>NW_006785785.1:582890-646192 GCF_000442215.2 Lipotes vexillifer
GCGGACTCTCAAGCACTGCGCCACCAGGGAAGCCCCTGTTGGAAGATTTTTAATCACAGTTTCAGTTTCATTACTTGTGATTGGTCTGTTCATATTTTCTGTTTCTTCCTGGTTCAGTCTTGGAAGGTTATACCTTTCTAAGCATTTCTCTGTTTCTTCCAGATTGTCCATTTTATTGGCATAGAGCTGCTTGTAGTAGTCTTTTGTGATGCTTTGTATTTCTGTGGTGTCCATTGTAACTTCTCCTTTTTCATTTCTGATTTATTGATTTGAGTACTCTCCCTCTTTTTCTTAATGAGTCTGGCTGATGGTTTATCAATTTTGTTTATCTTCTCAGAGAGCCAGCTTTTAGTTTTATTGATCTTTGCTCTTTGTTTCTATTTCATTTATTTGTGCTCTGATCTTTATGATTTCTTTCCTTCTACTAACTTTGGGTTTTGTTTGTTCTTCTTTCTCTAGTTCCTTTAGGTGTAAGATTAGGTTGTGTATTTAAGAAATTTCTTGTTTCTTGAGGTAAGATTGTATTGCTATAAATTCCCCTCTTAGAACTGCTTTTGCAGCATACCACAAGTTTTGGATTGTTGTGTTTTCATTGTCATTTGTCTCTAGGTATTTTTTGCTTTCCTCTTTGATTTCTTCAGTGATCTCTTGGTTATTTAGTAATGTATTGTTTAGCCTCCATGTGTTTGTGTTTTTTACATTTTTCCCCTGTAATTTATTTCTAATCTCATGGCATTGTGGTAAGAAAAGATGCTTGATATGATTTCAATTTTCTTAAATTTACTGAGGCTTGATTTGTGACCCGAGATGTGATCTGTCCTGGAATATGTTCTCCATGCACTTGAGAAGAAAGTGTAATCTGCTGTTTTTGGATAGAATGTCCTATAAATATCAATTAAGTCTATTTGGTCTGTCGTGTCATTTAAAGCTTGTGTTTCCTTATTCATTTTCTGTCTGGATAATCTGTCCATTGGTGTAAGTGAGGTGTTAAATTCCCCCACTGTTATTGTGTTAACTGTTGATTTCCTCTTTTGTAGCTCTTAGCATTTGCCTTGTGTACTGAGGTGCTCCTATGTTGGGTGTGTATATATATAATTATTATATCTTCTTCTTGGAATGATCTCCTGATCATTGAGTAGTGTCCTTCCTTGTGTCTTGTAACATTCTTTATTTTAAAGTCTATTTTATCTGATATGAGTATTGCTGCTCCACCTTTCTTCTGACTTCCATTTGCATGGAATATCTTTTTCCATCCCGTCACTTTCAGTCTGTATGTGTCCCTAGGTCTGAAGTGGGTCTCTTATAGACAGCATATGAATGGGTCTTGTTTTTTTATCCATTCAGCGAGCCTGTGTCTTTTGGTTGGATCATTTAATCCATTCACATTTAAGGTAGTTATCGATATGTATGTTCCTTTTACCATTTTCTTAATTTTGGGGAGTATGTTTTTGTAGGTCCTTCTCTTCTCTTTTGTTTCCCACTTAGAGAAGTTCCTTTAGCATTTGTTGTAGAGCTGGTTTGGTGGCGCTGAATTGTCTTAGCTTTTGCTTGTCTGTAAAGCTTTTGATATCTCCATCGAATCTGAATGAGATCCTTGCCGGGTAGAGTGATCTTGGTTGTAGATTCTTCCCTTTCATCATTTTAAATATATCATGCCACTCCCTTCTGGCTTGTAGAGTTTCTGCTGAGAAATCAGCTGTTAACCTTACGGGAGTTCCTTTGTATGTTGTCGTTTTTCCCTTGTTACCTTTAATAATTTTTCTTTGTCTTTAATTTTTGTCAATTTGATTAGTATGTGTCTGGCGTGTTTATCCTTGGGTTTATCCTGCCTGGGACTCTCTGCACTTCCTGGACTTCGGTGGCTATTTCCTTTCCCGTGTTAGGGAAGTTGTCGACTGTAATCTCTTCAAATATTTTCTCGGGTCCTTTGTCTTTCTCTTCTCCTTCTGGGATTCCCGTAATGCGAATTTTGGTGCACTTAATGTTGTCCCAGAGGTCTCTTAGGTTGTCCTCATTTCTTTTCATTCTTTTTTCTTTATTCTGTTCCACAGCCGTGATTTCTGCCATTCTGTCTTCTAGGTCACTTAACCGTTCTTCTGCCTCATTTATTCTGCTACTGATTCCTTCTAGTGTATTTTTCATTTTAGTTATTGTATTGTTCATCTCTGTTTGTTCTTTAATTCTTCTAGGTCTGTGTTAAACATTTCTTGTATCTTCTCAATCTTTGCCTCCACCTTTTTTCCGAGGTCCTGGATCATCTTCACTCTCATTATTCTGAATTCTTTTTCTGGAAGGTTGCCTGTCTCCACTTCATTTAGTTGTTTTTCTGGGGTTTAATCTTGTTCCTTCATCTGGTACATAGTCCTCTGCCTTTTCAATTTGTCTTTCTGTGAATGTGGTTTTCGTTCCACAGGCTGCAGGATTGTAGTTTTCTTGCTTCTGCTGTCAGCCCTCTGGTGGATGAGGCTATCTAAGAGGCTCATGCCAGCTTCCTTATGGGAGGGACTGGTGGTGGGTAGAGCTGCATGTTGCTCTGGTAGGTAGAGCTCGGTAAAACTTTAATCCCCTTGTCTGCTGATGGGTGGGACTGAGTTCCTTCCCTGTAGTTTGTTTGGCCTGAGGTGACCCAGTACTGGAGGCTACAGGCTCTTTGGTGGTGCTAATGGCAGACTCTGGGAGGGATTATTCCAAGGAGTACTTCCCAGAACTTCTGCTGCCAGTGTCCTTGTCCCTGCAGTGAGCCACAGCCACCCTGTCTGTGCAGGAGACCCTCCAGCAGTAGCAGGTTGTTCTGGTTCAGTCTCCTATGGGGTCACTGCTCCTTCCCCTGGGTCCTGATGCACACACCACTTTGTACGTGCCCTCCAGGAGTGGAGTCTCTGTTTCCCCCAGTCCTGTCAAAGTCCTGCAATCAAATCCTGCTAGCCTTCAAAGTCTGATTCTTTGGGCATTCCTCCACCCATTGCCAGACCCCCAGGTTGGGAAGCCTGATATGGGGCTCAGAACCTTCACTCCAGTGGGTGGACTTCTGTGGTATAATTGTTCTCCAGTTTGTGACTCATCCAAAAACTGGGTTTGTGGGTGAGTCACAAACCGGGAGTGTGGTTATGGGATCCACACTTTCTAATTACAGTGTATGGAAGTGTTAACTCTTGTTTTTTACTTCTGTGATCTTCCTGTCTGAGCCTTAACACTTAAGAGCAGACCTGTTAATGAGATATTTGACCTTTAATTTTTTTCCAAGTTAGTAGTTCAAAAGGAGTCCTATTTTTAGGACTCGGAGAATAGAAACCTATGCAGGGTAAAATATAAATCTGTTCTGTAAAATCTGATTTAGTGTCACATTTCACTTTTCAGTAGTCGGTGCACCTCTGCACCCCCTACCTTTCTCCTTTTGAACTGAAATGGTCTCATAGGTAATAGAACCTGATTTTTTTTCCCTTTGTATGGGTTTCAGTCACTCTTTATGTTACTTTTGCATCAGCTTAAGTAGACACATAATTTAAACATAATTCTAATTCCAAATTGTGCACAAGTTTTAACTGGTATATAGAATTCTATATTCTTAAGTTAAAATGTACATTGCAGCATGGTTCACTATGTTAGCTATTTAGCATTTATCATCTTGCAGGATAAATGCAATAGTCCCTCACATAAGATAATTTAAGGTGTTAAAATTTAAGACACGTATGGTAAGAGAGGCCAATAACCATCGCAGTGTGTCTTGAAGGAGTGCTTTCCCTCTGTACAGTGTATGTCCTTTAAAGGCAGCAGCCATTGCTTTCTACCTCATTGTAATTCACACTGCATCCAGTGCTACTGGAAAACTAATGAAAATGCTGGGACTACAAGGCTTTATTTTACTGTTGAGAATTCTCAGTGGTTACAGTATTATGTAGTGTCTAATTCTCTTGGTGTCGCATTTTATTTAATAGTGATTTTTATTTTTAATCCAGTGATCCATTTCGTTCATTAACCCCCTAAGCACTGAGTAAGTTTCGTGTCACAAAAGGGCTTCCAAAGGAAGATGCATGAATTACATTTATTATAAATGTAAATGTTCTAATCATCCCAAATGTCTCTTTCTCTCTCTCTCTTCCTATATTTTTCTCATTGGCATTAAAATCTATGGCTTTTAAGTCAAACTATGAAAGATCAAAGTGCTAGAATAAGAGAGTAAATACTGTGTTTCTCCCAGACTATGATCTCATATGATACAACTGTTGCCATAGCAAAATTAGGTTAAATTTAATAAAATCTGTTCATTGCTCCCATGGAAAAACTAAACTAGGGCATAAGGATTTTACTGTCACTTGTTCCCCTTTCATTTAATTTCCCATCCTTAACAGAAAATAAACATTGAGTGTACCCTTTATTTTGAAAAAATTGATTTGCTATGGGAAGTTGACTGGTATTGGATCCTGTGTGTGATCTGTACAGATTTGTACCCAAAACAGTAATTGTCATTCATGCCATGCCTTTATGTGTCAAGTGCTGTATCTGATGAACAACTGGTGCCCTAGATGACTAAGGCAGTTTTGAAATGTCGGGGATATTATCTCCAGGATATTTATGAAATATGTTAAGATTTTATTTTTACTTTTTCCCTTGCCATTTAAAGCGTGCTTTCTTTTTTCTGTATATCAATGTGTGTGGATGTGCATTTTAGTAAAACTCCCCAAAATCAGTTTTTAATGTGAAGTTTAGAATTATTGCGTTGATGCTTGTCTGAGAACTGTAAAAATACTACAGCTGCATTTTGTATGCTATATTGTTCCCTGTAGTAGGGATATGTATTTGCTTTTTAAAATAAGTCCATGTATTGCTGCTGCTGTCAACTGCCCAGTGACCACAGAAGCTGCTTTCTGGACAGCATCTTTATTACACTCTGCAAGTGTCCACAAGCCATGTCAAAAAAGCAAGAAACAGGAGAGAAAGCACACCTCTTTGAAAGTGGAATGTCAGCTGGAGTGAGAGAAGGGTACGAATGATTGATAGTTTAAGAGAATGAAAGACTGCTTTCAGGAATGAGTGAGGACCAGAATCTGAGTGCTTCAAAATCGTGCTTAGCACTAACGCGGGGAACTCATGAGGCAAGAGAATACTGAGTTCATAATTTGAAAAACTCTCTTGAATAAAATGCATTAGTTAGAAAAGTAATTAAAGTATTTAGGTGAAAATATACCTCATATGAAAAATACTTCTGAGTTAGGAAGCTACGTAACTGAGAAAGATACTACCATGACAAAGAAATTTATACACATGCATATATACGTTAGAACTAAACTGTCAAATACAACAGCCACTAGCTACATTTGGCTACTTAAGTTTAAATTAATTAAAATAAAATCAGATTTAAAATCATGTTTTTCAGTTGCGCTACCCATATTTCAAGTGTTAAACAGCCACATGTGGCTACTGGCTACCATATTTAATGGCGCAGGCATAGAACATTTCTATTATTACAGAAAGTTATCTAGGATAATGCTGCTCTAGAAGAATTTCTTCTTAATCAAGAAAGGTACAAGGATCATGATACTGTTGTTTAATGATAAAAATAAGCCAAACGGTATAAGAGTGAGGATATATTTTTGCAGCTGACTTTGCCTGGGGACGTAATGGTAACCTGAGAATCATGAACAATGAAGGTATCCCCAACTCTGCTCTAAAACTTCTCTGTGGTATCTTGGACCTATTATTGTATCTTTCCAAACTTGAACCTGCCTTGCATGTGTTTTGTATTCCAACCTAACTCCTGGTTTGCTCTTCCCTCTCTCATTTTCTTTGGCTTATGATTTCTTTTTTTTTTTTCTCTTTCTTTTTTTAAGTTGAAGTATAGTTGACTTGCAATATTATATTAGTTTCAGGTGTACCGTGTAGTAATTCAACATTTATATACATTACAAATTGATCACCACAATGAGTCTAACCATCTGTGACCTTGCAAAGTTATTGCAGTATTACTGACTGTATTCCCTGTGCTGGGCATTATATCCCCATGACGTATTTATTTTATAACTGGAAGCTATGCTTCATAATTTCTTCAGGCTATTTCAGCCAGCTCCTTACTTGCCTACCTTCTGACAACCACCAGTTGTTCTTTCTATGTGTCTGTGTTTCTGTTTCATTTTGTGTGTTCTTGTATTTTGTTTTTTAGATTCCACATAGAAGTGAAATCATACAATATTTGTCTTTCTCTGTCTGACTTACTTCCCTTAGCATAATATCCCCTAGGTGCATCATGCTGTCTCAAATGGCAAGATTTCATTCTTTTATATGGCTGAATAATATTCCATTAAATATATATATATATAATTTGCATAATTTTTATCCATTCATCTATCAGTGGACACTTAAGTTGCTTCCATATCTTCACTATTGTGAATGATGCTGCAGTGAACATAAGGGTGCAGATATCTTTCCAAATTAGTGTTTTGTTTTCTTTGGATAAATACCTGGAAGTGGAATGACTGGATCATATGGTAGTTCTATTTTTAATTTTTAAAACCTTCCATATTGTTTTCTATAGTGGCTGCACCAATTTACGTTCCCACCAACAGTGCAGAAGGGTCCCCTTTTTTTCCACATCCTTTCCATCACTTGTTATTTCTTGCTTTTTGGGCGGGGGGGAATAGCCATTCTGACAGGTGTGAGGTAATAAATTTTGATTTTGCATTTCCCTAATGATTTGTGGTGTTGAATATCTTTTCATGTTTTTGTTGGCCATCTGTATGTCTTCCTTGGAAAAATGTCTATTCAGGTTCTCTGCCCATTTTTTAATTAGATTGTTTTTTTGATACGAGTTGTAAGAATTCTTTATATTTTTTGATATTAACCCCTTATTGCATATATGACTTTAAAATAACTTTTCTAATTCAGTAGGTTGCCTTTTCTTTTTGTTGATGATTTCCTTCCCTCGGCAAAAGCTTTTTAGTTTGATGTAGTTCCATTTGTTTATTTTTGCTTTTGTTGCCCTTGCTTGAGGAGACAGATCCAAAAAATATAGCCAAGACTGATGTCAAAGAGACCAGTCTGGGGCTTAGACCCCTCACTTCCCAGGGGGGACCTCTGTGGTTGTGGTATCCCTCCTGCTTTTGGGCTGCCACACCAGGGTTGTGGGTCCTGACTAGACTGTGTCATATTGTAGGCGGGAGACTCCTCCCATCTGTCTCAATGTGGCCTTTTCTTTATATCCTTAGTTGTAGAGAATCTTCTGCTAGTCTTCAGGCTGTTCTCAGAGACAGTTGTCCCATATGTAGTTGTAGCTTTGGCATGTCTGTGGGAAGAGGTGAGCTCAGAATCTTCTTACTCACCATGTTGATCTGGACCTCCCTCCAGGTTATGATTTCTTTGTGTACCTTTAAAAAAATTGTCAACTTATTAATTGTGTTTATGCAAAGCACTTTAAATCTTTCTAGGGGGATACGAAATAAGACCCTTTATAAGACCCATTTATAAGAAATAAATGACCCTTTCTTTCTCTTTCAAGCTTGGTTTTCCTACTTGTTAAAAAAAGAATTGATGTTACTAACCCACAGATCATAACAGTGTGAGAATTAACAAATGGATCATTGGGAACAGTTGGAAAAATGCAAAACATTATATGCAGAGTGGCATGGATATTTGGAAAACACCATGTAGGAAAAGCAATGGTTCTTAAAGGCTTGGTGCATTTTCAAACTTAAAAATCCTAAGAAATTTCTCAAATTAGTGTTTAAATTCTATGATATTGCAGTTATTTTATGTGTCTAGACAGTGACTTTGATGTGAATGCCTCATTTTGGGGGCTTCATCTGTTTGAACACCTGGAAAAACCCAGACCCAGATTTTTAGGACTAAAAATATATATAAGTTTGTTGTAGGTGTTCATAGACATTGAGATAGTTTCAATATTATGTAAATTGCTCAGAAGTTCACAATAATTGAAAGGTGTGTTATGTAACTTTGCACCGTCTCTATGAAATGGATAAGGGGCAATTTTAATCATTTTTCTATAGATTTAACATTAAAAAAATATTTAGGATTAAATACATTATTGGTATTATTTTGTTCTGTGGCAGATAGACTGAAGCAATGTAACACCTATTATTAACCTAAGCTAATTACTCAGCAGGTTATTGCTAGTTATTTCATTTAAATTGACACTAATCCCTTTTATTTTTAATTAGTGAGAGGAATTGATTTAAAACAATTTTAGCAGGATGATAAGATGAACAAAAACCAGATGTAGAGTTTCTCAGTAAAAAGATAGTGTAGAATTTGGGGGTATAAGCAAAGATAATTTATTAGGAGCTGTTCTAACATTATTCCTATAATGACTTTTACTTTTAAATTAATGAACTACTAATTGCAGGCTTAGAATAATTGTCATTATTAATGAATATAAAAAATATTGGTGCTTTACTTGTGGAAATTATTTCAGGCCACTAAATTGTTCTTCTTAATCTAAATGATGTTAATATAGTTTCTAAATTTATCTGAAAATTTTAAATCTGGCTCAAAAATCCCACTTCATTAATTCATTCATTTTTGGTTTTATTATGGATATTTCCAAGGATAACAGGAACTTCTAAAAGCAATGGAGGAATCTGAAATAATATCCATAGTTAAAAAGAGGCCTTACTTCTTTTTGAAGAAATATTGTATCTGGATGGTACAGTTTTAATTGTTTTCATAAAATCAGATAAGTGACTGCTGTCAGACAACACATATCTTGCTTTTCTCTCTCTGAGAAACTCATATATAAAGGAATATCAGTAGAATAGAGGTTTTTGAACTTCTTAACCATTGAAACCTAAATTGCCACTTCAGCTGCTGTAAAAGATGTGATCTAGATATTAAGACTTACGAGCATTTGGGATTTTTTACTGCCATTCAGCCGGAAATACAGGGAGGCCCTGAGATGGGAACGAGGGCAGGTCGAGAATCACCAGCTAGTACTGAAAATGCAAGAAAGGATGTGTGGGACTCAGAACCACATATCTGATTTTCTTCTGCCTCAAAATATTCGAAGTTAGGATAGAAACAGTACCACCCAGTTCAATATTCTATGAACTTTGCCTTCCTTTAAAAATGATATAAATTTGGGCTTCCCTGGTGGCACAGTGGTTGAGAGTCCGCCTGCCGATGCAGGGGACACGGGTTCGTGCCCCGGTCCGGGAAGATCCCACATGCCACGGAGCGGCTGGGCCCGTGAGCCATGGCCACTGAGCCTGCGTGTCCGGAGCCTGTGCTCCGCAATGTGAGAGGCCCGCGTACTGCAAAAAAAAAAAAAAAAGATGTAAACTTAAGAGTCCTATAAGAGAAACTATTTCATTCTTGTTAAACATGGAAGCCAATTGAATTTCCCTGCTTTAGGGTCTTCTGAAGTAAACTTTGCAATAAGGGAAATATTTTTATGTAAGTGTAAATAACAGCGTGTGATGTCAAATCTAGAGTATAAATACATCTGTCATAGATTTTTGGAGGTAGGTGGGACCTTGGAAAGTTATTTGAATGATTATGTATAAGCTAGTATTATTTTCGTTTTATGTATGAAGCTAAAGGGGGCGGAGAGGTCATCTGCTTAAGTTCAAAATGTTAATAAAGTGCCAAAGGAACACAGTTCTCCAGCCCAGTTTTCCATCTTAGGATGGAGTTGCTTTATTTAGTCCTTCTGAGGGCTCTTGCGTACATTAGATGGTAAGGAAGCATAGAAGGGTAGAATATATAATCAGCATTTCCTAAAATAGAAACATTGTTCTCCAATAGTAGAAAAAGTGGAAAGTGCATCTAATCATATATTGTGATGTGTTCCAATGAAAGTATTACCCCATTTTTCCTCAGGGTCTAACATTTTACCATGAGATATATATATATGGGAAATTGGACTTGGTTAATGTTCTCCAAGAATTATTGCTGAGGTATAAAATTTAATGTGTCAATAATTACCCTATGTGGTTATTAAGTGTTAATTATTAATATTAAAGAAAATTAGGGAGAACAAATAACTTCACCTAATAATCAGATGCTAAACAAACCAAGAATATATTTTGAAACCAAGGGAGATGAACCTACATGATTTATAAGATCTTCCTGAGCTTTAAAATTCAGTGATCATGATTACTAGATACTATTTGCTTTGCTGTTTTTCATATTTAATAAAAAAGAAAAAAAAATTTGCCTTTTTGGAATATTTGCGTGCCTCCAGTTTATTCAAAGGTTAGTTTGGTAATCTTATAACAGAGTTTCTTTTCTTTATTCCAAATATGGATTAAAAAAATCAGAGCAATAAAGTTATAAAAGGACTAGAAATCACTGTGCTTCCCAGTTCCACTCTAAATAAGTCATAGTTGAAAGAAATTGGACACATCAAAGATTTTTACTGTGCAGTTATAAATGGTAGCGCAAATGGTGATGGTGCTACAAGTGACTCCATGACTTGAGTGGGAACCTTTTATCAGTTAGTGATATGTATAATCAGCATTCAAAGATGGACTCTAAGCAAACTATACTACTTATGGAATGTTTGATTTTTATATAATTTTTGTATACTTTTAATATAATTTTTATACAATTTGTCATTATCATTGCAATAGTCATTGACGAAAATATACCGTACATCCCATGTAGACTAAACAAATCTGCAGTACGTGGCATCATCATTAACTGGTCTTTATGTAAATTAAAATTTTTTTCTTATGCTGTGTGCCTAGTAGAAAAGATGCTCCTCTAAGTTAATGGAAAGGCTATGAAATTGCATTTGCAATACACTTAGGAGTTCACTATCCACAAAAGGCAAGTACCAGGGCTTTCATAGTTATTAGTCCCTTAGTACTTGCTCTGTGAGGACAGAGTCCAAACTGTTTATGGAGATCAAAATGCTACACTTGCAGTTCAGTTTAGTAGAGGAGATGGATAGAAGTTTGTATTAGGTAAGGGGAAACTCTCCAGAACAAAATGGGGGCCAGAGAGTGTAAAAAAGAGCAAATAAATATGTTATGGAGACTTATCTTGTGAAAGGTGACTGGAACATAGATTGGCTTTCATTATTGGAAATGGTAGAAAATCAGATTCAAACTTTCTTTAGAGAGTTTTCCCATTTCCAGGTAGAAGAGAATCTTAAACCTATTTTTGTGTGTCCTATGAGGTACGTCTATCCTTGCAATCTTTTAATACTTACAAAATGCTGCTAATTTGCACATGTTTATAACCATGAAGACTGTAGTTGATCCTAATCCATCCTCAAAACTCCTGATTAGATTTGGAAGAAAAATATGCATAGAGAGGTTGAATAAAAGAGGTATATGTGTTGTGGGTCTACATCATTTATTCAGTAAGAGGTTTTTTACAATTAGAGTTCAGCGGGTTGATTTGAATGGGAAACAGAGGAAGGGGATTTTAAATATGTTCCATTTCTTACAATGACTCAGCAGGTTGATTTGAATGGGAAACAGAGGAAGGGGATTTTAAATATGTTCCATTTCTTACAATGACTTTTGTTGTTACCTGTTTTGAGTGCATGTGCACATTCACATATACACACTTCTTCTGACTTATTCTTTGCAGTTACTGCTATGTTTCTAAGCACAGGGAAACCTTTTTTCCTGATATGGTTACAATTTACAGGGTGGTCTGCATTGGCCCCTCTTTTCTAGGACCTGCTACTGGTTCTTTTGGTTCTCCAGGCACATCTTTATACCTGGGTGGCTTTAGACACAGTGAGGAAACATATCCCAAGCAAAAATAAATAATTCAAACTATTTAATTTTTGAAAGGGGACTAAAATTTTATTGTGCCTGGTTGGAATTCTCTGCTTTGGCCCTATTTTTGGCCAGTGTTTTCAGTGGAGAGTGTCCCCATTCTTAATCATCACATTAATCCCTATTGCTCTTAATAAGGTAGCAAAGAACTGTGTATATGAAGATGAGAGCAGCCTTCCCATCCCAAAGAAAGATATGTTTTGCTGCAACAGATCTTGCTTTTGCAAAGAGGCAGAAATGCCTTTATTTTATCATTTCTGATTCTTTCCTGGCTTTCAGAGCATCTGCCTCTCTTCTTTCTCTGTCTGCCTCCCTTTGTCAAAAGCATGAAGTGTAGATACGTGGAGCCCTAGAACCTTTTGTTTTTAGGTAACTCTTTTGGATAAAGTTTGGGTGAATAAATTCAGATAACTCAGCAACTCACTCAAAGGGAATATGAATGTTTGGGCCAATGTAGTGAAACTTTTTAAAAGGTCTGAATGTAGTCAGGCTCCCCCCGACCCCCGGCCCACTTTCCTCACCTTCCATGCTCTTATCAGCTCATTCTAAGGGGACTTTCATTCCTCATACTTCATTGAAACTCTACTAATAATAAGGTTACCAAAGACTTTAACCTTGCCAAATCTAGTGTCTTATCTCTGCCCTCCTGACTTTTCAGCAGCCTTCCACATAACTTACCACTCCCTTTTCTTTAATAGACTCTCACATCTTGGCTCCCAGCATCCCACGCTCTCCTCGTTTTCTGTCACTGGATAGCCATTTCTTTTCAACAACTTTTGATGGTTTTTCTGCTGTTATCAACCTTTAAATATTGGAATTTCCAAAGGCTCGGTTCTGGGCATTCTTCTCCCTTTCTTTCTAACTAAACTATCTCCTTTAAGGGTTCTCATTTAGTTCCATGGCTTTAAATGCCCTCTTTTAGTGAATATACTCCAAAATTTGTATCTCCAGCCCTGACCTCTACACTGAACTTTGGATTTGTGTATCCAGCTTCCTACTGGAAAGCTCTACTTGGATATCTGAAAGGCATCTCAGAACCAGAGCAGAACTCTTTATTCCCCCACCTCCTCTCCCGCCTACCTCTCTTTGTCTCTTTCTCACCTCAGTAATTAATACTACCCTCCATTCAGTTGCTCAGGACAGAAGTGTAGTCATCACTTTTGATTAATTCTTTCTATCACTATCCACCCCCGGTCTAATCCATCAGTGGGTCCTGTTAGCACTTCCTTCAGAATACAACCAAAATCTGTTTTTTTCCAGATTTCACTGCTCTTCTTTCTTCCTTTCCTGCTCCTTTATAACCTTTCCACACAGCAACCAGAGTGATCTTTTAAAAAGTAAATTAGGCTGTACTTGCTCCTTCCTCCCCATACCTTTCATTAATACTCATTACACTTAGAATACAATTTGAATTCCTCATGCCAGTCAGTACTAACATATATAACCCCAGCTTACCTCTCTGACATACTGCTCCGCACCCTTCCTAAATCACTGACCTCAGCCACACTGGCCTTCTTTCTGTCCTTCTAACATACCAAGCTATTTTTGTAGCCCTTGTAACTGCTAGCTCTCTGGTTGGGATGGTTTTAAGTCTATGGGTCTCAGTATAGATGTCACCCCCTCAGAAAGGCCTCCTTGACCACTCCATCTAAAGGAGCTCCCCATTAAATCTGTATTTTATTCTCTTTGGAGCAATAGCATTGTCTAAATTGTTGTCCACTTATTTATTTGTTTATTGTCTTTCTGCTGTGTGAGGACAGGGCCCTTGCTGGTCTGGTTCACTCTAGCTACTAGTACTCTAGTAGCAGTGTACCAAAAGAAACCCTGGGGCTTCCCTGGTGGCGCAGTGGTTGGGAGTCCGCCTGCCGATGCAGGGGACACGGGTTCGTGCCCCGGTCCGGGAAGATCCCACATGCCGCGGAGTGGCTGGGCCCATGAGCCATGGCCGCTGAGCCTGCGCGTCCGGAGCCTGTGCCCTGCAATGGGAGAGGCCACGACAGTGAGAGGCCAGAGGGCTGCAAAAAAAAAAGAAACCCTGTGTATTCAATGAAAGATGCTTGAATAAACGCTCTATCTAGAAGGATGAAAATCCTCTAACAAATGAGAGGTCTTTACAACTAAAAGACATTTTCAGTTCTTTTCAGGTTATAATCAAAAGTGACTTTGGAAGCAAGTCAAACTGAATGCTATGATTTGATTAAGTTCATCTAATGAAATTATAGAATTTAGCAATTCCAGCACATTATAATTACTGAAGTTTTCCATATACTAAAGGACCAATCAGAATGCACAGTTCCAATCAGGTGTGCCTATCAGGTAAGAGGAAGTGGTATGCTGCACAGAGGAGAAGGGGAACATAGATGGGGCAGGCCTGCTAAAGTGGCATCAGGGTTAGGTGAGATCTTTGAGTGCCTTCAGTAGCTCCAGCATAGGGTTAGGTCCATAAGAGAAGCAAGAGGGTGCTGGACATCCTCTCTAATAACTGTGACTCCCTTTTCAGTATTTCTTCAAAATGTCAGAATGAGCAAATAAATAAGTGTGGTATGTCACCCTCAAGCAGGAAAATATAGGGACAAGAAATTAAAAGCTTGGAGATTGGAAGGTTTCTGAGAAATTTACAGGAAACTCAGGCTGCATAGTTGATCTGAGAACACCCCCAGTCTCACTCCCTGGCTACACTTCTTTCTTCTTTGCCTGGTGAGACATTTGTGGGTGGACATGCATCTGCAGACTCTTGCTTCCCTGTGCCTACCTGTCTCCTCATCCCTGGCTACAGGGGACTCTCTTTTCTGAACCCTTGCTGCCTGCCATCCCCTGCTGGGAACCAGAGGAGTTGGGCAGAGGGGTGTTTGCTTGAAGCTCAGGGAGGATTCTACAAATTACAAATCCCCACTATCAGAAACAGGGAGTCTATGAATGAATGTCAGGGGCTGTCTGTATGTGATATGGAGTATACTATTTAACTGTATAGAAAAGATATGCATATATTAATGTCAAATAACAATATTAGAGCATGTATGATTTATTTCTTTATTTCTTTATTTATTTGCGGTACGCGGGCCTCTCACTGTTGTGGCCTCTCCCGTTGCGGAGCACAGGCTCCGGACACGCAGGCTCAGCGGCCATGGCTCACGGGCCCAGCCGCTCTGTGGCATGTGGGATCCTCCCGGACCGGGGCACGAACCCGTGTCCCCTGCATCGGCAGGCGGACTCTCAACCACTGCGCCACCAGGGAAGCCCAGCATGTATGATTTAGTATCAGATGAATCATGATTATTACTAATAGGGCAATTGTGTCCCCTGGAAACTACTTAATGACCCACTTATTAGATTCTGTCTACTCCTTCAGGATGTCTGTGAGAAGCCACTGAAGTGTGATTATAGAAAGTTTAGAGTTCCTTGCAACCTTCAGTTTATATTGATGTTTTAGGTGTAAACTTTGTCTTGTCCTAAATCTCAGGTACCTCAGACTTCTTTCGAAGGGAGTAAAGGTGAAAATTTGGACCTTTTCTTGTCAACTGGGACTTCATTATTAAATGGAAGGATATATTTATTAAGAACCTACTCAATGACAGGTACTCTTGTTTAGAACTTCTATAAATTTCGTATAATTCTCACAGGAACCTTGTGAATTAGCTATTATTGCACCTCTTTTACAAACAAGGAGACGGAGGCTCTGAGAAATTAAGTTCTTGCTCAAAGTTATGCAGCTAATGAGGCACAGCTGAGCTCAAATCCCAGGTCTAATTTCTGAAGTCAGCCCATTTTCTGTGATAACATGGGTGTCTCCCTATGCTTTATTCCTTGTCTATATAAAGTCAGGCTAATAATACCTCCACATCTATTTTGTAAAACCATGAGAACCAGATGAATATGAATGTAATGCCCATACAAATTCCAAGGTCTATTATGACTATTAGTAGCATTAATTTAACAACAATACCAAAGTGGTCTTTTAATTAACTGTCATTTTATACCACCATTTCTGAATACACATCATGATTCTGTGAAGACTTCTATCTGCAACAGTGGATATTTGAATTATTTGTTAGACTCCTCATGGTTATGTTTGGGTTTCTTTGAGAATGAGTTTTACACCCTTCCAGTTGTTGGCAAATATTCATACTGGGGAAAAACTATCCATCTGTTCAGCTGCTAGCCAAAACATCACAGTCAAAATAGCAGATTCAGCTCTAACGTGAATTATGATGAGACAGTGTCACACAGAATATAAGTCATATCCTCATCAACAGATGTGGAAAGGGGTAGTGTCCGCCTAGGAAATTTTAAGATTTTCATCGTATAAGATGAAAGATGGTATTTTAGGATACCCATCATATAAGGGTAAGGCTAGGTTTAGAAGAACATAGCAAATGCCAAAAATTACCCTTACAGACAGCATTAGAGTTGAAACTGAATGAACAGAAGTAGAGGGGAAAACAAAAGACTAAATTAGTTAGCTTAAGCCCAGCCTCTACTACAGATAGACTTGACATCTCCTAGGCACTCAAGGAAGGCTGTTGGCGCTCCACAGGATGGAGGTCTACTTGAGTAGATTGGTCATTTACTCACCACAGTATCCAATATATTCTTGAAGCACACAGATGTTTGCCATGATCATCTTGAAGAATGTTATTATTTTCCTTTTTTCTAAGGCATGTTTCTCGCACGCAGTACTAGTGTAACTGTGCTTTTGGCCATGATGCCCATGCGTATTATTGCTTTTTTTGTTTTGTTAAGTAATTTTTATTACTAAACACATAGCAAAAATGTTTATAACATAAGTATAAGGCACAAATAATAGTAAACAAAAACTTGTATAGCAATCAATCAGCCTAAGAAATAGAATGTTCCCACTACCTTTGAAGTTCCCTATACTTCCTTTATCTTAACGCCCTCTCTGTCCTATGATGTAACCACTACCTCAGATCTTATGTGTCATTCACTGGCTTCTCTTTATAGTTTTCCGCGTATGTATTACAATTGATATTTTAGTTTAGTTTTATATGTTTTTAACCTTATTTAATTTTTTTTCTACTTTCTTTTTTGGCCTGGTATTCTGATATTTATCCATGATGATGAATGTAGCTGTAGCTCATTCAATTTCACTACTGTATAGTTTTCTATTATGTGAGTTTATCATAGTTTATTTGCTTTCTGTTTTTAACAATTACACACTCCATTTCCATGAACATTTATAAACTTCTAGGGTTTTTCTAGGGTATATAACTTGTAATGGAATTGTTGGGCCATGAGTATGCTTATCTCAGCTTCACTAGATACTGTCAAATGATTTTCCAAGGGGACTTTATACATTTGTACTTAACCATCTGTGTATCAGAGTTCGTGTTGTTTCACATCTTTGCTAACATTAGACATTGTAGGATTTAAGGATTGTTGCCAATTTTTAATTATCATTTTAATTATAATTTGCAGTTCTAGATATTTTTTGGTTTAGACATTGAAGAATGTTTTTATCTTTCCTCATGTTTGTAATCTTTTTTAAAATTTAAATTGAAAATTTTTTTGTAATCTTTTATTTTTAAAACATGTTAAACATTTACAAACATTCTGACAACCCCAATTATGAGATCTTTGTGAGTTTAATTCAGCTATATGATATTTCTGCCGAGTCTTCCTCACTAGTTTTTCTTTGTTTTGTGATTTTTTTTTTTTTAAACTGTAAGCTCATGTGCTTTCGAGATTCTTTGAGGTCTGTGTTGAAGGTGTTTTCATCCAGAGTGAATTTGCTTATTTTCTGGTGGCTCACTAGGGCAATAACAGCCCCAGATCCCTCTAAGGTTAATTTCTGTGTTTGAGGCTTCTTGGGCCAGAAGTATAATGTTAATTTAGGCTTCATACTTGGCCAGTTGTCAAGTTATGGCTATGAGTTCTCCGGAAAAAAAATTATCCCACTCTATCCAGTGCTAACGTCTAGATTGGCAACTTCCTTGCTGTCCCTTCTATGGGATAGGCTTATTCGAATTCACCCTAAGGGTATGACCCTTGGGAACCCAGGTCTATTCAGGAGTTTGGCCCAGGCACAGTTCCTAGTGGTTTGTAACCCTGGCTACTGTCAAAATGGAAGTTCAGGGTCCCTGTGTTAGCCAAATGTCCCCAGTGAGAGAGCCAGCCTCAGAGTTTACTTACCTCTCTGGTTTGCTGCTTTTGCTTCACTGCAGTCATCTAATGAGATTTTCTTTCTTGTCATCTGAATGATGAATTTTATTTTTCAGTTTTCTCTTTTTTAATGGAACTTCTTATATGCCTTAATTTTTCTTTATTTTTTTAATTATAAAAACTTTCAGTCATGCAAGGGATAATGTAGGAAGTGTATTACCTAGATTCATTAATTGTTAGTATTTTGTCATATTTGGGGTGTGTGTGTGTGTGTGTGTGTGTGTGTGTGTGTGTATGATGAACCATTTGGAAGTCAGTTGCAGATATCATGACACTTGACCCTGGATGTTTTGCTGTGCATCTTCTGAAAATAAGGACGTTCTCCTTTATAGTCCCAGTACCATATCACACCTTAGAAAATGAATAAGAAGTCTCTAATATTTTATCTAATACCTAGTCCATGTTCAAATTCTCCAGTTGTCCCTAAATATGTTTAATATATTTTTTTCCTCTAAAATGAGAATACAGATAATGTAGTGATGCATTTATTTTTCAGTAGGGCTATTTGGGTTATTTGGTTCACGGTGCTTTCAGATATGGAAATACATTTTATTGTTTGCCCTTTCCTGAAGTTTGCTCTTGACTTTTGTTTTTCAAGTAGCCAGAAGTGCTACATCTTTTGCTCTCTATTCACTTTTCTTTGAGTTGCTGATTATTTGGATATGCAGTTAAAGAACTATAACTTAGTTGAAAAAAATATTTTTATGTCCTTTTTAAAGAGCTTCGCCTTTCAAGTCGAAGATACAGAGGTGGTTAGCTCACTGACTTTCATGCAAATAGTTATAAGGTTTAAGTTTTGTCAGGTAAGTGGACTGACCTCACCCAGGATTTCATTCCTGGGTGTGCTTTAAAGAAAGACATTTGGCTTTATACAACAAAACCAGTTTGTCATTGGACTTTTCTTTGGGCAACTGAATTCTTCTGAAGCCTATTGTGTCCTGCTGCTGGTCAACCCAACTGCATGAAGATGGCCAGAGAATGATGAAGACGAGAGTGATCCAAGTTACTTTATGGGGAGAAGACAGATGGATAAAGATTTCTTCTTAAATATAAATCTGTCCTAATGTTGCTGCTCATTACTGGTAGCTTTCTTTAGGGCTTAAGACTTGACGAATTTAGTGTTGCCTGACATATTTTTTAAATGGCTCAGGATTAAAAAAAATATGTATCTCTGTTGAATAATAATAAGTACCAAGTAAGAAATATGGCTGTGTTGCTTCTTTTTGATGATTTCATATTTATGTATTTAGCTACATCCATGAAACCCCCATGTTTTTATTTTTCTTTGCCACTGACTTCACAGCAGCTCAGGATTTTAAATATTTATATTTTATATTTTCCAACACCTGCCCCATGACAATATACATAGACCATGCAAACAAAGATGTATTTAGTGAAGAGATTGTGAAACTGTTTTATTACTGTCCTGATCTCAATTGGAAATGAAGCCACTTTTTCAAACACTGTTTAGGCATGCTGTCTAGCAGTCAGTAATTGTGCTGATTATAATCATGAGTTTCTCTTCAACATGTGTATGGCTATTCTGGTAATAACTGGTGAATCATTGCATTTTAATTTGAATGAATAAAAAGTAGAAAGCTCAGCAGAAGCATTCTTTAGAGAGGTAAAAAATCTTTAAAATAGAGAGAAAAAGAAAATAAGGTATATCCATGAATTTTAACTTACTAGATAGTGGAAAAATGACTTAGATAATATATATGCTTTTATAATACTGCTAACATAAACATGAGCATATAATTTTGGGGATTCAGTTAGTTTAGCTGCAAAATGACTTTTCTTCATCCTTCTGTGTTTGTGTTTTTAAATTAGCATTCCTCCGTAATCAGAAGGTTCTGTTTCTTAATTTTTTTTTTTTTTTTTTGCGGTACGCGGGCCTCTCACTGCTGTGGCCTCTCCCGTTGCAGAGCACAGGCTCCGGACGCGCAGGCTCAGCGGCCATGGCTCACGGGCCCAACCGCTCCGCGGCATGTGGGATCTTCCCGGACCGGGGCACGAGCCCGTGTCCCCTGCATCGGCAGGCGGACTCTCAACCACTGTGCCACCAGGGAAGCCCTGTTTCTTAATTTCTAGACCTAAATATCCCATTAGTTGTTTTTGGAAGGTTTTAAACATATTTTCAGTGACCGCAATGGAGAATGTTGGATAGAACAGAACCATCTCTTTACATGCCAGAACCCAGTGGTCTAAAACAGTTTCTCTCTTAGCCCTACTTCTTGGAGGCATGTTTATTGTATGGTTATTTATTTACTACAGCATGCTAATTTTTTAATTTCTTGGTTTTTATCTTAACTCCCTAATGTATTTCATTAATCTTAGAATAAATAAGCTGTTATTACTAACTTTAACCCGTTGATTTCAAACCTCAAACTCTTTGTCTTTTCCCTTTATTTTACCCCAGATATGGTTGAGAGTTGTGTTTGTTCTTCCTTTGAGATTTCTTGCCATGCTTGGTTTAATGCTGAAGCACAGACTGGACGCTTCCTAGCTAGATTGCTGTGACATTTGATACTTGTCTCTTTCCTTTTCAGTCCATCTTGCATGCTTCTATCAAATAAATCTTTTAAAAATATATCATCTCCCTACTGATTAGTGATGTAGGATGTGAAATCTATTCTCTGGCTAGATTTGAAGACCCCTTCCTTGTCTTTTTCAACATCATTATTCGCAGCTTGGCTTTATGAAGACCATGTTCCATTTAGGCGAACACCATCACTTCTTCAAAAAAAAAAACAGTCTGGCTGCTTCTAGAAGGTGGGGAGGAGCGTATGTATTTAATTTAGTACCTAGAAGATTAAACCATGACCAATTTACTGCAACTTCTGTCTCTGATGTTAAGAGGTAGAGTTTGGTGTTACAGGAGAGCCACCAAACAGGGCAGGTTATGGGAGCCGGTTCTGCAGAGCTCTTGACAGCGGGAGTTCAGAAGATGTTATAAGCTAGGATACCCAAGGTACCACCAAAGGCATTTCTTGAAGGAAGAGGAACTGTATTGAGGAAGAGAAAGCAGCAGGACAGGAGGAAAAGTTCTTTAGTCATATGCAGATTTAAAACTGGGGTTTACTCAAAGCCAATGGCCATTACAGTTGTTTTGGGGATCATGGGAAGTCAGTAAGCTGGATGGGTGCGTCAGGGTAGGACTGATCTTGACCTTTGAACAGGGCCACTATCCTGGCCTGGAAATACAGTAGATGATAGGGCCAGTCTGACAGGAACCAGGGGGCTGAGTGTTCCATTGCCCTGTTGTAGCAGACTTGGGTGGGGAGCAGGGGGTAGTGTGGGCCTGAGAATATCTTGCTCCCTGTTTTTCCCATGCTGTTCTTTTGAAATACATACCTTTCTCCTGTTCATTTACCCAAATGTCACATGTGCTATGATGGAAGGAGCACAGACTTAGGAAGTAAGCTGACCTAGACTTGAGTTTTGTCTTCTTGCTGGTTAGCTGGGTGACCCTGACCAGGTTACTTCACCATTCAAAACTCCAGTTTCTTCCTTTGATAATGGATATACTGATATATTCTCTGCTGGTGTAAGGAATGAAAAGTCTGCCTCTCAGTTTTGGGACTTAGAAAATTGCTTTTGTCAGCACCCATAGTCAATGAGAAAAAGAATATATGATATCTTCCATATCTGTATATACATATAAAATATGAACTCTAGAGGAAGATTTAAAGAAATACTAACTTCCATTGACAAGGTTCTCTTAATTTTGTTTCTCTGCATCCTTGACCCTTCAGTCTCTCTGCTGGCAGAGGGTTAAGGGGGTTAGCAGTTGTAGGTAGCGTAATCACCTGCCCCAGATGGTACTAAAAACTCCTTTTGTGAAAAGTCAGTACATTCTGGTACCAGAGAAATGCTTGCCTGAAGCCCCTGTATCTTCTGGAAGGTTACTGAAATATATCCCTAACATCTCAAGAGTATCCTGTCCATATTTGTATGCCCTGTGCTTGGTGCGTGTTTGTTGAATTGTTAAATAAAGGATGCTTTTCTTTAGATTAAATTAAATTATATGCTTTTATTATAACTGTTCTCTGTGATAATGTTGACTAAATTTATCTATATTTATGGAAATGAAAATTGTTGATCTAAAAATACTTTTTGAAATTTAAGTACTTCAGTTTGTCCATACTTAGGAGACTAGTGGGGGTTGAAGTCCTGAGTTGAAATTTAAAGATCTCTTAATCGTTCAAATAAAATTCTGATGTATTTTATTTATTAGGACATTTTTCTGATTACAAAATATGTAATTGTCAGTATGAAAAAACTAGGAAGTCATAGGAAAAGAAAGGGAAAAAAATCACCCCTAATTACTAATATTTTGATATGTTTTCCTCCACTATGTTTTCTATACATTTATGTATTGGTTATTTTGCTTCATTGTTTTTCTTCTTATTATAAGAATTATTTCTTTTCATAAAATATTCCTGAAAAATACTTTAATAGTGCTTGTAATATAGCTGTATCATTACTCATTTAATCATTCTTCTAATATTGGGTGTTTAAGTATTTACAGTTTTAAACGTACCTGAAGGAAATGTCTTTTGTTGACATCTTTAATTATTTCCTTAAAATACTTTCTTAGATAAACAATTACTGTATTAAAATTTTAAATATGTTTATATATATAGTAGTGTGTATATTTTAATCCCAAACTCCTAATTTATCCCTACCCTACCCCCCTTTCCCCTTTGGTAATAATAAGTTTGTTTTCTATGTCTGTGAGTCTTAAGTATGTATAGTTTTTTAAGTTTTTTTTTTTATATATTGCCAATATTCTTCAGAAAGGTTGATTTAGTTTACCAGCCTGATGTCCTTCGAAGTGCATTATGGCATTTTAATCTCACTATATCCTTACCAGCACTGAGTGTTTTCATAAAAAATAAAGGCTTTGGACTCTTATTTATTCATCTAGTCTGTGTTAAAGATATGCTCCTTATTAACTGGGACATTTGTTGTAAGTAAACCAATACCTGACGTAATACCTCTATTCTTCTGTATTACTTCTGCATTACTTTTTAAAAAATTATTTATTTATTTATTTTTGGCTGCGTTGGGTCTCGTTGCTGCACGCGGGCCTTCTCTAGTTGTGGTGAGCTGAGGGTACTCTTTGTTGTGGTGCGCGGGTTTCTCATTGTGGTGGTTTCTCTTGTTGCGGAGCACAGGCTCTAGGCTCGTGGGCTTCAGTAGTTGTGGCTCGTGGGCTCTAGAGCGCAGGCTCAGTAGTTGTGGTGTACGGACTTAGTTGCTCTGTGGCATGTGGGATCTTCCCGGACCAGGGCTCGAACCCGTGTCCCCTGCATTGGCAGGCGGATTCTTAACCACTGCGCCACCAGGGAAGCTCCTGCATTACTTACTGGTGTGACTGTTTCTACCACGAGATTGTACAGGGATCAGATTTTACTCATCTTTATGCTGCCCATAAAAATGTGAGCGTATATTAGGTGCTCAATAAACATGGAAAATAATTATCACATAATACCCACCTTGATGGATTCCACCGCCTACTAACGTATCTGTGCATACGCTTTAAGCAAATATCAACTCTTTTTATTGGAAAGCATCACATAAAGTTCCTGGGTGTCATTCTTGTTTTTGTATGAAGAATCCATTCATTGGTAGCCGATAATGATATATTTAAAATAAGACTTCTTATCGCCTCCTCCCAAAGTCAGTGTTAGTATTGAGTATTTGTAATTTAGCTTGTAAATTGCATCATAAGTGCCAAGTAATTTAGCTTGTAAGCAGTGCCCATTTGAAAGAATCTTATGTTGTACTGTCAGTGGAGAGACACTGGAAAGTGTAGCTAGTGGTTAGTAAGAATGTAACCAAGATGTGAGCTTTAACAGAGATGTGAGATGTGTATTAAACCAGTTTCTGGAAATCATTTGCTTTTTGTATTTTATGGCAATACCTTGTCGATCTGCATTTAGAATGATAATTCATGCTAATGTCTTTCATCTCCCATGAGGTAGCAGAAATCAATTCTAAAATGGCAGAATGAAAAGATATTAGCAAATAAAGTCAATGAGCTGTCAAAGAATTTTTTTTCATCAAACAAGCCCCAAGGCACAGTGTGTTATACTGACCTTCCTTCACTCTTCTTTCTTGGATCCTTATGTTGATTTGATTCATGGCTTTTTCTTTCTTTTTTTCTTTTCACAATAGAAGAATTAACAAACATGTTTGGTCAGTGAAACAGAAGGTATTTGAAAATAATACCTTGGAGCACTGTCTCAATCTTCAGGAAAATTGTGAAGGGGAAATACAGCATTGATTGCTGTTGCTAAGCAACAGCTTTCACTGCAGATGTGCTGGGGACAGTGGTGGTGTCTGCCAGCACACTATGCAGGCTAGAAAGCAGTGCAGCACTGTGACGTTTCTGAGGCATCAGAATCAGGGCCCTGCATTTCCTCTTTCTGCACAGTTTTCTGTGATCAGTATTTGAGACATCAAGATCATATTGTCAAATATATAGACTGAAAAATTTGGAACACTTTTGGAATTTTTTGACAGCTAGTTGTGAATAGATTTATTAGAGCCAACTCTAAAGGAATCAGAATTCCTATTTTATTTCAGAAATACTATCCGTTTTCCCATTCATGCATTTATCCATTCATCCATGCATATGTTCACACATTCATTTTGCTTGATATTCAAGGCACTATCCTGCTGTTAAGAGTCTGGTATGTCTTGTATTGCTGACAGGTACACAGTAGGTATGATGGTAGGAAATTAGAGGTGGCATTGCAGCAGGGCAGATGTGGTATAATGAAGAGCCTCTTGGGCCTTCTTCATAGGACTGTACCGCTCAAGCTTTAGGGCATGTGAAAATCTCCTGGGCAGCTTGTTAAAAGATTTCTCAGCCCTGTTCCTGGTGATCCTATTACCAGAGGTCTGGAAAGTAATTTAGGAATATGCATTTTATTTATTTTTTTTTGAATTTTATTTTATTTTTTTATACAGCAAGTTCTTATTAGTTATCCATTTTATACATATTAGTGTATATATGTCAATCCCAATCTCCCAATTCATCCCACCACCACCACCCGCCTGCTATCACTTTCCCCACTTGGTGTCCGTACATTTCTTCTCTACATCTGTGTCTCTATTTCTGCCCTGCAAACTGGTTCATCTGTACCATTTTTTCTAGGTTCCACATATATGCGTTAATATACGATATTTGTTTTTCTCTTTCTGACTTAATTCACTCTGTATGACAGCCTCTTGATCCATCCACAGCTCGACAAATGACCCAGTTTCATTCCTTTTTATGGCTGAGTAATATTCCATCATATATATGTACCCCATCTTCTTTATCCATTCGTCTGTTGATGGGCATTTAGGTTGCTTCCATGTCCTGGCTATTGTAAATAGTGCTGCAGTGAACATTGGGGTGCATGTTTCTTTTTGAATTATGGTTGAATTATGTCTTGTAGACAGCATATATATGGGTCTTGTTTTTGTATCCAATCAGCGAGCCTGTGTCTTTTGGTTGGAGCATTTAATCCATTCACGTTTGAGGTAATTATCGAATGTATGTTCCTATTACCATTTTCTTAATTGTTTTGGGTTTGTTTTTTTAAGCCCTTTTCTTCTCTTGTGTTTCCCACTTAGAGAAGTTCCTTTAGCATTTGTTGTAGAGCTGGTTTGGTGGTGCTGAATTCTCTTAGCTTTTGCTTGTCGGTAAAGCTTTTGACTTCTCCATCGAATCTGAAAGAGATCCTTGCCAGGTAGAGTAATCTTGGTTGTAGGTTCTTCCCTTTCATCACTTTAAATATATGTGCCACTCCCTTCTGGGTTATAGAGTTTCTGCTGAGAAATTAGCTGTTAACCTTATGGGAGTTCCTTTGTATTTGTCGTTTTTCCCTTGTTGCTTTCAATGATTTTTCTTTGTCTTTTAATTTCTGTCAATTTGATTACTATGTGTCTTGGCGTGTTTCTCCTTGGGTTTATCCTGCCTGGGACTGTCTGCACTTTATGGACTTGGGTGGCTATTTCCTTTCCCATGTTAGGGAAGTTTTCGACTATAACCTCTTCAAGTATTTTCTTGGGTCCTTTCTGTCTGTCTTCTCCTTCTGGAACCCCTATAATGCGAATGTTGTTGCATTTAGTGTTGTCCCAGAGGTCTCTTAGGCTGTCTTCATTTCTTTTCATTCTTTTTTCTTTATTTTGTTCCACAGCAGTGAATTCCATCATTCTGTCTTCCAGGTCACCTATCCGTTCTTCTGCCTCAGTAATTCTGCTATTGATTCCTTCTAGTGTGTTTTTCATTTCAGTTATTGTATTGTTTATCTCTGTTTGTTTGTTCTTTAATTCTTCTAGGTCTTTGTTAAACATTGCTTGCATCTTGTATATCTTTGCCTCCATTCTTTTTCCGAGGTCCTGGATCATCTTCACTCTCATTATTCTGAATTCTTTTTCTGGAAGGTTGCCTATCTCCACTTCATTTAGTTGTTTTTCTGGGGTTTTATCTTGCTCCTTCATCTGGTACATAGCCCTCTGCCTTTTCATCTTGTCTTTCTGTGAATGTGGTTTTTATTCCACAGGCTGCAGGATTGTAGTTCTTCTTGCTTCTGCTAGGAATATGCATTTTAAACAAGCTCTGTGAGTGATTCCAATACTGGTGCTAGGAGTCCCACTCTTAAGAAATACCGAGGTAGCTGGATTAGTGAAGATTTTATCACTGTTACGGGGCAAGATGTCATCTGTCAGTTTTAATTCAATAATGGAAACTACCTGTTGTGGTTTTACTTGTTCAATCTGTGCCTCTTCCAACTCGGTTCTTACATCTCTTCATATTAGAACTGCTTTTGATTCAGTAGAGTTAGACTGCTTGTGACTCACACCTGAGCAAGAAATGGGAGTATATATATAAAGTACACAAGCAGTGCTTTGTATAAGTCTGCAATACGACCCCAAAGACTAAATTTTCAAACTGCCTTTCATTGAAAGCAAAAAACAAATGAACAAGCAAACACCTGAACTGACTGGTTACCTTTTTTTTTTTTTAACCCCAAAGCTGATAACATTACAGGGTCTGTCAATTGTGAATCTGGCCAGTCCTTTAATAAAATCTTGTGCGCTTATATTTCCATAAACTAATGAGTAATTATTGTTTATATAGTCTTTTAATAGGATAATTCTTTTTTTCTTTCTTCAGTTATGTATGCTCCGAAACACAGTTTTGGTCTTAATTAGACCACGTTTGCGATCTTGGCTTCATGCCATGTAGTAGTATAGACTAGTAACACGTGATTCTTATTAGTTTATGTAGTTTGTTAACCATTCATCTATCGAGGTAAATGATTTACGGATGACTTGGACATTTAAATCTGTTCAAAAGTTATTAAGGTCTGTAATTTATCATCACTAACATTTCTGACCTTATTCTTGATCCCTTACCAAAATGATGTTCATTGAATGTATACAACACAATAGGAAGAAAATTAAGTTGCACTAAAGGCATCACCAATACGTGTGTGGGGGGGTTTAACATGTTGGCAGTAATCAAATAGATTACTGTATACTTTGTAATAGAGACATTTTTCATTACACTTATATTTTCTAAATTGTTTCCATTTTAAAATTAGTTGCCTTCATCTTGGACCATACTCAACAGTGCAATAATATATTTTCTGCATTTAAACCATTGTATATGGTTTGACCTTTAGCTGAATCAAGTAGTAAAGATCAAAATGAATTATGATTGAGTGGAAAGGGATTTTAATGTTGCTCTGCAATGCATTTTTCCTCATCCCACATGCTATTTAATATTATTAATTCAGCTTGAATGATGATGAGACAAAAAAATGACTCTAGTTGTTTTTGGCTGATGCATTCTTGGATGTTATAGAAGTGCCTGTAACACCTGAATGGTTCCACATAAATAGCGATGCCTTTTCATTTTGTCCACAAGAGAAAATGCAGCGCAATTGCCTCTAAGCAGCAGAGAACAGGTTTCTAGATGTATGTTCTTTCGTAGGTACAAATATATAACTTCTATTATCACTAATAGGACCTGTGTGTTTGCATCCAGAAATTCCGGTTTTAGAATATGACAAGCAATGAATATTTGAGGAGTTATTACTTAACCTTCCAAATAAGTTGAAAGATATAAATGACTTTGAGTACTGGGGAAGTGTGGTAATCCCTTAGAAATGAACTATTCAGAATATTTAACTCTATTGTCAATGAAGGGTTAGGAGAAGGGAACTATCCACATCTTTAGATTCATTTTGGCCTAATAGTATATATGTACATTTTGCAGTCATATCAGCTCCCTGGTAATGCACTTCACCACATGAAGTCAGTGGGATAGTCTCAGCCTTGTTCACAAAGCCGTGGTCTCTCAACTCCCCTTGTTGAATCTGCAGCCATTATAATGGCTCTTGCAGCAGCTCTGTTGCAGAAACAAAAGGTGCACACAGAGAAATAGCTGTGCTTTCAATTAACCTATGAGGTAAAGATGCCTGTCATTCTATAATTATTTTATGTCATATAGGCACGAAGCAAAAATGTATAATCTTATTTTATAGAATAGATGCATCTAAAAAGTTCCCTGTCACCTGAATTTTTGTATAAATATTTTTCTATAAATATTCCTTTATATTTTCTTTATATAGATAGATATTCATCTAGGCGAAAAGACGTTGCATCAAGATATAGGCAATTTTATATGCAGTAGGTTTCAAGTCTCTTAAGACTTTAGAAATCACAGATTTCTAGGGAAATAATAATTTTTCTAATAAAATATGACAGCTCCCAAATAGCTCTGCTTATTTTTACATTTGGTGTCCTGAAGGAAAAATGAGTCCGTGAGCTGTTTTGGAGAGGCACCTGGGAAGTCTCATACACAGTTGAGAGCCTGTGTCATGCAGCAATGTACAGGTTTAACTGGTTTACATGAGACAGTGGTTTAAAATGTAGCATTGACTTAACAAATAGGTACAGGGCAATTATTGATCATTCATGTCAGAAAACTTGAAAGTTACGTGTTTCTTGCTCTGTAAATTATTCAAGTTCAATTTTCTGTCTAATTCAGTGCTTATAAAAATCTCACAATTTTCCTAAATGTACAAGTATAATTAATAGTACTCAAAAAAGAAATTTGAACTTGAATAGAGTTCATATGAAAGGTGAGAACTGCATGGACATAGAGAACAGATATATAAGGTGGCTGCCACAGGTGGGGGTTAGGGGTGGCTGAAATGGGTGAAGGGTCAAAAGTATAAACTTCCAGTTATTAAAAAAATAAGTCCTGGGAATGTTATGTACAGTGTGGTGATTATAGTTACTAATATTATATTGCATATTTGAAAGTTGCTAACAGAATAGATCTTAAAAGTCTGCATCACAAGAAAAAATTGTTGCTAACTATGTACGATGATGGATGTTAACTAGACTTCTGGTGGTAATTGTTTCATGGTACAGTTGAAGGTTGAACCATGTGATGGTTAGGGGTGCCCACCCTGGTGCAATGGAAAATCCATGGGGGATTTCTTCCAGGACCTTCCAAGGATACCAAAACCTATTTTTAAATGTTACCCATGTTTTAACCTGTAGAGGTAACTGCAGTTGTTTTTCTGTGTTTATGTGTTTTTTCTTTTTGTCATTACACAGTTGGTATCACGTTGTATATGAAATTTTATATGCTGCATTTTTGTTTATTATATTAAAGACGTTGCATTTCATTAAATTCTTTGTAGATACGGTTTTTAGAAAGCAAAAGAAATCCTAGTGAAAAGATATGCTATATTGTATATTAACGCCAATATGTGGAATCTAGAAAAATGGTACAGATGAACCTACTTGTGGGGCAGGAACAGAGATGCAGACGTAAGAGAATGGATGTGTGGACATGGGGTAGGGGGGAAGGAGGGGGTGGGATGAACTGGGAGATTGGGATTTACATATATACACTACCATGTGTAGAACAGATAACTAGTGGGAACCTGTTGTATAGCACAGGGAGTTCAGCTTGGTGCTCTGTGGTGACCTAGGTGGGATGGGGGTGAGGGAGGTCCAAGAGGGAGGGAGTATATGTATACAGATAGCTGATTCACTTCGTTGTACAGCAGAAACTAACACAACATTGTAAAGCAATTATACCCCAATAAAAAAAAAAGGAAAAAAAAAGAAAAGATATGCTAAAATTAATATAGTTCTCTATTGTTTAGGTTATATCTAAATTTTTGCCAATAGAAGTACCATTGCAATAAAGTTATGATTTTTTTTTTTTTTTTTTTGCTGCCTGTTCCATTATTTACTGTACATTTTCCTTTTTCTTTACTCAAGATTTCCTTGGGACTTCCCTGGCGGTCCAGTGGCTAAGACTCCACGCTGCCAATGCAGGGGGCACCAGTTCGAGCCCTGGTCAGGGAACAAAGATCCCACATGCTGCACAGCCAAAAGAACAAAAAGATTTCCTTAAGGCCCCCTCCTCTTGCTAACTTGAATGTTTTTGGTTTATGTGCTTTTATTTTCTTTTTCTTTATTTATTTTTGGCTGCTTTGGGTCTTCCCTGCTGTGTGTGGGCTTTTTCTCTAGTTGTGGTGAGCAGGGGCTACTCTTCATTGCGGTGCGTGGGCTTCTCATCACGGTGGCTTCCCTTGTTGCAGAGCACGGGCTCCAGGCACACGGGCTTCAGTAGTTGTGGCTTGCGGTCTCTAGAGTGCAGGCTCAGTAGTTGTGACGCATGGGCTTAGTGGCTCTGCGGCATGTGGGATCTTCCCGGACCAGGGTCCAAGCCCGTGTCCCCTGCATTGGCAGGAGGATTCTTAACCACTGTGCCACCAGGGAAGCCCCTCTTTTCTTTTTAAATTAATAATGAAAGTCTTTAAGGGTATGAATTTAATTATAAGCACAGTGTTGGCTGCAACCTATACCATGAGTTCTTTTTTGTTACTTTCTGTTTTTTTCCTGAATTTTATTTAATTAATTTTTTTATACAGCAGGCTCTTATTAGTTTTCTATTTTATACGTATTAGTGTATATATGTCAATCCCAATCTCCCAATTCATACCACGACCACCACCTACCGCTGCTTTCCCCCCTTGGTGTCCATACGTTTGTTTTCCACATCTGTGTCTCAATTTCTGCCCTGCAAACCGGTTCATCTGTACCATTTTTCTAAGTTCCACATACATGCGTTAATATACGATATTTGTTTTTCTCTTTCTGACTTACTTCACTCTGTATGACAGTCTCTAGATCCATCCACATCTCTACAAATGACCCAATTTTATTCCTTCTTATGGCTGAGTAATATTCCATTGTATATATATACCACATCTTCTTTATCCATTCGTCTGTCGATGGGCATTTAGGTTGCTTCCATGACCTGGCTATTGTAAATAGTGCTGCAGTGAACATTGGGGTGCATGTGTCTTTTTGAATTGTGTTTTTTTCTGGGTATATGCCCAGTAGTGGGATTGCTGGGTCATATGGTAATTCTATTTTTAGTTTTTTAAGGAGCCTCCATGCTGTTCTCCACAGTGGCTGTATCAATTTACATTCCCATCAACAGTGCAAGAGGGTTCTCTTTTCTCCACACTTTCTTTTTTTACTTTCTAAGAAATATGTTATTATACATCTGCCTTTTGAGTTTTCACATGAATGGAATTTTGTATTTACATTCAGTAATTTCTAGTTTTCAGAATATGTTCAATGTATTTATTACTGTTTTGTTTTATAGATGATTAGTTGTTCAGACTCTTTCATGGACATTTTTCAAAAAGTACAATATTATTTGGAGATACAGAGTTGGTGTAGTTAATAATCCAGTCTTGTAGGTAAAATCTTCCACAACAGTATTTGTGGATTGGTCATTGTGTTTCAGTCTTCCCCTATAATTTTGTTTTTGTTTTGTTTTTGTTCTTATTCATTTTTAAAGGCTTTTGATTTTCATATATTGATATTACATGACTGAGTGAAAAAAGGTTCACAATTGTTTCATTATAGGATTGGTATCAGTATAAATTGACTTACGGGCTTGGTTTTTGCCCTGAAGTTTTTGTAATCTGATTTATTTTATTTTATCTTATTTTATTTCATTGAAGTATAGTTGATTTACAGTATTTCAGGTGTATAGCAAAGTGATTCAGTTATACATATATATGCTTTTTTAGATTCATTTCTATCGTAATCTGATTTTAATTTGTTAACTATGCTTTTGATTATGATTGACATATCTTTGCCCAGCGCTCTCTAATTTTTAATCTTTACGTTTCATTTTGTTTCTTCACCCTTTTTTAAGTTCTTTGTCCTGGTTAAGGAGAGTTAAAATTATTTACATATATTTTACCAACTGACAGGTGCTGTATGTTTTCTGTACTCCATACTTCCTTGCTTATTTTGCAACCTGAACTTTGTTTTGTTTGCTTTTATGTTCTACTATGATTGGAAGTTAAATCTAATTACAAAATCTAAGAACTAAATTTACTTTTTCAACTTATATTTCAAAAACAATGTATTTTCTTATGACTTTTCTGCTCCCAGTTTCTAAAACTAGTCTTCTAAAACTTATCATTAGTGAATTTTAATTTTTTAAATATATTTTCTCCTTCAATAATTGATTTTTACTTTAACACATTTACAGTTATTATCTAGACTTGACTGTTTAACTGTCATGTTGTTCATCAGTGCTATAATATTTTAAATTCCCAGTTTTTCTGGTTCTTAATTTCTTTTCATCTGGTAGTCAGCAGGATAATAACAGCAGCCAACAACAGCCAAAGTTTATTAAGTATTTACAAAGTGCCACTGGCACTGTGCTCAGCCCTTTGTATCAGGGAGCTAACTCATATTTAATCTTCTGCACATTTTTCTGAGGTAGATCAGAAAAATCTACCTTAATATCTCCACCGTACAGATGAAGAAGTCGAGACACCGAAAGGTGAAATAATTTGTCCATGGTCACAAATCTTCTGGAGCCAGGACTCTGGATAAATTCCTCTCCCTGTCTCTGTATCTGCCTGTCTCTGTCTCTGTCTCTGTCTCTTTCCAGAGTCCATGCTCTGAAACATTGCACTCCTGCTGCCTCACCTCTGTTGCCTGGAAAAATATACGCACTCATACATTTTTAAGAATTTTTGCGGTGGGTGATAAATTTTCTGAACCTTTGCATGTGAGAGTGTGTCTACAACCTTTAGACATAAAACATCAATTTCGTTCAATACGAAATTCTTGAGTCACAACCTTCTTTCTTCAAGACAAAAATACAACTGTCTCCATCATGTCATCACTTTCCTGTTGCAGAGGGAAAGTGTGAGGCCACCCTGATTTTTGTTTCTTCATAGGCAACCTGTACTCTACTCCCCACCCCAAACCTGCCTGTATGTTCTTAGAATTCTTTTCTTTAACCTTAAAATTCCAAATTTCTACTAAGGTTTGCCCAGAGGTGAATCACTTTGAGTTAATTTTGCCTAAAATTCTGAATTTTGATGTCAGGTTGAGATATTTCTTTAGATCAGGAAACATTCTTGAATTATATCGTTGTTTATTTCTTTTCATTCGCTTTGGTTCTTCTTTGGAGATACACGTTATTCATTGGTTGGCTTTCGTGTCCCTGACCCCATAGGCATTATCTTTTTCCCAGCATGTAGATCTCTTTCTCTCTTTCCCCTAAAGCAGAAGTTGGAAAACTTTTTCTGTAAAGAGCCAGATAGTAAATACTTTACACTTTGTGGAAAAAGAGGCAAAATTGAGGATATTATGTAGCTACTATAACAAGAGAGAAAACAAATTTCTATAAATTTTTTATTGATGAATATAATAATAATTGAGTAGAGTTTATTTCGTTTTGTTTTCTTATAATACAGATCTACTAATGAGAAGAATATCATTCTTTTTGGGATAGATAACCTTTCAGTTAATTGGGGTTCAAAGTTCTTATCATTAATTGATTGCAAAGGTTCATGTGTCAAGACAATTGTTAGCTCACAGGACTTAAAAAAACAGAGTGCAAGCCAGATATGGCTTTCAGGCTGTAGTTTACTGACCTCTGTTCTAATGTCTTGGAGAATTTCTCAGACTTATCTTCTGTTCTTCAGAATTGATTTTCTGTATTGTTAGTTTGGCTTTTTATTGTCTTGGATGCATGTTTTAAGTTTCCGTTTGTTCTTCTAAAATCTTAGCCATTTTCCTTACGTTTCCTTTTACATCTCAACCTATTTACTTTTCATATCATATTTTTAAAATAAATTTATTTATTTACTTATTATTTAATTTTTGGCTGTATTAGGTCTTTGTTGCTGCGCCTGGGCTTTCTCTAGTTGCGGCGAGCGGGGGCTACTCTTTGTTGCAGTGTGTGTGCTTCTCATTGTCGTGGCTTCTCTTGTTGCGGACCACGGGCTCTAGGCCCGCAGGCTTCAGTAGTTGTGGCTCATGGGCTCTAGAGCACAGGCTCAGTAGCTGTGGTGCACAGGCTTAGTTGCTCCACAGCATGTGGGATCTTCCCAGACCAGGGCTTGAACTCGTGTCCCCTGCATTGGCAGGCGGATACTTAACCACTGCACCATCAGGAAGGCCCTTTCATATCATATTCATCTCTGTTTTTTGTTCTTTTTGAAGCCATGGTTTTTGTGTTTCCTTGGGAATACAAAACAGAAGTCATTGAAATAGTCACACTAATTCATTTTCAATATGATTTCCTATGTACCTCCAAAGGAATGTGAACCTTATCCTAAAGCTTGCAGTTTTCTTAGGCTCATGCTATGCTTCCTACTTTATATGTGTTTTTTCATAAGGAAATATTTAAGCACAGTCTATCTCAAAATCTAAACAAACAGATATGTGGCTTGCCTTTTGTTCTCTCACTATTTACGTATCCTTCTCATATTTTAAGCCAAGAGTGTGTTGTTTCACCTAGCTTCTCCTAGTGTGACTTTGTTAGAATGAGGAATATTCTTTCCCATCACTCTTCGTTTGACACAATTTTGAGAATGTAAGTTTACATCTGTATCATCAGAGGTAATTTGCATATCTTATTTAACTATACTGCCCAAAGTATGCTGCTTCCCAGGCTCTTCGGTGTCCTATCCTTGCCTCAGTTGTAGTAATGTGGTTCCTGTGAAAAACTGAGATTCAATAATAGGTATGGTTAAAAAGTGCCTGTCAACCCAAAAAAAGCAAATTTAAAATTAAAACCTTTCTTAAGCAAATCCTCCCCTACCAGGTACATGTCATTTATTTTTCTTTCTTCTAGTTAGAAATGAAAAATATGCTTCGTATCCCATAGTTATAAATTTGTAGACTTTAAAGCTTCTTCTTTTTTTTTCTTACACTCACATGGTAAGTCAGGAGCAGCTGAACTGCTACTTATTTCTTTTTGTTTTTTTATACATCTTTATTGGAGTATAATTCCTTCACAATGCTGTGTTAGTTTCTGTTGTACAACAAAGTGAATCAGCCGTATGCACACATATATCCCCATATCCCCTCCCTCTTGCATCTCCCTCCCACCCTCCCTCTCCCACCCCTCTAGGTGGTCACGAAGCACGGAGCTGATCTCCCTGTGCTATGCAGCTGCTTCCCACTAGCTATCTATTTTACATTTGGTAGTGTATATATGTCGATGCTACTCTAACTTCACCCAGCTTTCCCCTCCCCCACACCATGTCCTCAAGTCCATTCTCTACGTCTGCGTCTTTATTCCTGCCCTGCCACTAGGTTCATCAGTACCATTTTTTTTTTTAGATTCCATATATATACATTAGCATACGGTATTTGTTTTTCTCTTTCTGACTTACTTCACTCTGTATGACAGACTCTAGGTCCATCCACCTCACTACAAATAGCTCAATTTCGTTTCTTTTTATGGCTGAGTAATATTCCATTGTATATATGTGCCACATCTTCTTTATCCATTCGTCTGTCAGTGGGCATTTAGGTTGCTTCCATGTCCGGGCTATTGTAAATAGTTCTGCAGTGAACATTGTGGTACATGTCTCTTTTTGAATTATGGTTTTCTCAGGGTATATGCCCCGTAGTGGGATTGCTGGGTCATATGGTAGTTCTATTTTCAGTTTTTTAAGGAACCTCCATACTGTTCTCCATAGTGGCTGTATCAATTTACATTCCCACCAACAGTGCAGGAGGGCTCCTTTTTCTCCGCACTCTCTGCAGCATTTATTGTTTCTAGATTTTTTGATAATGACCATTCTGACTGTCATGAGGTGATGCCTCATTGTAGTTTTGATTTACATTTCTCTAATAATTAGTGATGTTGAGCATCTTTTCATGTGTTTGTTGGCTGTCTGTATGTCTTTTTGGTGAAATGTCTATTTAGGTCTTCCGCCCGTTTTTTAATTGGGTTGTTTGTTTTTATGATATTGAGCTCAATGAGCTGTTTGTATATTTTGGAGATTAATCCTTTGTCTGTTGTTTCATTTGCAAATATTTTCTTCTGTTCTGAGGGTTATCTTATTGTCTTGTTATATTCTTCAACCTTTCTTTGGATTGCTTTTTCAGCTTTTTACTCTTCATACAAGTGTCCCTGATAAATATTACCATAAATGGCACTTTCCCGTGGGTTACATTCCTTGTGACATGGTTTGTTTTCCCATGATCTTTGCTTAGTAGCACCCAAACCATTGTCCTTTTCTATTCCTTATTCTGTATTTTAGATGGAAACAAGAGGACACGATGTTCCATCTTGGAGCTCTTGGAGATCTTAAGGCTTACAGAATAAGATTAACATAATAGCATTGGCCAAGGGTAAACATGAAAACATGGAAGAAGGTGCAATGTAAATAAGTAAGAGAAACATACATCCAGGTAATAGGTATGAGAATATGATGCTGATGAAGAATAATTTAAAAGAGAAGAGTAGACGTAGGAATGATTCATACCCAGGAATTCAGATTTTGTGATGTTTCATGTGAAATATTTATTTTATATAGCTTGAGTATGACAATTCCAATCTAATTTTGATGTCCAATATCCATTATCTGTACAGAAATGACCTCTCATGGTGTTCATTTTAGGTAATCTGAAGTCCTCATATCTGCCTTATATGCTGTGGCGTAGAATGGCATTCCCTGCTAATGCCCAGCAATGAAATATTTGGGAAAATCAATTTGGTTTTTTTTTTTTTTGGAAAGCTTCTGAGTCTTTCAGCACTTTTGGCAAATCACTATTTCTGTTAGTGAATTGAAAAATTAATATAGATTATATACTATGAATCTGGCTTTTTAGAGTTGTTAAATCAGCTGAAATTATATAGTTTCTAAAACTATATTAAAATATAATATACTCATTCTAGGGCTTCCCTGGTGGCGCAGTGTTTGAGAGTCCACCTGCCGATGCAGGGGACATGGGTTTGTGCCCCGGTCCGGGAAGATCCCACATGCCGCGGAGCGGCTGGGCCCGTGAGCCATGGCCGCTGAGCCTGCGCGTCCGGAGCCTGTGCTCCGCAACGGGAGAGGCCACAACAGTGAGAGGCCCGCGTACCACAAAAAAAAAAAAAAAAAAAAAGTAATATACTTATTTTGAAGTAGCCAATGTTTTAAGGTTCCCCCAACCTTTTCTGAGTTTTATTAAAGCATTAAATACAATACAAAGTGCTCTCTTTGCCACTATATGATTAGTTATGTATTGGTCAGAGTGACAAATTTACTTGTCTGAGAAAATGCTGAGTTAGGAATTCTGTTCAGGCAGTGCCCAAATTGCCTTTATGTACTACAATGGATACAAATCTAGAAATAAAATTGGTTATTGATTTTGCTTGTTTTGCATTTGTAGCAAGAGAAAAATAATACTTGCAATCTTTCATTCAAGCGTACGGGTTCTGTGCACAGTGTTTCTCTGTTGGTTTTGTGTGGGGTTTTTTGGTATCATTGAAACTTTCCATGTGATACTAACTCAGTTTCTCTCTTGTATTTGACATTCAGCATGCTCAAATGCCTGTTTAATATATTCAGCTGCTTCATTTACCCACAGAATTCATATTGCTTTTACTCTAGAGAAGTTCCAAATTCCTTTTATCTTCTTCTTATAAGAAGATTTCATGTTGTTTTATGGTAGAATATTGACTTCAATATAGATTTCACCCCCTATTTTGATCTTTTGGTCTATCATCTAGACCAATTTTTTGTTTTTTAATTTATGATAGTTGTTTTATGGTAGGTTGGGTCCAAAATAGTTTTCTGATTTTTTTGAGAGTATGTAAGCATTACAGGACACGTAATTCAGATTTCCAGGAAGGCCTAACATTAAAAAAAGAAAAAGAAAGAAATACCAATAAAATTAGGTGTTTTTTGTGTGTTTTTTGCTGGTTTTTTTTGCCATTTTATAGCTTTTTCTTTTTATTCATTTTAGGTTTAAATGGTTTCTAGTTTTTAACAAAACATATTCTCAGAGTGTTGTATTTTTTTCCTGTTACTTCCATATGTGATTGAAATTGTCCTAAGAATAAAGAATATTATTCATGCAAGATTTTCAATAGAAAATCTGACTCTTAACCTGGAAGCCACATCAGGGATAAATGAGGGCAGTTTTCCAAGTCTGATATGAAAACCTCAGCTGAAATGGGAATTCTAATATGTGGAGCCTTAGCTCTCCCTTTGAAATTAAAGTGAAGATAGGATGTTATGTATTTCATCACATCACTTAAATTGAACATTTTCTCAGCCTTCCTGGGTTTTAACATTAAGATCCTCGTTTTGCGGTGGAGGAAGCTAAGATGTAGAAAAGTTAAGTGACTTGGCTTAACATAGTACTGGAGCTGGTATTTTAATCCATTTTTGTCTGATTCCCGTTATGCAGGAAGTGAACAAAAGCAGAGCTGTATGAGAGTTCGTAGGGTCACTCACATTCCCCTTTTCCTACAGAGAGATATGGTTAGGCTGAGCATTAGTGGACTGGTTGTCCACCAAAGTCACCACCTTCTTTTAAATAAAAAAAACCTCCTTATTGTAATCTTCATAGAGCCCACCCTCCTGGAGTACTTAGACCATTTTTCAGAGAGGCAGATGAGAGGGAGTTAATTCAGTCTAGTCCTGAGTGGGCTCGAAAGACACCTCTACAGAACAGTAAACCAATATCTCAGGAATTAAGTCTGAATTTCAGGCTAATGTGATAGAACATACTTCTGGCCAGATATATTTCCCCTCCAAATAAATTTATGTTTAAAAATTAAAAGCTAGTAGGTTCCAAATGAAGGCCTGAAGCATTCCCATATGAGTGAAGTTCATGAACATTAACCATATCTATTCTGACAACTCATAGAATTTCTTCTTATCTCCTGATGCTTGACTATGTTCTAAAATGTTAAGCCCGTAGATAATTGACCTTGTGAATAAATGAGATAGAATTATATCAGAATTTTCCTCTCAAGAAGCTAAAATTTGCCATTTGGAAGAAAAGTGGGCATTTAAGCTCTCGTGCCATGTAGGAGTAGATACATGACATGATAGGCAGGAATCTTGCTAAAACAATGAAGCAAATAGGTAAATAAAATAAATGGTGAGCCTTTACAAAATTAATCAAGGTGGAATTCTTTGATTTACAGTTCCTCCATGCATTTTGGTTGTTCCAAAGGGATAAGCCAGTCCTTTACTCGGTAATCATTTATTGAGGACTCAGTGTTAAGTATTTGAAATATGGAGATAAAATATACACAGTCTGCCTTCAAGGAGCTCACATTCGAGATAGGGAGGATGACAGGAAAGCTGTGGGGACTTCAGAGTGGAATGTGTGGAAAGGACTTGGTGCAAAGAAACCTGATTTCAGAAATGGAAGAAATGAATGACAGGTAGGAAACGGGGAAGGTAAGAGATTAAAGGAAAAAATAAGGGAAAAAAGATTTGGGACCTACTTTATTTGGTCCACCTAGAGTTTTTTTGTTTGTTTTTGTCACCAGCATATAAAACTTGGGAAATTCAGCTAAGTAACTTAAACTCTGTGAACTTCAATTTCACTCTAGTAAAATGAGGCTGATAATACCCACCTTACAAGGTTATTTGGAGAATTGAATTAGACATGAAAGCAGGATGCCTCCTACAGTTCCTGGAGGTTAGCTGGTTAGTCCCGTACCTTGCTCTTTCTCTATCACAGGGGACGTCCGAGTTCATGCCTGCCTAGCATCCGTATCTCCCTCTTCTGGGAACAGCACCCCTTCGTTTGCTTTGGATAACTTCTTCTCCACCTTTGGATAAAGCCTTGATACAACTGTCAGTCAAGATCCCTGGTGAACATACAACCCAAGCCAGCCAATCAGATGTGCTCTTTGGATTCTTGAGCTATGTGGCATGATTCTGTAAATGTGTAGAATAGTGTCCTGAAGGGAGTGACTGACCAGTAGTTTCTACTGTTTAGAGCCCCACAACTGCTCTGTTCCCTTAGAGTGAATACTTTTTTTTTTTTTTAAACATAAATTACCTGGGTTGTTTTGTTTGTATCGCTTATACCCAAAGTCCCCTGACCGGTACATTTGACTGGGAATAATTTCGCAAGCAGGTACATTCATTTGTGTACTGGTTACCTTCCTCTTTATCCATCCGGTGCTAGGTGCTGGAGTGTATTCAAAGATTGGGTTTCTGCTCCCTCGGTGCTCTCAATTCAGTGGCTTCACAGAGGGCATTTGGTTCTAGCACAGTAGCTCATGTGGCGCACAGTCTGAGGCATAACCCCAAATTAAATTTAGTATTAGGTATAGTGACAGTTAATCTAACTCTAAAAAAGTTAATTAAGAAGTTTTAAGTTAAAGGATACCCCTCTAATTCCCATTAATTATAGTCTTTTTACAGAATAACTATTACTCAGCCTTTTCATTAGTTTCACTTAATTTCATCTTTTTACTTATTTAATCTGATGAAGAAAAAGTGTCTTAATAGTTTTATATTAAAAAGTAGGTGACACTAGAAAATTCTGAGCTTTTGCTGAAAATTGTGACCTTTGATTATTCACACTGGTAATTCATTTCTGTTTTATGTTGCTGTTATAGGCTTCAAAGCAGTAGACTAAGATCTAATAATTTGGAAGCACCAGAGGCATTGTTGGACCAAGATGACAAGCCTTTAATGACTTTCTTAACTGTCAAAAGCCAGTATAATTGCTGCATGAATATTCATTTGAGAAGCATTCATTTGTAGGAAAGTTGTAAATCTTAACAACATGTAAACTTTTCTATAAACAACACTATGAACTCTGGCCATTTTTTATTCAAAGTATCTTCAGATATTTTCATCAGGTTCATTTTGCTCCTTTTTCTTAGAATAAGCTTTGCTTGTAGAAAGAAAATAGGATTTCATTAGCCTCATCTGAATATTAGAAGTAATAAGCAGGTAGTGTTCATATCATGTGAAATTGCTGATGGTTCTTAAAATCAGTCCTGCACTTTGCTCAGAGGCATTAATCACTTTGCTGGTTACATCTGTTCTTGGGAAAGAGAACCTGCCTTGACTGTGAACGGGGATGAGGTTGCCATCTGCTTATTCCCAGTGTTATTCAGAGCAACACATTGGCCTGGGTCATTGCTAGACATGGTTACCCCGTGGTAAGAAGGTCATGGCTGATTGGGCTTTACTTATCTTATTTTCTCTCGTTGGGAAAGCAGAGATTGTGCTGAATATAACTGAAGTCAGGCTGGGCCCCGTAGTTAGCTATATATACTATGTTCAAGGCAAGCACATAGCTAGTAAAAATCAATCTGGACAGTTGAACTGGATTCAAATCCTGGCAGTTTGATACTCTTCACCACAATTACAATGTCAAATAAATACTGTAAAAACAAACCAAAAATGGTATGTAATATGATTTAGTGTTGAAAAGATAGTATAAATTTCAAAATAAACTTTTAATTTAAATTTTTTTATTAAAATTTTTTTTTAATTTTAATTTTTAAATTTTTTGTGGGATCTTAATTCCCCGACCAGGGATTGAACCCGGGCCCTCTGCAGTGAAAGCATGGAGTCCTAACCACTGCACCTCCAGGGAAGTCCCAAACTTTTAATTTTAGAGCAGTTTGGATTTACAGCAAAATTGTGAAGATAGTACAGAATTCCACTATCTCCTGCACTGTTTCCCTGTTATTAACACTTTACATTAGTATAGTACATTCGTTACAGTCAGTGGACCAATACTGATACGCTGTTATTAACAACTTCCATACTTTATGCAGATTTCCTTTGTTTGTACCTAATGTCCCTTTTCTGTACCAGGATCCCACACATATTACCACGTTACCCTTCATTGTCATGTTGCCTTAGGCTCCTCTGAGACGGTTTCTCAGACTTTGTTTTTGATGATCTTGACAGTTTTGAGAAGTACCGGTCAGGTTTTTATAGAATGATGCTTAAATGGAAAGAAAGTAAGATTTGTCTGAAGTTTTCTCATGATTAACATGGAATTTTGGGTTTTGGACAGGAAGCCTACAGAGGTAAAGTGCTTTCATCACATTGTATCGGGGTATGTACTTTCAACATGACATTGCGTTTTTGTTTTTTAATTTATTATGGTAACATTTGATTATAACATTATATAAATTTCATGTGTATGACATTATATTTTGACTTCTGTATACAGTACAGTGTGCTCACTACTCTTTTCTCTGTATCTGTGTGTGTGTTTTGGTTTGCTTGCCTATCTATCTATCTATCTATCTATCTATCTATCTTCCACCTATGATTGAAATCATCTAGTATTTGCCATTCTCTGTCTGACTTATTTTACTTAGCATAATACCATCAAGGTCCATCCATGTTGTTGCAAACACCAAGATTTCATCTTTTTTTTTTTTTTAAGTGGCTGAAGTGTATTCCATTGTATATATGTACAACATCATCTTTATCCCTTCATCTGTTGATGGGCACTTAGGTTGTTCCATATCTTGGCTGTTGTAAATAATGCTGCTGTTAACTTTAGGGTGCATGTATCTCTTTGAATTAGTGTTTTGTACTCTTTGGGTAAACACCCAGAAGTGCAATAGCTGGATTATGTGTAGTTCAATTTCTTAATTCTTTGAAGATTCTCCCTACTTCACAGTGGCTGCACCAATTTATATTCCCATCAAGTGCATCCTAGCCAACACTTGTTATCTCTTGCTTTTTTGATATTAGTCATTCCAGCGGGTATGAGGTGGTATCTCCTTGTGGTTTTGATTTGCATTTCCCTGATAATGAGTGACGTTAAACATCTTTTCATGTGCCTGTTGGCCATCTGTATGTCTTCTTTAGAAAAATGAAATGACTTACTGTTGATGTTGACCTTGATCACTTGGCTGAGTGTAGTGTTTGTGAAGTTTCTCCTCTGCAATTTACATTTCCCCCTTCCACTTTGTCCTCTTTGAAAGGAAGTCACTATGTGCAGTTCACACTTGAGTGGAGAGTTATGGCCCATCTCCTTGAAGGGGGAGTATTTACATAAATTGCTCGGGATTCTTCTGCAAAGGAATGTTGTCTCTTCTCCCTTATTTATTGAATTTATTTATTTATTCATACATGGACTCATGGATATTTATTTTACACTTCGGGTCATAATTCAGTACTGCTTCATTTATGCTGTTCAGATTGTTGCATCTTTGCTCATTGGGAGCTCTTTCAGTTGAGTCCTCCCGTGTCCCTTTGCCATATCCCCACCTTTGTGGAGTTTTGTTTGTTTCTTCTTAACATTTCCTTACTTTCTGGCATCACAAAATGCTCCACGCTTATCTTGTATATTTCCCACTCTACTCCCTGAATCCACCATTTCTTCAATGAGCCCTGGTTTCTTTTATCGTGGAATGGTATTAGAAACCAAGAGCTGGATGCTAGTCGTGTTTATTGCTACTGGCATGTCTTTGCTGCTAGGGCCTAGAAAAAGTTTTCAACTCTGGCTTTTTGAGCTGCCTGAGCTTCTATACTGAGCAGTACTTTTAAACGTTGGTAACCAAAAATGTTAAATGTTTTAATTTGTTGTTCCTTGTAGAAAGAATGTTCTATTATAGCTACAGTCAAAAATTGCCAAAAGTAAAATTAAAAAAGAAAACATACTTTATAAGAACTTGAGCTCTTGTCTTAGAATTGTGTAACTGTCTCCTTAAATTTGCCTTTATAGTTTTTAAGATTTTTTTTGAAAACAATGGTTCCCTGGATAGTGACTGTGAAGAGTACCATCTGTGCTTTTCTTTTACAGTGGAATTTCCATTTATTTAATTTGGATTAGAATTAGAAATGCAAATAGGTCAGCAATTGAATTTAGCACTTGGAAGCTGGAGATTTACTACCTTAGTTACATAATGGAAAAAAAAAAAAAAGACAGACTTCAGTATCTGTGCCCCAGAGTAATTTTCAGAGTATTTAATAGCTAGCACTGATTGATCAGTGAGAACAGGATAGCCAGAAACAAGAAGATCACGTCAGGTGTTTTCTGGACAAATATCACCCCTGCCCAAGCCTAAAGAATTGCCAAAGGTCTGAGATCTTGTGCTTTTAAATGTTACGAAGTAACAATCTTTTAAATTTCAGTGATATTTCTAAAAGTATGTTGTTTTTGTTTTTAGATCCAGAAATGACAGTAAAAGTTATTTTTGCTAGCTTTTAGGACAGTGCTGTCCTCTGTACGGTAATATATTATTCTGAGAAAATCTTCATTCTTTCAAGGTAAAAAGTAGCCTATTATCACAGGCAGCCAACCACTGCAACAATGGATATCGACAAACTCTCTGAATCCTTTGGTTAAAAATTTAGCAAAATCAGAGTTTTCATAGAGCTTCCCAACCTGCTGCAGAGCTACATGGAAGAACTATCCACCCATTTTAATAATCCAAGCATGTGATGATATATATTCTAGTAACCTGCAAAGTAATAACTTAGTGAAAGGTGTTCTTTGTCAGAATAGGGAAAGTCTGAATCACAGAATGTAAAATTTAGAAGAAAGTTGAACTATTATAATGCTGTTTCAGTGTGTGCGTGTGCGTGTGCGTGTGTGTGTGTGTGTGTGTGTGTGTGTGTCATATGGTCTAAGAATTCCTGGATCCTTTTGGGTTTATGAATATACTGTACAACTGACAGAATGATGTATTACTTTGTAGGTCACTGGAATAGAGTCCAGATGCGCTTAAGTGTGAAAATTTACGTATCTTCACAGAGGCCCAATGTCACATTACATTATGTGGGCCTGCACTACAGTATTGCTCTCAGACTTTAAAGGAAATCTAACTAAAACTGAGGTGTGTTTCAAATATAGCTTTTGTTATTTGAAAGTGACATTATACCCATTAAAAAAATTTTTACGTTCATTTAAAAACCCATTAAGTTATTTACTGTTACTTACTTCACAGAAGCACAAGTCCTTTCGATCTCGTGGGCTGAAGCAAAACTTCAGCAGCATAAAGTTGACTTCTGCCACTGCCCTGGGAACATATGTGCAACAATATGTGCAACAATTTGATGTCTTTTTTGGCCCAAACCTTTGCTAAACATTCAGGAGAGGTTAGAATATAGTCAGAATTGGAAGACTCGCGCTCTCTATGGGCCAGGTAGAGTGTAGAAAATTGCAGTGGTGAAAAATGAGGCAGTTCTAAGAGAGCTCATTCAGAAGCCTGCAGGGTTCTAGTAAGAGCTTTGGAGTGAGAGAATTCACCTTCATTGTGCCAGAGGGACCAAGTGTAATTCTACAGATATTTTTGTGGAAAATCTTCAGTAAGGAGAAAGGACAACAATGCTGTCCAATAGAACTTTCTGCAATGATGTAGATGACCTGTATCAGGACAATATGGTGGTCACTAGCCACATGCATGTTTTGTGCACTTGAAATGTGGCGAATCTGCCTGAGGAACTGAATTTTTAATTTAATTTAATTTAATTTTTAACTTAAATAGCACAGCTCTAGAGGGTTATGTTTGTCTCGTCTTTTCATCAGATAATGTCCAAAAACTGTGGCACAGTAGAGAACACAAAAAATGTTAAATTTCACTTTAGGAAGTGTGTAGATCCATATGATACTTCTTTTAAATGACATCCTAGAGGAGAATAAATCTCTTATTTTAACTTTCCAAATATAGCACCATTGCACATATATCTCATATATTTCAAGACAGAATCAGGAACCCTTAGAACTTTGGAACTATAGAGAAATATACCTGAAAAGAATGCACCTCTCTTAATCATGTGTGTCCCAGAATGAAAGAGAACATAGATGATAAATTTGTTTCCATTTTGTTCCCCAGGACTGGGTGAGCATGATGTAGGATGCTTTGCTAGTTTTGCCATATATTTCCCCTCCTTGAATAAAAGGAGAAGTTTGAAAGGGGGTACAGAGGTAGGAAGGAAATTAGAATTAAGGAAAGAGAAAAAGAAAGGGCCTAGAGTTAAGGAAAGAGAAAAAGAAAGGGCCTAAGTATCTGCGGAGCTAAGGGTACCAATAGCCTGATTGTGGAGGCTCTCTTCTGGAGGTGACGAGGGATGTGTCTAGTGTAAATGGAGGTCCTCCATTTACAGTATAGTTCAGTTCTAAGCTCCAAATAGCTGGTAATTTCACCTTTTCGGACAAAGCTTTTCATTAGTTAGTCCTATTTCTTATTGTATTTTAAATGTTAATTTATTCTTCACCCCTCTCCTTCCTTCCTTTTCCATCTCATTTACTTCAGAAACGTATATTGTTAGCAATGTGACTGTCAAGTTGTCTCCAATTTGTCAGGGCCTGCAGCCCTGGATTCCCTTAACTAGAAGTAATAAATGGGATATGAAGATGAAAATAAGCTAAGAATATTTCTAATAAGGAATATTTTTGTTGAACATGTTTTATTGGGCTTAACTAGAATGTAGAATGAAAAAATAATCTCCATACCACCTCTCAGTTTTCTTAGCATGTTTTGTTCTTAATTTAGTTCTACTTATTAGAATTCCTCAGACTTCCTATAATTATTACATGAAAAGCCTACATTGTCTTTGAAATGCATCCTTTGCAACCACATTCTTTTTATTTTGACTTCACATTTGACCTTTTTAAAAAATAATGAATGCATTACTGTTACCAAGCAAATGTAAAGATCTCAGTAAGACTTTTTTTCCTTCCCCAAGAGAGATCTAATTTCAAATTCATTCTTTAATTTATTAATAACTGGATTTGAGTCAATTTAGTCTAATGGTTACTCTTTTAAAGAAAATGTGATGATTATTAATTTGATTTCTTCTCCCCCAGTCGTTTTAACGTTAGGACTAAATAATATACATTTTAACATTGATAGGTATTTCATAATTTCAGATTTCATTTTATAGTGACATTTACTAAAGAAGCTGTTGGAATGTGAATCTGGGTGTAACACACGCGCACCTTATCTATATCCAACTACGTGTGAATGAAAGTCCTTAAAACTTTGAAAAAATGTAACATTCTTCATTTTTCCACTGTAACTTTCATGTTTTAAGATTGTTTTCATATATATTTTTGTGGTGAGTCTCAAACTTATTAGTGCATTAGAATTGCAGATTGTTGGAGTTTCTGATTTAGTAGGTCTAGGGTAGGGCTCGAGATTTTGCAATTTGAAGAAGCTCCCAGGTTCCTGATGCTGCTGGTAACAGGGACCACGATTCAAGAATGACTGTGTTAGTATATTTGATCCTTACAAGAACCCAGTGTGGTGTTGGGCAGATATAGACGAGGAACCTGAGGCTTGTAGAAATTCATGATTTTCCCAGTGGCACGTAATGAATTAGTGGTTGACTAAAGATGAGAACCCATGAGGACCTTTTAGTTGTCCTCCTGATCAGGACGAGAGTTCAGCTCCCCCTCCAAAATCTCTCTTGATTTCAGATGTTTGATGTTTTTGTTGCATTCTATACAGAGCCCATTTTTCTATGTACATATGTCCTCCCCTGATTCACGTTTAATAAATATGTGTTTAAAATAGTCTTCCCCTTTAAAGATATAACTGATTTTTGTGCCTCAAGATGTTCGAAAAATGCTAGTCCTTCTGTAGAAACGAAAAGCTTATGTAACTTGTTAAGGCCACCCAAGCTGATATAACTTGTTAAGGCCTTCCCTTAGTCATAAGGAAAGATGTTGAATTTTTTTACCCACTAGCCTAGTGCTCTGGCATTTTTTCACTCTAATTTGTGGTGATGGTTCTAGGCAGAACCACTATTTGTGGGTGTAGCAAATGAGGATGGATCACGAATGATCCAGAACAAGGAATCTTAAAATCACAACTCTTGTGTGCAGAACAGCGGCATCCAGAATGAACTATGACATGTGCTTTCTCCCCCTTCCTCACAATTTCTGTCTGAACTGGTTCAGGGTATTTAGCATATGTTTGTAGAATGATAACTCAAACCTAGTGTCACCCAGTATTTGGAGCTTGCCTTCTGAATGTTGCCTAATGATCTTTTCTAAGCCTCTCACCGTTGTGGCCTCTCCCGTTGCGGAGCACAGGATCCGGACGCCCAGGCTCAGCAGCCATGGCTCACGGGCCCAGCCGCTCCGCGGCATGTGGGATCTTCCCGGACCGGGGCACGAACCCGTGTCCCCTGCATCGGCAGGCGGACTCTCAACCACTGCGCCACCAGGGAAGCCCTGGTGCACTTTTCTGATACTGTTTTTTCTAGTTCCTACCTTCTGTGTTCTCTTGCTTTCCTCCTTTTGTTCTACTTTGGCCTTGGACCCCTGTAATCCAAAAAAAAAAAAAAAAAAAAAGAGTAGAGAAAAATAATGGAAGGAGAACAAACTGAAAATCATGACCCTGACTGTCTTCTATTATTATTATTTTGCTGTTGTTGTTTTTTTTTTTTTTTTTCCTGTAGGACAGAGGAAGATTTGATACATTTTACTTAGTCTTACTGAGTATTAATTTAAGTCACTGTGCTTTCAGACATGAAACTCATTCTGGTCTTCAGCTGCTCTTCCCGTTTCCACTCGTCTTAAAACTTATATTAAGCCTTAATGTGTGGCAGGCTCTGTGTGGTGCTTTATATGCACCATTTTGTTGATACTTAATCCTCACATCGACCTTATGAGGTATAATTTTGAGGAACTAGAGTCATAGAGGTTATGTAAGTTGGCCAAGATGTCACACTTAGTATGTGGTAGAGCTGGGTCTTGAAATCAGGTCTTTTGGACTCCAGAGCTTATGCATTTAAGGACTAGTTTGTATTACTTCCCATTTGAGGCCATTACTCAGATGAGATAGTTGAATTTAATAATCTAGATTTCTTGAAATAAATTAGGCTCCACAAAAAACAACATCCTGGCTTTAAATTTGTCTCCATGTTTCCTCTTATTTCTCAGTTCTTTTTTTTTTTCTAAATTATTGTAAAGAGAAGGAAAGAATTCTCCTTTTTTCAGCGATATTTGCCTCTCCCTTAAGCACACAAAATTGGCAGTATCTTGCCTTTGCTGTTCCTGAGAGTTTTTATTCTAGTCATTTGGTCTTTTTAAAGCAGTGTGTGATGGAGTTTTCAATTTGTCTTAAAACCACAGAGTGCTGCCATGATACAAACAACAGTAAACTGCGAGGGTACAGCAGGCTCTTTTTCTTTATTTTGCCCTTGAAATATTTGGCAGCTTTTAGAAAAAGGCAGCCACCCTAAGTGATCGAGGTGACCCATTTATAGGGAGGTAGTTAGGAATATCTCGCAAAGCATATCCATTTAAAATCCTTCCTTAGCCTCTCCTGTATCTTTGAAAAAATCATTTTCATCTTTCCTGTTTTTTCTTATGTGTCTCTTCTTGTATGAATATGTATTTTAATAACAGATATAATACAGCATTCAGATTTAGAATCAGGGTTTAATGAATATTTATTATTAATGGTAACTCTATACCCAAACCAACCATATGTCTTCCCTCCCTCTCTCCTTTTCTCCTCTCTCCATCCCTCCCTCCCTTCTTCCTTCTCTTTCTGCTCCGCTTTGTTTTCTTTCATCATTGCTCCAATATAGAATAACTGGTATTGATTCTTGGATTTTTCCCTTACCAGCTGAGTAGCCTTGAGAAAATTTTTTCATTCCTTTGAGCCTCAGCTTCCTTATCTGTGAAAATGTGGTAATAATGTCTCTGTAGATATTTGTAAGACTTGGGTAAGATAGTGTACACCACACAAGAAAGTGCATCTCTGCAGTGTCTGGGTGGGGGAAACGGCATGGCAATGAGGTGCCTGTCTTCTCGAGAAATTTATGTTTGCTTCTGGAGAATGATTATAAAATCAAAGCACAATGGCTGAAGTATCCCATAGGCTAAAGGGACAGATTTTAGGCAGTCCTATAATCTAACTAATAAGATAGATATCTTTAAAAGAAATATGTCAACCAGAAATGTTAGTAACCTGTGGCCCTTTAAAAAAGCAGAATTATTGCAGAGTTTCCATTTGGGGTGATAAAAAAAGTCTTGGAAATAGTGGTAATGCCACTGAATTAAACACTTAGAAATGGTTAAAATGACAAATTTTGTTATTTAAAAACGTCAGTGAGGGGCTTCCCTGGTGGCGCAGTGGTTGAGAGTCCGCCTGCCGAGGCAGGGGACACGGGTTCGTGCCCCGGTCCGGGAAGATCCCACATGCCGCAGAGCGGCTGGGCCCGTGAGCCATGGCCGCTGAGCCTGTGCGTTCGGAGCCTGTGCTCCACAACGGGAGAGGCCACAGCAGTGAGAGGCCCGTGCACCACAATAAAAAAAAAAAAAAAAAGTCAGTGAGGTGAATATTCACAGTGTTCCTTTGGGTGTAATCCAGTCCAAGGAAAGCTGGAACTAGTATCATGCTGCACAGATCCAGTGCAAAATAGACCCTCTGTGCAGTTCAGTCCAGAGATTGTAAGCTCCACAAGGCCAGGAATCTGCTCTCTTGTTCACTGCTAGGCAGGCACCTGCTGAATGAATGAATAGCCTCTTATTCAACGTTTTATGTATGCAACTGACTGCTCTCGCTACAGTGTCAGACAAAACAATATTCCGATTGTAATTTGGCTTCTAACGCAGGGAGAGAACATGCTGATCAGAAGATGACTATCTGAACCTTTCACTCATTATCTTTTCATTGTAAATGAATAAATTATTATTTATTAAACATTCTTAAAAATATTGAAATGAGTTAAGGGTTTACGACTGAACTCTGAGGTCTACTAGATGATTTTTACCATGGCCATCCTTAGTGCATGTGAGGAATGTGTGCCAAAGACTTTTTAAGAAGACTTACCAGCAATATTTCTATCAATAGGTCTTCAGTGAGATTAATACTTAATTGGATATGCTTTCATTTTTTCCCTTTCACTTTGCACTATTATTATCTCCAGGGTATGGGTTCCATTGTGGTGTTTTGTTTGTTTGCTTGCTTGCTTTTTTTTCTTTTAATTCATAGTTTGCTATTCAAACAATGAATGTAAGCATGTTTGTTTCAAGAAAAATGGATACAAATTTGGTAATCCCTTTAGAGCATCAATACTGCTTAAGAATGAACTGAATCCAGAAACATTTAAATTAAGATATTTAAAGATTTCAAAGCTTGCAATTTTAAGATGTGTTTGTTTTTTTCACAGTGGAGCTATTGAAAAATCTCTTCAGTTACTTATGTTATTGTTGGTCTTCTGAATGTTTTCTGCAGTGATCCCCTTGAGTATTTTGAAAAGGAAAATTGTGCTAAATTAAAAAAGAAATTATCCCTTGATTCCCATTCTCCTCCTGTCCATGTCCTGTGATTCTTTGCCGAGATACAACACACAAGAGCAATACCTATCGTTTCTCATTGTTCCTCACTGCACTTTTGAGTCCTCATGTTATACTTTTTCTACTCTTCATCCCCATTTATTTGCCCTTTCTTAAATGTAGATTTTCTGACCAGAGCTGTGGAATTGGGGTCACAGTTAAACTGGATCAGCATGTCACTTGTTTATTTATCCTATTATTCATTCTTTGTATGTCTGTGTAGCAGATTATTTCTTCTCATGTCTTCTCTCATTTTATATTTTATCTGAAGAACAATAAAAATTTGTTCTCCTAGACCTCCTTTTCATAGACTTTAAGGGGCTTTGGAGACCTGTGATGTTGTGGAAAGAGAGTGGGACTCGGAAGCAGAAGACCTGAGTTTACATACAGGCCTTACCATTACTTGGGTAAGGAACTTCTGTTCTGAATCTGTTGTCTTCATGGAATTACTGCCCGTGTTAACAGGGATCATTGTGGGGAGGAGTTCTGAGCGTGGACAATGCTGGGCCAACCTGGTAGAGATGTTGTTGTCTCTAAGTCTTTGTGCTGACGTGAAATGAACGTGGACCTCTTTTTGACTAAACAGCTAAACAAGAATTCTATCTCTTGGCATAACCACCATGCTGTTCTCTAGTTTTATAATATTTATAGATGGTAAGAGAGTGTGAGGAAAAATTGTGAAAGACTTTGAAATTATAAAAAATTCAGTGTGTGTTCTGTCTAGCTCACCTAGTTCTCTCTGCCTTTCATTGTCTTTGGGCTGTTTTATAACTCTGCATATTATAGAATTCAGATAGTAAAGCAAATGATCTTGTCTATGACAAGCTAATTGTGATCAGTAAATGCAATAGATTATTACCCTTATGTATAGTGATCAGTTTTTCCTTGCCTTTTTTTCTAGCACTACTGATGCTTATATATTTGTTTGCTCTTTGGATTCTTTTGAACAGGTTATAACATCTTACTGGTTCCCCATTAAAGAATTAAATAAAATCTTTCACACTTTTTTTTGAGATTCATGATTTGAACTTTTAAAAAATTACTCCTTAACAATATAGTAGAAGAACACAGTTCTGGGAATTAAAGAATCTATTTATGTCACCTTGAATAAGGCACTCATGTCACTGAGCTATGGTTTTCTTATTTAAAAAAAAAAATGAAGCTGACCTAAATGATCTCTAGTCTATGATTCTCTGATTTTGTGATTTTATGATTTCACGTTCTGTAAGCCCGAAGTGCACTGTCCTAAGTTTGATAATGTCTAGGTGAATTGGCATAAAAATCAAGGAACTTAAGTATCTTACTTATGTAAAAACTGCAACAGAAATTCTTTTACTTTTAGCACAGACGTGCATATAAATTAGCATTACAGAAGATACTTTATTTTGCTGTTTATATTTCTTGTCAAGGAATTATAGTACTTGAATTGCTATTGACAGTTTTCAGTAGTGAGTGAATAAAGGGTGAGTGTTCCACAGTGTTTTTAATAGGAGAAACATTTGTTTGCTTGTGAAAATGATATCTTGGCTTATATTACTGTCAGTACTTATGGAAAATTGTGGGTATTATTGTAGTCAGTGGCATTTTTAAACCATTATTATATTCAAAAAAACATTTCTAAAGCACTCAGCCCCACAGAGCATTGCATTATGAAATATAAGAAATAAATTTAAGATTTCATTGCTGCTTTCTAGGAAGTCACTAAGTAACATCGATAGAGTAGGTGTGTCTTAGCCCAGGTTGCTACAACAAAATACCACAGACTGGGTGGCTTAAACAATAGAAGTTAATTTTCTCATGTTCTGGAGCCTAGATGTCCAAGGTCAAGGTTCTGGCTGATTTGATTTTTGCTGAGGACTCTCTTTGTGGCTTGCAAATGGCTGCCTTCTTGCTGTGTCCTCACATGGCCTTTCCTTTGTGTGTACTTGTGGTGAGAGAGGGCAGACTCTCTGGTGTCTCTTCTTAAAAGGACACTAATTTTATTGGATCAGGGCCCTATCCATATGACCTCATTTAACCTTAACTGCTTCCTTAGAGGCACCTTCTCTAAATATAGCCACATTGGGAGTCAAGGCTTCAACATATGACTTTTGCAAGGCCACAAACATCACAATGTGTGATACTTTTAGAAGCAGAAATCACACATCTAAGGTACAGATTGGGAGATGACAGGAAGTACTGTCCTCAGAAGTGACCAGGTTAGTGTTGAGGACATCAGCCAAGCCTTGATGAGTTTGGTGCTGCCAGTGTGTGTGCTGACTTGGAAACTGTTAGTCATACTGACCTATTACTACTCATCTGTTTTTTCAACTGTTATCTTCCAAGTATTTCCCAGTAGAAAAAAAAGGGCAATGCAGTTGCTTTTCTTTCATTTTTAATTTAAAAGCTGGGACCTCTTTGGGTCAAGGTATTTCTTTAGATTCTTTCAGCATTTGTAACAGGATCTGGGAAAGGACAAGTGTTTTCTATTCTTCTCATTCTTAGTTTTACCACTTAACTGCCTTTACTGGTTTAATGCAATGGGAATACTGCCTCTTAGGGAATAATAAAGTATGATCTTTCATGGATCTGGGGGTGGCTTACTTGGTTTAAAATAATCTAGTATGTGCATAGATAGAGTTATTTCAAGTCCTCTGGCTTTACTTCCATGCCTAATGCCTTTTCTCATCATTTATTAAAGCTCGCCTTTTGGACTTTGATATATGTCATGTTCGTATCTTGTAAATCCTTCTAGTAATACCTTTCTATTACTAAGGTGTAAACGCTGTGGTTTCTACACCATTTGCTTCTCTCTTTCTGTTTTTATAGGGCTCTTTAACCTGCTAATGTTCCAGGATATTAATTTGAAATAGCCAGCTAAATAATAGAAACTCCTTCCTGCCTATGATGCACTGACCTCTTTTTACCCATTTCCTTTTCAAATTCAGTTTGGAAAAAGCTAAATTTTCATAATCTTTTGAGCTAGTATTTCACTTCCCTGATGCTTGCAATGTAGCAGCCTTATTATTCTCAAGACTTTATACCAGGAGTATACATACTGTTTTATTTTTTTCTGAGCACACTCCCCTAGCTCAATCAGGAATTTTATATATTTATTTGTTTGTTTGTTTATTTCCTTGTCGGAAATGGAATTTCTATTTGCATTTTCCCTAATTTCTTCACCTTGCTGCTTCCTAACTTTGTTCTGTAACTATTTAAGGGATTTAGCTAGGACATTTCTGGCTTTCATCTCTTAGGCTAACCTTCTCATACTTAGCTACATGGTTAGAGCTGTCAGATTAAATAATGTCTAATGGACTGACTGTATTTGAGTTTGTGCTTGGAAATATTTTTAAGACTCATGTAATGTTTTCTCCTTAGTTTCTGGTGGTTCCTTAAGTTCACAAGTTAGTCTATCCCAAAAGTGCTGTTGTCTTGAATTCTGCCTCTTTTTTTGCGTGGAGGTGTCATCAATTGCCTGGACTTATACGAATTTTCTAATACTTTTGTTGATGGCTTTTCTCTTATATTAAGGATGTCCTTGGTCCTTACATTAACCTGTTCTTGGTTCTAGAGTCTAGCTTCCAAAAAGCAACATATTCAATTTGAAGTGACCTTAGACAAAAGCCAAATATCTCACTAAAGGATTGATAAAGGAACTAAGATTATTTAACCTGCTATAGGAAAGGCTGTGGAGAAGTTTAGCTATTGTTGTTACAAAAGTTCCTTGTGTTCTCTCTGTTAATCATGCCCACTTGCACTTCGGGGCTTGCGTCGAGTGCCTTTTCAACCTTTTATGGTGACTGTGCTTCAATATCACATTTAAGAATCAAGGGCTGTTTCTTTCTTCCTTTTTTTAAAATTTTTTTTAAAAATTGCAGTATAGTTGATTTACAATGCTGTGCCAATCTCTGCTGTACACAGAGTGACTCACTTATACACGTATAGACATTCTTTTTTTAAATATTCTTTTCCATTATTGTTTATCACAGGATATTGAATATAGTTCGAAGGGCTGTTTCTTCATTCAGGAAGGATTTAGGTTTGACCCATAGAAGATATCCTTCCAGCCATGTTGAACAGTGGAAAGAACCATTGGGAGAGGGTCACTGTGGAATCGGCCCTCAAATCTTACTTCCTGGATGAGGTGGATTAAGGGTGAAGAAATCTGAACTTTGGAGGATTCTTCTAGATAGAGGATTCTAATCTGATTGATGTGATCAGTTTTATCTTACTTTTCTAATTGTGACTGGAAGCCCTTCTTATGGTAGAAAACAATGGGATGCATCACCTGATTCCTCGAATCCCTTTCTTGGGTAAGAGTCAATAGAGCCAGGTAGAAGGTAGTGTGGTACAGTGGAAAAGAGCACTTATACCAGGAGGCAGATCTCTGGATGAGGACCCAGCTTTGCGAATGATTGGCTACCTGACGCTGAGCCTGTGCCTACATCACTTCAGGCCTCACCTTTCCATTTTTACTGTGCGTGAGCTTCATTAGAATGTTCAGATCCCTTTCAGCTCGCTCTGACGGGTGACAGTGGGAGGGAGGTTATAATTGCTGAGGGGCTAAAATAGGGGAGATGGAAATGATATGGGGTCCCAGAGATAGCAGGAGTACCTGGGGAAAGGCTGTGGTGGTAGGAGAAGGAGGAAGGAAGGAGATGCAAAGGTCAGGTGAGGAGGTTTTAATTTCAGTAAGGAATTGATAAGAAGACCGTGTTTATGACCACCAATAATGGGTTCTTCCAAGTCTTAGAAGTTGATCTCTCTCTCTCTTTAATTGGATTAATAGGGCAGGATTTGAGACTGTTTGTTCAAGGTTTTCTTTCTGTTTCCTTCATAATTAGGTTAAAGTTGTGCCCTTTCTTTGAAGATTTCAAAGAATTTTGTTGTTGTTGTTATTCAAAAATACCCCTGCAAAATAAGCAAATGTATCAGTAGTTATCTCTGTAAAGTGGAGAAATGAAGGTGTAAGGTGGCTAAGCGATTTATTTAGGAAATAATATGCTAGTGCTAGAATCCAATTTTTCAGCTCTCTCTATGAGGCTTCTCTGCTTTCAGCAGTGTGTGGGTATCTGGAGGATATATTATTTACACAACTGGTGCTTGGCACACAGGTAGCAGAAGTAATACTGCACCTCAAAGATAGGAGCCCTGGGGCTTCCCTGGTGGCGCAGTGGTTGAGAGTCCGCCTGCCGATGCAGGGGACGCGGGTTCGTGCCCCGGTCCGGGAAGATCCCACATGCCATGAAGCTGCTGGGCCTGTGAGCCATGACCGCTGAGCCTGCGTGTCCGGAGCCTGTGCTCCGCAACGGGAGAGGCCACAACAGTGAGAGGCCTGCGTACCGCAAAAAAAAAAAGATAGGAGCCCTTCATCTCTTGAACTCATATTTGGGAGTGGGTCCCAAACCAGACCACCTTAGTCTATGTCCTTGTTTCATAATCCAGTACAGTAAGTCCCCTATATACGAACCTTCAAGTTGCCAACTTTCCAAGATGTGAACGCTCTCCTACCCAGACATCACTGGATCATTTTTTCAAGAGCGTAGATAGAATTGAATCCAGCAAGGAACCAGAACCTGTGCCATCAATGCCAGGCGTGAGTGAAGTTGCAGCTCGCCCTCCGTCTCCTATTGCTGACGGTCCTTCAGCTCCACCATCTCCCACCTCCCCTCCCTCCTCCAGTCAGTAACTCTTCTTGCCTGTTCACTCGATGCCAGCCCCCGTATGCCAGCTGTTGTACTGTACTACTGTACTTTTCAAGGTACTGTACTGTAAGATTAAAAATGTTTTCTTTATTTTTTGTGTTTGTTTTTTATGTATTATTTGTGTGAAAAGCATTATAAACCTATTACAGTACAGTACTATATAGCTGATTGTGTTAGTTGGGTACATAGGCTAACTATGTTGGACTTACGAACAAACTGGACTTACAAAACGCACTCTCAAAATGGAACTCGTTCGTATGTAGGGGACTTACTGTAACTTGAATTCTGTCTCTTATAAATAAAATTATACAAATTAAGAAAATATCTGTACCCCTGGGAACAGAAGTACTGAGATTTCCTGTGTTTGTGTGTAGAGAGGATCTTTGGTTGCCCATAGTGCCGTTCGTGAATTGATATAATGCAGAACATTTCCTTGAATATCCTGAGTCCTGTATGTGGCAAATAAGATGTCAGATGTACTGCTGTTCCTGAGCAGTATCAGCTTTGAGGGGTGGAGAGAATGTCAGTTGATAGTCTGAAGTGCTTTTCATTAATTTTATAAGTAGAGAGACTGCTTACATCACATCGGCATATAATTTCAAGGACACCTCTCCTTTCCACTGAAGTGGAGACGAGGCTGTCTGTTTGAAGGTGGGATGTAGGAAGAATACAGGAAAAACATTTTCCTCCATTGCAGTCAGCTGTATTTTAATTGTTTAGAGTGTACTCTCGGTGAACCTCCATCGGCCTTGCTCTCTTGAGGCACTGTTTTGCATAGTTATTCCTTTGCGTGGAATGGAACCTCTAGGAACGAGTTCTCCTCTGTTCACAAGAGCATTTGTTTGCACACCACGTAGGCCCGTAGTTCCTACCACTTCTCAAGTGTGGAAATGAATGTGGGGAGAGAGACAATAGTAATTGTCATAGTTTAAGTGATCACTTTATCTCCAGGGAAAAGATAGAACCCATGTGATGTACATACCATAATAGAATATGTTCCTTGCCTGGCATTTGGTTGCTTTTATCACGTCTCTTTATGGCTCCTTACATCACAGACTGTTTCTATCACTTCTGAGGAATGTTTGCAAAGGGAGGCATCTCTTGCTGAAAACTAGCTGCAGTCAGCCTTCCCTATCCATGGGTTCCATATCTGCAGATTCCATGTCCACAAATTAAACTGAGGATCCAAAAAAAATTTTTTTTAATTCCAGAAAGTTCCTAAAAGTAAAAGTGTAATTTTCCACATGCCAGCAACTATTTACATAGCATTTACATTGTCTTCGGTATTATAAGTAATCTAGAGATGATTTAAAGTATACTGGAGGATGTGTGTAAGTTCTATGCAAATACTACACCGTTTTATATAAGGGACTCTTGAGCGTCCCCGGATTTTAGTATCTACAGGGGTCCCGAAAGCAGTCTCTCGCAGATACCAGGGACAACTGTATATTGACTGCTCCCTATTCTCTTCTGCCCTTTGGGGTTCTATAATCAGGTGGCAAGCGTCTGCATCATGACTTTGAGAGGAAGCTGTTAGATATTTAATATTCTTAAATAAAGGCGCAGAATTTTTTAACTTTCTTACTTGGAGGTGTTCAAATTAAGAAAAAAGATCTGCTTGCTGTAGAGGACATAATGAAACAGACCGTTCTGAAGCAGGTTATATCTTTATTTACTCCAACCCCTAGAAATACTTAGGTAATGGACAGTTTTAGATTTCTGACACGGCTACGGGGCATGTTCCCCTCAAGGAAATTTCAGGGTTAAAAATAAAACTCTTATTGTTTTATTTTGTAATGATATTAGGGAGTCAGATCCTTATTTTGAAAACTGACAAATAAAAGGCAAGAATCAAGTATGTAACTTGCTTTCCTTAACAAATTGTACCTCGTATTAACCGAATAGTTGATGAGACAGTCTCCTTTTAGAGAGACAGTCCCACTCAACAGAGGAAGGATTCAGAAAGTCAGAATTCATTATTTTGCAAACCCCAGTGAGTTGATGAATCCAAGTGGTGAGCACCCCTTGCTATAGGCATCATAAAGAAAGGCAACCCGAGATTATATCTCAACTAATGAAGTACACAGCTTATAAAGTGTTCTTGCCAAAATTTCAAACTGTAATCTGATCTGACCTCTTTCTCTGACTACCAATTAACAGGAAATACAAAGGGCAGGGGAACAGAGTGAATTAAATAACATGGAAATATGATTTTAAAAATCTACACTGGGCAGCTCTCCAGGACAAATGACTTTGTTTCATTAACAACAACAACAGCAAAAATGCAACAGAATTAAAAAAGAAATGGAGAGGAAATCTATAGATTAAAAGGATTTACGGGCTATGTCAACTAATCCTAATGTCTAGCTCTTTCTTGGATGCCATTTTATACAAACTGTAAAAGATTATAATACAGTTGGGGAAAAGGTACAATGCCTGACTGATATTAAGGAATTCTTGTTCATATACTTAAGGAATTATTACATTGAAGTTTTAAAAAGTGAACCCTATAACTCTTGACAGATGATATGATATTTGGGATTTGCTTCAAAATAATACAGGAAGACTAATAATACAGGGTGTAAATGAAGAAAGATTGGTCAATATTATTAAAGCTGGAAGATGAGTACATGGGTTATTCTCTCTAATTATGTATATGTTTGAAATAATCTGTCATAGAATATTGTTAAAAAAGAATTTGAGGTCAGAGACTTCCCTGGCGGTCCAGTGGTTAAGACTCCGTGCTTCCGCTGCAGGGGGTACGGGTTCGATCCCTGGTCGGGGACCTAAGATTCTGCATGCGCACGCAGCGCAGCACAGCCAAACAAAACAAAACAAAACAAAACAAGACAAAAATCAAACAAATAAAAAAAAAGAATTTTAGGTCAAGATATGTAGTAAAGCTTTGGGTACAATGAAAAGGAAATTGAGAGAGGAGGAAAAGAGATATAAAGTGCTTAACATGTTACCTGGTATGTTCTATGTATTGAGTAAGTATTGGCTATAATTATTTCTAAGCCATACATGTACCCATTCATTTATCCAATCTATTTCTTATTTCAGTAAATATTTATTGAGCATGTATGATGTGGTAAGCACTAAAATACTTCTGTAAATCAAGTAAAACGAATAGAGCCCATCACACCCAAGTGGTATTTTTGGCCTGTATTCATTCTACAAAGTCTCTGAACTGAATGTGAATAGCTCCCAGACCAGAGGGTTTAAAAAGGCACTGTGTGGGGCTTCCCTGGTGGCGCAGTGGTTGAGAGTCCGCCTGCTGATGCAGGGGACGCGGGTTCATGCCCCGGTCTGGGAAGATCCCACATGCCGCGGAGCGGCTGGGCCCATGAGCCATGGCCGCTGAGCCTGCGCGTCCATTGCCTGTGCTCCGCAACGGGAGAGGCCGCATCAGTGAGAAGCCTGCATACCGGGGGGAAAAAAAAAAAAAAGCACTGTGTGGTATGCCTGGACTCATTCAAGTTTAGTCGTTAATATTCTTCACAGGGTAGCTCTAACCGTCTGCTGGGGCTTTGCCTTCCTCTTGAATCATCCAGTTCCTAAAGGTTGTGGGTGCCCCCTGCTTGATTCCGGAAGGACCCTCTCTGATTCCTGGCCTGGTTCATCCTGTGACTCTGCCTATTGAACAGCCAGCTCCAGATTTATAGTTGAGATCCTATGGGAAAGCTCCCTCCCCCTGCCATTTCACCTTTGGAACTGTTGTTACACTCTGGAAGATTTTCCAATTACTACATCTAATTACAAGGAAGAATAAATTACTGAAGCAAGTTAAATTATCTTGTGTGTCATAACAGTAATTAACATTCAAATAGGAAACTGCTGCCATTTTTATAAACATCAGCAAGTGGAGGCAGCACCCCTTTTGAAAGCAGGAAACAAGAGGGTGCCCCCTCCCTGAAGCCTGGTGTAAGGTCTGGGAGAGTTGCTAGGTTGAATGTTTAGAAAATCTGTCTGGATGAGATTGATGTAACTGTAGGGGTTGATTTTTGAACTGCCCCATTTTAATCTAAATCCTTAGAAATAGCAACTTTCCTCTGCATTTATCATCATCTGCTTTCTCCTCATGGCCCTACATATTTTCTTATCTCTTTTTTTCCCCCCATATTTCAAGTAGGACTGGACACCAGTCTGGTCACAAGACATTTTGTTTGCTAGGCTTTGCTTGGAATGCAACTCACAGCCTTTTCAGAATCTAATTTTCGGCAATTCCATGTGCATTCCTTACCTATTCAATGCGCTTCTGCCATGAAAATGTTTATTCTTCTCCTGAGTGGTCTCTTGATTTTACGTTGTGCCTTTGAGCTCCACTGAAGAGTGAACATACCTTTCTTGCTCAATATAGCGTCTAGCCTGGCATTATCATGTCTAGTATTTAGAAATTCTTAATGGCAGTACTGAAGTTGTAAATTCAAAGAGAATAGGAGGAATGCCTTTTAAATTATATAGTAATGGCGAACAGAGCTAGTACTAGATGGTCTGTAGCTGCTTTTTTTTTTTTTTCCACATCTTTATTGGAGTATAAATGCTTTACAATGGTGTGTTAGTTTCTGCTGTATAACAAAGTGAATCAGCTATACGTATACATATATCCCCATATCCCCTCCCTCTTGCGTCTCCTTCCCACCCTCCCTATCCCACCCCTCTAGGTGGTCACAAAGCACCGAGCTGATCTCCCTGTGCTATGTGGCTGCTTCCCACTAGCTAGCATTTTTAGCTGCTTTTAACCTCATCTGGTGAGTAGTGTATGGGCAGTTAAAACTCAGCAAGGTTTGGGAAGATTATTTTAGTCTGTCGTTAGTAGTTGGGAGTATGAATTGCTTTTATTTATTCAACAGACTACTAATAAGTCTAGAATTTATTTAGAAAATTGACACCATGCCTCTGGGCACAATTCTGCCTTTGATAATAATGAATTGTTATCATTTTTGTTCTTGTTCTTTGAAGTTTGCAGACTTTTAAATGATATAAGGATTGTAAGCAATGGGATCTAATTTAAGAAAGCAGTGATCTTAATATATCAGCATCATAAATAGGTATATTTGATGTTATGAAAGATTTGACTAAGTCATGGATATAAGCAGAGATCTTTGTACCCTCAGGCCAAATATGAATCACAGCAGTTCCTACAATATGCGAAGCATAAGCCTGACAAAAATTTCAAAACTTCTCTTGCTTTTACTTTATATTTAAATAGAAATATGTATTTCCACCAATTTTGGTTAAAGTATGTAATTTGGGGATTCATACCTTATGTTCATCTGTTATGTGTGTGTTCTTTTTTTTCTGTTTTTAGCTTGAAGTCTAGTTAATTTATAATGCTGTGTTAGTTTCAGGTGTACAGCAAAGTGATTCAGTTATATATATGTATGCACACACACACGTATATGCACACATACACATTTTTTTTTCAGATTCTTTTCCATTATAGGTTATTACAAGATACTGAATATAGTTGTTCCCTGTGCGATATGGCAGGTCCATGTTGTGTGTTCTTTTAGCTCAAGAGTGCCTAACCTCACCACCTAAGGGGAGGAGCCAGCATTTACCAGCATCATTGACAAAAGCCCAGTGTAAGTGTTATTCTCATTGCTTTGAAAATGTTTTCCTGTTGCTGATTTTAGACCATGTATGTAATTTCTGCTTTAAATAACAAAACATTACTTTTTGGTCACAGTATCAGTTCAGTTTTTTGGTTTGTTTGTTTTGTTTTTTTATAAATTTATTTATTTTTTGGCTGCGTTGGGTCTTCATTGCTGCGTGCGGGCTTTCTCTAGTTGCGGCGAGCTGGGGCTACTCTTCGTTGTGGTGCACAGGCTTCTCATTGCGGTGGCTTCTCTTGTTGCAGAGCATGGGCTGTAGGCGTGCGGGCTCAGTAGTTGTGGCATGTGGGCTCCAGAGTGCAGGCTCAGTAGATGTGGGCTTAGTTGCTCCGCAGCATGTGGGATCTTCCTGGACCAGGGCTCGAACCCATGTCCCCTGCATTGGCAGGCGGATTCTTAACCACTGCGCCACCAGGGAAGTCCCCAGTTCAGTTTTAAATGCTGCTTTTTTT
>NW_006785785.1:648965-651584 GCF_000442215.2 Lipotes vexillifer
AAAAAAAAAAAAAAAAAAAAAAAAAGAACAGAATAGTACAATGCACAGTACTGGGAGTCCCAGGTTTGAGCTCCAGCTCTAAAGATTTGACAGGTTACTTAAGGTCTAAAATGTACCTAGTAAGCTCATTTTTCACAGATTATTGAAATGATTTTGATTTTCAAGTTTGATGACAACCAGAATTTGTTGCAGCTTGATTCTGGGTACTGCATTTTGTTTGTTTGTTTGTTTTCTACCCATTATAGAAGATACAGAAATCACAGAATAATATAAAGAAGAAAAAAGAGAATCTATATATACTACATATTATAATATATAGTATATATACTTTATCTTTTCCCTCTAATGCTATTTTTAATTGAGTTTTAATCCACAAACAGTAACATGTATAGATTTAGATATAATTCCTCTCAGACCAGGGCACGAACCTGTGTCCCCTGCATCGGCAGGCGGACTCTCAACCACTGCGCCACCAGGGAAGCCCCTGTTCTTTTTTAACTGTGATCTGGGACAAGCAAGAATATTTTGTCTAATCCAGGACTTCCTGTTATTTATTTTGCTTTTCCAGGAACATAATTTTTTAGAGTAGTTTCACTTATTAAGCTTGCCCATTTCATATGTCATATTGCTAGAGGTTTTTCAAAGAAAGAAAGTTTTTTGCAGACTTTCACTAATTTCTCTTCTCTCTACTTGGTAAATTAATTTTGGCATTTTTCCTCTTGAGTTACTAATTTCTGACCACCCCTTCCTTCCTATTCATTTGTTCTAGTATTGCAAATAAATATGAACTTACCCATGACTCTAATTCCTTGGCATCTGTCCTTTGCAGGGCTCATGGATTGAAATCCAAGTTAATTAGTAGGTCAAGGTTTTAATTTGCTGGTGCAGGGGATGTGGGGAAGGACATACATAAGCTTTTAGAAAACCCGGGCTGCCTAAGGAATTCAAGTGAAGTCAGGACTCCATTCCTTACTAAAGCAATGTAAAATGATAGGAAAAATTACAGGTATGAGATTGTATATTACAAATTGAAATTGGACCACAGTATGCAGTAGGTGATATTGAACCCCTATTCTGGAAGAACCATTATTTATCAAATCTAGGATAGAACTGGAGCATAGAGGCCTTTGTACATTGACTTCTTTTTTTTTTTTTTTTTTTTTTTTTTTTGGCTGTGTTGGGTCTTTGTTGCTGTGCGTGGGCTTCCTCTAATTGCGGCGAGTGGAGGCTACTCTTGGTTGCGGTGTGCGGGCTTCTCATTGCGGTGGCTTCTCTTGTGGAGCACGGGCTCTAGGCGCGCGGGCTTCAGTAGTTGTGGCTCGCAGGCTCTAGAGCGCAGGCTCAGTAGTTGGGGCGCATGGGCTTAGTTGCTCCATGGCATGTGGGATCTTCCCCGACCAGGGCTCGAACCTGTGTCCTCTGCATTGGCAGGTGGATTCTTAACCACTGTGCCACCAGGGAAGCCCTGTACATTGACTTTGGATTGGTGTCACATGTTATACTGAATGCTCCTTTCTAAAGGGTGTGCAAAGCATAATAGTAACATAGACTTGGCAGAAAGACGCATATGACTTTTGGATGTGAGCAGGTGCATTGCTTGACATGATTCCTCTGGGTGCGATGACGTTTTTCTTTGTATGGAAAGGAGAGAGTCTTGATGCTTCTCAACCGTATATGATGGTTTATTGTTCTCGCTCTCAGTGATGAATAGACATTTCAAAGAAATCACAGTTGTAAAATACAGCAGCCTGCAAACTTTCTCCATCTTTTCTGTTCTAAGGAATGTATGATGGGACAGAAGGTTTGGTCCTTGTTTACTGTTTGTGTCACTAAACTGTCTTCACAGATGTGGGTTCTGCCTTCCGTGCCACAGTGGAAGAATGCTTTTCCTATGTTGTTAAAAAGGTGTAAAGAACAATATTTTGTCTAAGGCTTTTCATTATTTTGAGATTATTTTATACTTAACATGGAGGGAAAATACGACTTCCTCCCTGGAGTTCATCTTCCCCTTGCATGGCTGAATGTGGAAGAGGTTCGTGCATTTCCCCCACCTCTATGGGAATACACATGTAATTACATGGAGGTGCTCTCCCTACAAACTGTATTGATTATTGACACATTTTATTGTGCTTACTTTGTGCTGGACACTATTGTTAAGCATATTACATTGATTCCATTATTTACTGCTCACCACACACCCATGAAGTTTACTATTACTGTCTCCATTTTACAGATGAGAATCTGTGGCTCAGAGAGGTAGCTTTGTCAAGGTCACATAGGTAGTAAGTTGCAGAGTGAAGCCAAGCAATCCAATTTCAGAACATAACCTCTTAACTACTACACTGCTAATGTCTTGTTTTGCGTCTTGTCTGCTTAAAGCAGTATGTTTAGAGACAAGTATTGGAGTGCCTTGCATAAAAATGACTAAAAGACAAACAATCCAACTAAAAAATGGGCAGGGCTTCCCTGGTGGCACAGTGGTTGAGAGTCCGCCTGCCGACGCAGGGGATGCGGGTTCGTGCCCTGGTCTGGGAAGGTCCCGCATGCCGCGGAGCGGCTGGGCCCGTGAGCCATGGCCGCTGAGCCTGCGCGTCCGGTGCCTGTGCTCCGCAATGGGAG
>NW_006785785.1:651594-654436 GCF_000442215.2 Lipotes vexillifer
AGGGCTTGAAATTTCTCCAGGGAAGTTATACAAGTGGCCAATGAACACATGAAAAGATGCTCAACATCATTAGTCATTAGGGAAATGCACATCAATACCACGGTGAGGTACCAGTTAACATTCACTAGGATGGCTATAATCAAAACAATGGAAAATCACAAGTGTTGGTGAGGATATGGAGAAATTAGAACCCTTGTACATTTCCTGGTAGGAATGCAAAGTGGTGCAGCCACTGTGGAAAACAGTTCCTCTAAAAAAATTAAACATAGAATTATCATGTGACTAAGTGATTCCACTCCTAGGTACATACCCAAAAGAACTGAAAAGCAATACTTAACAAATATATTTACACATATGTTCGTAGCAGCACTACTCCCAAAAGATAGAAACATCCCAGATGTTCATTAATGGATGAATGGGTAAATCAGTTATGTTATATCCATACAATGGAATATTTTTCAGCCATGAAAAGGAAAGTGCTGATGCATATGCTACAACATGGATGAATCTCAAAAACATGCTAAGTAACAGAAGCCAGACACAAAAGCCCACATATTGTATGATTCCATTTATGTGAAATGTTCAAAATAGATAAATCTACAGAGATAGAGCTCAGATCGGTGGTTGCCAGGGGTTGTGGGAAGGAGGAATCGGGAGCAACTGCTTGATGGGTACAGGGTGTCCTTCTGGGGTGATGAAAATGTTTTAGAACTAGGTAGGGGTGGTGCTTGTACAACATTGTGAATGCACTAAATGCTACTGATTTGTTCATTTAAAAATGTTAATTTTTTGTAATGTGGATTTCACCTTAATAAAAAATTAAATGAAAATGACTAAGCTAGCCACCATCACCTGGCCTGCAGTTATTGCTGCTTTTATGGAGCACATGTTCACATGTTCTACGGCAGAGCAAGGCAGGCAAGCACTGTCACCAGCACACATTATGTTGAGTACTTAACATGTGCAGGGCACAGTGATTGACATGGTTCCCAGGCTCTAGGATCCTACCATCTCCAAGAATTAACAGAGGGGCAGACAAATATGCAGACTCTGCATTTATTGAGCTGACACTCGGTAAATAAAGGGCTTACATTTTGGGTAAGCAAAGAACTAATATGCCTTTTCGCACAGTGAGAAGTAAGAAGGGAGTCACAGGGCTTCAAGCATGTTCAGACAATGTGATGTTATCTTCTAATTAGGGTAGGTTTCAGTCACGCATACTGGGACAAATGATTCAGGTGAGAGAAATGCTCCTGAAATGACCCTATGCACATCTGTACCTTTATCTTCCTGAGTGTGAAGGGAGCCTACCGGTGTGTGACCTGGGGTAGCTTTGTGCCCAGAGATCCTTCCTGTTCAGTGCAGGCCTTTGATGTTCTCAGGTGCTTTGCTAAGTTGCCCAGAAGCTTTAAATATACACTGCGTTCATCTCCACAGTATCCCTGAGGAGTTGAAAGAAAATAGATAGCACTTTTCTAAAAAAAAAAAAAAATAGAAGGACAACTTGGGACACAGCGAGGGGAAACCGCTTGCCTGAGGTTAGGTAACCGGGCTGCGCCTCGCGGTGCATGAACCCGGTCTCGCTGAATTCCTCACCTCTTCAGTTCAGATGTACGCGTGTGGATGTCCTCTTGGGTTACTGAACTTGTTGATTCGGCAGTATCTACATTTCCAGGTTTTTTACCCCACACTCGGAGTTATAAATGGAAATGTTTATTTAAAAATGTGCGAATCATTGTGTTACCCAAGTATTTCGGCCTAGTTGGACAAATTTTATATGTCCCTCTGTTAAGTAAATTTATTTATTTATTTATTTATTTATTTATTTATTTATTTATTTATTTATTTACGGTACGCGGGCCTCTCACTGCTGTGGCCTCTCCCGTTGTGGAGCACAGGCTCCGGACGCGCAGTCCCAGCGGCCATGGCTCACGGGTCCAGCCGCTCCGCGGCATGTGGGCTCTTCCCGGACCGGGGCACAAACCCCTGTCCCCCGCATCGGCAGGCGGACTCCCAACCACTGTGCCACCAGGGAAGCCCTTAAGTAAATTTATTAATCAAACTATAACCCACCTTCTCCTCTCTCGAACTTCCCATTCACTGTTACCAGTTGTTAAGTAACCTAACCTAAAGTACGTGTTCCTGTCTCTGGGGGCCTCTTACATTTGCACTGAATCTTGCCTGAGAATTTACCTGGCCTTAGGCATTAGGTAGGAGATTCTTTCAACTTTTAATTGTCTACTTCTGCTCCGCACCCCACCGTTGCTCCCATCAGCATCTTTCCTCCTCCTGTCCCTCAATTCCCAGGGGAAAGGATGTCTCTTCCTGCTTTCTAGATTCCACTCTTTTTTATTCTTTCAAAGACCTCACTCCACCAGGTTATTCTCCATTTTCTCTTTTCAGCCTTTGCATGTGGTTATTTTAGGGAGGGAGGAAGAGAGAGAGGAAGGAAGGGAGGGAAAAAGAAAAACTCCTCTGGCCCACCTCTTTCTCTATGTACCTTTGCATCAGTCTCTTCTTTCACAATCAAAACTGAAATTGTCTGCACTCTTAGCCTTCACTTCTCACTGGCTCACCCGCCCAGTGCAGTCTGATGTTCAGGTCCGTTAATTCCATTGAAACCGCTCTAGCTGATGCCACCAACAGTCTTCATGTCGCTCAGTCCAGTGAGTACTGGGTCCTCTTTGTATTTAACTTTGTGACTGTGTGTGTACCATGGCTGGCTCCTCGAAATGCTTTTTCCTGGTTTAAGAGACACCACACTCTCCCAGTTTACTTCCTAGATCACCACCTTCCACGTTTGTGGGCTCCTTTCCACTCTTCCTTTGTTCTCTACACACTC
>NW_006785785.1:654979-659232 GCF_000442215.2 Lipotes vexillifer
TCCGACGTGCAGGCTCAGCGGCCATGGCTCACGGGCCCAGCCGCTCCGTGGCATGTGGGATCTTCCCGGACCGGGGCACGAACCCATGTCCCCTGCATCGGCAGCCAGACTCTCAACGACTGCGCCACCAGGGAAGCCCTGAACGCTTATTTCATCCCGGTCCTATTAGCGCTGCTGCCGCCTATGTTAAGTAGAAAGTCAGAATGTTTTCTAAGAAACTTTCCTTCTCTTTCTCCCGTCCCCCCCACCCCACCCCCCTGACTTTTTTCACATGGAAAGAGGAAAGGATTAAGCATAAAGTGTTTGGCGTACTGGGCCTGGGCATCATACCACTTGAAAATGTCAGATTGTTACCTGAAAACTGGGTTCCCCTCTTGGTGGGTGTCAAGCCAAAAGACACAACCAAACCAAAGAGCAGGAGAAGGAAGGATTTACTACTTGCAGCAAGTAAGGAGAACACCAGAGATCTTTCCCAAAGCAACGTCTCCCAGAACAGCAAGATTGGGGAAGCTTTAAGCTAAGGGTATATGCATAGTCATGAAGGGGCTGAGCAGAGGAGAATTCAGCATTGAATTGGGGCAAAGGTTGCCAGAGTCCAAGCTTTAGTTGATTAAAGTCATTGAAGGTTAGAAACAATCATCATTCCTTGGGTTCTGACCAGTGTGGGGTCTCAGCATGTAGTTACCATCCTCCACCTGGATGGGGGCCTTAGATCCTGCAGAGCTCAAGATATCTATCCGATTGTTAATGTATATCCCTTGAGGAGGAACTAGGACTCTGTTTTATCCCTGAACTATTGTTTCTTGGCTGCTTTTCCTTTGTTCCTGCATTCCCTCACTTCCCTTAAGACCATTCATTACTGAGACCTGTTCAAGGGCAAGCATGGAGGCCAGGCTTAGATCACAGAATGGCTTAAGCCAAAAATGGCTTCTCTTCTGTCAAGAGAGCCATGCCTGATTCTCTGTCTCTGGGAACCTCCTACCATATCTGTTCACAAAATCTCTAAAATAGCCCCTCACCTCAAGAGAACAGCCTTATTTTTACATTATCCTCCTTCAAGCCCTTTTCAAAGGGACCTGTTGGGAAAAACGAGCTCAACACTATGTGCACATTTAAACTTTGTGCTCTGAATTGACTCTGCTAGGGTGGGAGTAGAAGAGGAGGCCCTGGAAGAGAACTTGAACTAAGTCAGGGAAAGTACCTTCTCTCCTGAGTATTCCTTTTATTTGGAGGATCTCTTCTTTAGATCTCTGAGTATTTGGTCTTCCATTCTTGGAGATTCTGACTTTCCTAGGACTTTCTGTCAGTACCCTCTACCCTGAGTTCCTGACATGTGGCTGAAGGTGACTTCCCTGAGCCCATCCTGGCACTGCAGGGGGCACTCTCAGTCGGACACAGCGGGCCTGATAACATCCAGGTCTCATAGGTCTTTTCTTTCCATCTCACTGTCATTTTTTCTTTTTGTTATTGTTGCACTTGTTCCTTTTATAAAGTGACAGCAGCTGAATTTATTTATCAAGATGCTTATGTGTTCCCTTTTCAAGGGTGTCTAAATTAATAAACATTGAGCAAAGGCAGCTAATCTGAATTTGTGTTTTTACTGAGAGCACTCTAATTAAACACAGGCTTATAAAACATCAGCCAGACCCTTATGCCTCTTGGAAAATCTGATCTTTTTCCCAGTCTAGTAGGCTGAGACCTGATTGCCTTTATTTCCAAGCTCAGAGGGATATAGGTAAACAAAGATTAGAATGGCCTTGTGGTGAATATGCATAAGCCTATAAAATACAAGCATAAATTGGTTAAAGAGCAATAAAATTTTGTTCTATTTCATGAATGCTTAGCAGCATTATAAAGACATGAACATATTGTCATATTTCAGTGAGCTGCAGCCTCACCACTTGATATGCTTAATTATTTTCAAGGTCATTTCTTTTAATAAAATCAGGGCAAGCTGGAAAATGTCAAGCAGCCTATAAGTATAGAATGAACTCCTATTTTCATTGTCGTTTTATAGTCATATATAGTTGTGGTTTTGAATTTCTAACTTACAACCAGTCACTGAGTATAAAAGTCACAATAATTTATAATACCAGGAACATGGCATCTATTATCTCACCAACCATTAATGTTCCAAGCATCTTTTCAAATGAAAGAATGGCAAAAAAATAATTGATGTGTTCTGAGAGTATGAATATTTAAAGCATCAGGTTAACAATACAGATGAAGGTGATTAACTGTGCAATAGGTCGCTACAATAAGATAAATGTAATTGAGGCATCCAGCTGAAAGGATTATGTACTTAGCCCCTAAGCCATTTAGGGTATATGTAATATTAAGGAAGCCGCTGGCACCCTACCACTTTAGCTGAAAATAATTTTTCCTTTGCATAAAGCAAATTCTAGTAACATAAGATCTTCAACATGAGTTGCAATTATAACACTTAAATAGGAAGTTGAAGTCGTTCATTATGTAGGTATATGGTATATAGTTCATATCCTTTTAGGGAATCCTGACATACTAGTAATCTCTACATCTGGAGTAATCCTCACATGTTATTGTGCTTGAGCGTTTGAAGTGATTCATGGCTAGGCATCATAACTAAGAAATCCGATCTCAAGATTCAGATTTTTGCTGCCACCAGCTGTTAGGAAGAGCTGGTTATTTTGTAATTATGCCTGAAAATCATGGACTCCTCAGCCTTGTATAAATTTGAATACAGAGGTAACACAAAATTCCAGATCCTTATAAGTAGGAGATAAGAATTTTAAATGATCCAGCAGCATTCACACCATTCTATTAGTTTAAAAAGAATTAATGTGCCTGGAGTGGCAGTAGCATTCCGATCAGTTGGCTACAATCTTCAGAAATACTTCTGTCTATATAGGGCTTTAGCCCACGCTGTGTCTGAGGCAACTTGAGCCGTTACTTGTGCCAGGGTCTGACAGACTCCTTTTCCCAGAAACACCCCCAACCCCATATACTTATGCTCATCAGCTTAATCTAGTTCTGGAGGGTTCTCTTGGAGTAATTGAGGTAAGACTCTCCCTTCATTGAGGCAATTTGGAGATGCTGCCTCTTCAATTGATGATCTTTTCAGTCTGGCGTTGCTTCACTATTATGCTTGTTTTTCACTTTAGATACATTGCCCCTACAGATGTAGCCTGAACAGTTAGTCTTTCTCTGACAGATTCACCAAGGAAAAACTAATTTAGCTTAGCCAGCTGGATACGCTGCAGCTTGGTTCAACCTCACTCACTTATACCGGGAGCTCACGGCTCCAGCCACACTGTCCTTTTCTCCGTTCCCGAAACTTTCTAAGCTCCTCCAGGCTGCACACAGGCTTTTACCTCTGTAATAACCATCTTTTCACAGATGCACATACACGCGCGCGCACGCACACACACACACACACACACACACACACACACACACACTGTTGATGGCAAACTCCTACTTCGAAAGGAAGCCTTACCCTAATCCATATAACTGGCAAACCTCTCACCTCTTGACGCAGACTAGATTAGGTTCCCCTACTAAGCTGTTAACACTCTTCATAATAACCTTGTTATTTTCATCATAAAGCATTTATCACAATTGTAATATTGTAGACATTTATTCATTGCTTTAATTCCATTGAGGTGGGATTAATGTCGGTTTTGTTCGCTAGTGTATTCCCAGAGCTTCCTGTGTGAAGCACATGATACACACTTGTTGAATGAAAGAATATTACCATTTCATAAATAGCATTCATACTTTTGGTTTGAAGGCTGCTATTGATTTAACTAGGGAACAGTAATACGAGGGTCTGGAGAGAGGCCAGAAGAGTCATAGCTATGTGTTGAAGGAAAAATCAGGATTTGGGAAAACATATTCCTGCCTGACAGCCATTTGAAATGTACTCTTCTAGGGCAGATCTGTATCTGATTATCTTTTTAGGCTTTGGAATGAAAGCTTTTAGGTCATACATTTATCATCAAGAATTTATTGAACAACTGCTATGTTGTAGGCACAGTACTAGGCTCTGGGTACCGCTATTGGGGAGGCATGGAAGTAAATTAATGACTTCAGGAGAGCGTGATGCGCTGGGATAGAGTAACCTAAGGGTGATGGGGGGCGTTGGGGAGGGGAGGTGAAGGAGGCCACCTGAGTCAGATGTGGAGGCTGGGGGAGGCTTGCTGGAGGCAGTGATGCCTGAATTGGGTTTTGACGTGCCCATAGAAGATAGTTTTATGAAAGCAGGTGCAGCGTGG
>NW_006785785.1:659244-683606 GCF_000442215.2 Lipotes vexillifer
AAGCGGGGGCAGCGTGGAAGAGCGGGAACAGCCTGTGTGTGTGAGGGTGGGAGAGCATGTAACCTGGCTGGCACAGAACAGAAGGAGCTCAGTCTTCCTGGTGGTCAGGGGTGGGTGGGGAGTAGCACAAGGTGAGGGCGGAGCATAGGCAGGGCTGCTCAGAAGCATTTTAATACACAGTTACATGAATTTGAGGTTTACAATGAAAGCCATTGGGCCCAGAGAAGAAGAGGTCTCTGGAGGAAAACGGAGCTTTTTAAGCACTACAGTGAAAACAGTCTGTCACGCTTGGCCGCCAGGGTTCAACTACACCATGTGCCCTGCCAGATGCATTTGCATTTGCAGAAGACTCTGCTTGGAGGCGCTGGGTGGAGGTACGGTGCCCGGGGGGAAGGAATGAGGTTCACCTAAAGTGATTGCTAGAACACGGGGCTTGTCTGATGTTATTACCTTTTGGTCTCAGCGTGCAGGGCAGTAACATTCTGGGCGAGAGGTGTAAGCAAACAGCCCCCCTTCCGTGTGTCTCTGCCCTGGAGAAACTAGAGGAGCTCTGCCAGCCTTGTGCCCTTCTTTAAGACTCACCATCTCCTTTTAATCTTCCCAAATTTTTAAATAATGGCTTGTGCTAGGTGTGATGTGATCTCTGTGCATTTGCCCAGTGCCTGCCCACAGGATTCACCTGCAGAATCCTCACTTTCTGCTGCCACTTCCCTCCTGTGGAAACTCGGGTCGTGCTGGAATCCTGCAAGGTGTAATGTGAGGTTGGACAACAGGGGCCTCCCTAGCTCCCTGCTCTCTCCATTTTCCGAGAACTCTTCATTCTCCAATTCCTCGGGAAACTCAATTACCTTTATTTCATTATGGAGAGCAATTTAACTCTCAAACATCCTTAGGCTCTGGGCCCACCTTTGCAAATCTAGAAGCTCAGTAGTGTTTCACAGCACTGAAGAGCTGGCAGGAGCTTTGAAATTTCACTCTTTTCTTTTTGCCTCCCCGTGTATCTCAGAGTGAAAAGGAGCAGTATAGAGATTTACTTTCCCACTAATATGAGTTTCATACCCCTAAACCTCAATGTCAGAAAGAGATGCAATCAGTTGCGATTTTTAAGAATTTTTTTTCTTCCCATACATATTAGATAGGTAAAGAATCACATAGAAATCTATCTAGGATTCCAAATAAATGAAAATATTAGAACAAATAGAGAAGCACTTCTCATAAATGTGAGTGAATAGAACAGTGGTAACCAGAATGGATTTGGAAGAATGAATTCTGTCAGTTCAGTGTATTCAGAGGCATAGTTAAAGCAGGGAAATGAAGGCGGAGGAAGAAGACAGGGTTATGAGTGTGAATTTAGGAGTTACAGTTGTGTCTCCTCTCCTTCGTAACTTTGTGAATTGAAGTGAGTCACTTAACCTAAGGGTTTGCTTCCTTATCTGTAAAACAAAGGTGATACCCATCCCATGGGGTTGTGGGGAGACTTAAATGAGATGGTGTATGAAAAACACTTCTCTAGTTCACCACATCTAAGACCTGAGGGCCCTCAGCACCAGTGGCTGTCATCTCACTAACCGTGTTCCTGGGCTGCGCTCTGGTGTTCCCTACAATCCTGCACACTGGTCTTCTGTGTCACAATCCAAGCCTGTTGTCATATCAGGGGCTTTGCACCTGCCACTGCCCTGTCTAGCAAGGCGCAGCAGACACAGCTCCTCGCAGGCCAATACCCATTCATGCTTTCTTCTTACTAACAAAGTTCTAAGTTTGGGAGCTGCAAAAGGCCCAGGCCAGTTAAAGGCATGCAGCTTTCCAAGCTGCTTTGCAGTAGCTGTGGTACAGTGTTCAGAACAGATGTAAGTTGAGGCTTACGGGCAGGGCTTCTGAGAAAGTTATTATTTTCCCATAGGAAGGGGCTGACTAGGCTGGCTGGGCCTTTCACCCTTCACCCTTCTCCATTCTTCCCCAGCAGGATGCTGATTCCCTGCGAAGGGGTAGAATGGCCCTCTGGGTGAGCATAAGGTGGAAAGATACACACCAGGGGTGGCAAAGGAAACGTTAAAGGGAGCTTGGGTCTTCGAAGAATGGCAGGCCCGAGCTATGAGAAAAAGAACTGCCTCTTTGGGTGAACTATGTTATTTGTTTTACTGTGGTAAGCAGCTGAATTTAATTGACTGTTATATGTGTTCTTCCCCCACCACTTTTTTTTTTTTTAATTTGTATGGCCAACTCCTACCCATCGTTTGGGATTCAGTTAAAAACGACCTCCACTAAAGAGGCCTTCCCTGGTCCTCCCATCAATAGCTTTTCCTTTCACATTCCTGTGCCATCACTGTTTTCTTATCGTCACATTGTCAACATTATGCGGAATTATCTTGTTTCTTTACTTCTTGGTACTGTACACCTCACTTTGTGTAGAATTAAGCTGCATTAGAGTAAAGATCTAGTGTATCTTATCCGCTGCTCTGTCTGCATGAAGAACTGTGTCTGATACAAAGTAGATGCTAGTAAATATATCTTAAGTGAATATAAAATGTATTATGTGGATTAAAGAGCATCTTTTTTGATTTAGTTTGTTGGGAAGAGGAAAAATAAATTGAAGTAGAATGAATGGTATTGGGCTGATTATATATCTATATATTTATATAGTCTGTGCTTGTGCGTATCTTTATGTAATTCAGATCAGTAAATTGGGCACTTATTATGTGGTTGGGAATCTAAAGCGCCTTCTAGCTTTTCCTATTTTTCAATAAATAGTTTGTATAAAAAAAGAAAATATAAAAATTTACACCTTACTCTACCTTTCCTGGGTATTTCTAAAAAGCAAAAGTAAAGCCAGTTTCCTCTTTTCACCACTGTATATTTGTTTATTGTAAAGTGTTTGCTTGAAGTGAAGTTTGAGATGTGTGGTGAACTTTGAAATAGAACTGCATTTCTGTCCCAGTAGAAAATGCTCTTTCACATATATCTCAATGGCTTTGTGTCAGAAACGTGCTATTTTGCGCGTCAAGACACTCTTCTTCCCTTACTGTGCATTTCAAAGGATGGCAGTACAGAGAATGAAATTTTAGTGTCAGACGCATCAATTACAAACCAACGGAGCTATTTCATTTTCACCAGTGACAGAGAGAGAGAGCGAAGGGAATTGAGTCTATTTTTACCTTAAAGTCACAGCATTCAGGGGAAGATGTCCTCACTTAGAAATCAGTCGTACCCTTGACTGTGAACCAGTGCAAGTATTTTTATTTTGTTTATTTATTTTTTATTTATTTTTGCGGTACGCGGGCCTCTCACTGTTGTGGCCTGTCCCGTTGCGGAGCACAGGCTGCGGATGCGCAGGCTCAGTGGCCATGGCTCACGGGCCCAGCCGCTCCGCGGCATGTGGGATCTTCCCGGACCGGGGCACGAACCCGTGTCCCCTGCATCGGCAGGCGGACTCTCAACCACTGCGCCACCAGGGAAGCCCCAGTGCAAGTATTAATAATTCATTCTGAAACCTGCGCTTCCTAGGCCAGTGCTCCCTGGCTCTTTACTTATTTAGAAGTCTGTTTACCTCTCGGTTTGCACCTGCAACTGTCCGTTCAGTCTACCGTGCATAACCAGTGGAGAATAAGCCCATTAACCAGGATAATTTAAGCATCTCAGTTTCCTGCAGTCTTCAACTACTGGGATCTCACTGGCAACATGTCTCTTTTATAAAGCTCATCTTTTATATGAACCGTGGGTCCAGATCCTTAACGCAGTGATTGGAAGCATGTGGTTCTGTGGCAACCGAGAAGTTAAAAGCCCTGTAGTAGATGGCCTGATTTGCAGATTCTCAAAGCAGTTTCAGTAGGGATTGATATAGTTGCTGAACTCTTGTGTGATTAAGCACAACAGCAGATCGTAGCGGAACACAAAAAAAGGAAGCAAGACCTGTGGAAAGAAGACAAGCTTATTGCTGTGGCACTAGAGACCGTAGCCCTTTGGGATGGGCTACCCAGATGACGCTGTAAGGCTAAAGAGGAGTCCTGGTATTCACGCAGGCCTTTCGCACAGCAGCAAAGGACGAGATCAAAAGGAACCATCTGAAAGGAAATGCCTCTTAGCATCTCTTTCCTTGATGATGACACATGGTGTCTTAGTGGCTGAGAGCCCGTCTTCGGAAAACATGAGCTCGTAAGAGAAGGAATTGCTGCTATTTCTTAAACCAGGCAGTATAGTGTCCTAGGGAGGAGCTCGGGCCCTGAGGCTAGAGGGCCACATGCCTGCTTTGAGCAACTTATTGACTGTCTCTGTGCCTCAGTTTTCTCATCTGTGTACTGTGGCTAGCCAGAGCTTCCTGAGGCGTGCTTTACTGCCAAGGCCAAAGTACAAGCCGCAAACAGGCAAAAAAAAGTGGAGTCCATAATGCCACGTGGGGGGAGAGGGCAGGTAACACCTGTGCACTGTCACTGCAGGGGTGCCTGGGGCAACTCTTGTCCTTTGTCTCATATCAGGTGACTCCTCAGCTTTGCTGATATAAGCCCTAAATAGAAATTCCCTGCTGTTCCAAACAGATGTAAGACAGAGGTTTAAACTTTGCATGGTCTGCATGTGAACTTTTCAACCTCGCCCTCATCTTTCCTGTGACTCCTTTCTCTGTGAAGGGTGCCCACCATGAATCAGTTACCCAAACCAGACACCTGGGTCATTCCAGGCTCCTTTGTGTCACCCACCTCCATCATGCAATCAGCCACCAGTCTGGTGTGTTCTCTGTCTTTACCTACTAGCTAATTCCTTTTCAAGCTTCAAATTCAGCTCAAACATGACCTCTGACAGGGAAGTGTTCTGGGCTCTCCCTCTTTAGTCTGATTTCGGTGGCCCCTTTCTTCAAAACGCCTTGTGAATGTTCTAGAAAACACTTCGAGCATTCTTCTGGGAGCATTATTTCCTCCGCTGGACTCTAAGCTCGTTGGGGCAGAGATTGGGCCTTATTTGACTTTATATTCCTAATTCTTGACACAGTACCTCATAGGCATTTAATGTTTATTGAAGGAATCAGAGAAATAGGTCTTTGTGAGTTAACCTGGGATCCTAACCATGATGTAGAACTTACCTTCATGGGAAAATAAAATAACTTAGGGTTACAAGCTTTAGAGTATTAGCAGATGGCACTCTAAAAGTTCCTTTCTTAAGTTTAGCATCTAAACTGTTTAAAAATTTTGATTCCGTGTGCTGGTGAATTGCCAGTCGCCCTCATCAACGACATCCCAGTGGCAGGATTTTCACAGTCCTTTTCATGTTGTTGTTTTATTTCCTTTCACTTTTTTGTTACCAATTCTTGGATTTCTGGGACCAAGGGTAAGGACTGTCTGAGGACAGGGTCTTAGCTAAATTTACTTGAAAAGATGAGCACACCTAAGGAAGTCTTTTTGCACGTAGTAAACACATAATAGTCAAATTAAGTATTTGAAGTTAAGAGCCAAGGCAAACCTCCCAGAACTTAATATTAATTAAAAAAAAATTCTGGGGCTTCCCTGGTGGCGCAGTGGTTGAGGGTCCACCTGCCGATGCAGGGGACGCAGGTTCGTGCCCCGGTCCGGGAGGATCCCACATGCCGCAGAGCGGCTGGGCCCGTAAGCCATGGCCACTGAGCCTGCACGTCCAGAGCCTGTGCTCCGCAACGGGAGAGACCACAACAGTGAGAGGCCCGCGTAACACTAAAAAAAAAAAAAAAAAAAAAAATTCTGTCCTCAGAACTGTCATAGTTGAGGATAGGTAAGATTCTTTCCGTGTTGTAGTTTGGGTTCTACCTCTCCCACTGACTCTTGACAATCTTGAGGGCAGGAAGTGGATCTTATTCACTATATTGCCAGCATCTAGCGTAATGGATGTTTGGTGAGAGATGAATCAGTAAATGAATGATTATATTTCCTTCTCAGCTTTGATGAGAGATTATTTGATCAAGCTATTTGGTTTGATAACTTTTTTCTTTATAGTGAAGGTAGGTTTTGATTACTGTAGAGAAGAGCTGGTTGATGGGCTCAAAGCTTTATATTTTTATTTAATCAAAACATATAGAAACAGTGGATTATTCCCACTGGGTTGCTGTTTTGAATCAAGAAAATTATAGAATGAAAGGGATGAAGATTATCTGCTTTATGTTTTTTATTATCTTCAAAGAACTGGAATTTGCCATGGAGAAAAAGCTGAATATCAAGCAATAATCTTTTCCTTTTTAAAGTAATGCCAGACTATTTGCAATAATAATAATAAAATAAATTTTTTAGTTCCTTTCACTCTCTTCATCAGATGCATGGTTTGTTTAGGGTAAAGGAGTTTGGGAATGAAGAATACTAATTCATTAATTCAGTTCGCTGGTTAGTGTAATGTTTATTTTGTAGTAACTTCATTTCTTTAATACACTGTCATTGTCATAAATTAAGTAGGATGCCAGAGGTTGGAGGGATTGAGGAGAGATGAATGGAGAAAGCACAGAGGGTTTTTAGGGCAGTGAAAATACTCTTGTATGATACTGTCATGATGGATACATGTCACTGTACATTTATCCAAACCCATAGAATGTACCACACCAAGAGTAATGGAAACTCCAGACTTTGGGTGATTATGATGTCAATGTGGGTTCATCAATTGTAACAAATGTACCACTCTGATGGGGGATGTTGATAATGGTGGAGGCTGTGCCTATGTGTGTGTGGGGGGGATATATGGGAAATCTCTGTACCTTCTCCTCAATTTTGCTGTTAACCTACAACTGCTCTAAAAATATAAAGTCTAAAAACGTTAAAAAATAATAAAGGAAGAGCTCTTTCTGTGTTGTAGTGCTTCTTGCAAAATTTTGTTAGGTACCATCCTATTGTTTTTAAAAGAAAGGAGAGGAGAAAACATTAGGTCTGAGACTGTATTAAAAGGAAGATTAACTAGGAGGGGTACTGGCTTCAGCTTCCAAGATCATTTTAACACTACTGATAAAGCTATATGGCCTTGAAGTTTGTATTGGGCATCCTTCTGTGCGGTGAGCCAGGGTAAGGCTTTGAAGACTTAAGCCCTGGCTCACTCACTATACTAGTGAACATATTTCCCACCAGGAAAAAACCAAGAGCTGAATAGAGTAGCGTCAGGCAGAACCTTGGTTCCTTGATATCTCACTTTGCTGACAAAGTCATTTACTGAATCACTTTTTAAGTTTTTACTGGAGATGGAATCAGCAGAGATAGCACACTAAAGGCTTTGGAGCCACCAAGACTCTGAGATTATTTTCACTGATTCATTCAGTACTGTCTGGGTACCGTATTACATGCTTGGATATAGAGACAAAACCATGCCGTTGTTTTGCCATTGTTCACTTTGCCAAGTGAACTTACAGTGTAGTGAAGCCACCAAAATACACAAGAATGATTCAAGGGTGGGAGAGTAAACAAAAAGTACAAACTTTAAAATCCTCTGACTTTGCATATAAGAGGTCATTGGAAACCAAACCAAGATTAGAGCGAGGGCTTAATGATGTCACGGTACATATTATAAAATATTGAAAATTTGGGTAATGGAGATAACAAGTGTAGAGGGTTTTTCTAGCAACTTGGCTATAAAGGGAGAAATAAAGTGTAGCTAGAGGTGAATGGAGTTGAGGAGGGCTTTGTTTTACTTTGTCTTAAGATGGAAGGCTCTGAGTAGGTTTGTAGGCTTAGCAGAAATAGTCAGTGGAGAGAGAAAGAAAGTAAAGGGTAGGAAGTAGAAGTTATAACTGCTGGAGCAGGAAGGAGTCAGGAAGGATGAAGTGTAGCACACAGGAGAATGGGTTGTCTGAGTAGGAAGAGGACTGTTTCTCTCAAAAGGGAGAATTTAAAGGATGGGCACACATGCTGTTAACGGGGGCTGGGTAGGAAGTTGATAGCAGGTTGTGAAATTGGGAGCACGACTGTCATTTGAGGAAGAGCAGACACAGAGGATTGGGGCTTGAGCAGAGGGTTGAAGATCTGAGAGAACTGAGGGAATGAATCTGGACCCTGTGGTAGGATTCCGGGGTCACGTGCAAGTTATAAGGGTAAACCAGGCACCATCCATGTATCGAAGCACCAATCCACAGAGTTCCACGAGTCTCTCCGTCACAGCTTAGCAGCCAGGTGTTATAGCAAATAAAAATAGCAAACGTTTATTGAGTGCCTACTTTGTGCCAGGCACCTTATTGTAGTAACTCACTCAGTCCTCACAACGATGCTATAAAATAAGCTCCTGTTTTTACCATCCGCATTTTGCAGATGGGACTGGAAAGTTAAATACATTGCTCAATGTTCTACAGTTAATAAGTAGCAGGGCTGATATCCAAGTGCAGAGCCTGCACTCGCTTGTGCTTTCCTGGCTTAGAGCAGAAAAGTGCACAGTGGACTACAACATGTTGCATTCTGCTGGGTAGATGAGACACAAATACAAAAAGCAAAGGAGTTGATGATGCTGGTGATAGAAGGGTTGAAGTTATGTGGAATTAAATGATGCCCCTTGGAGTCTGGGAAGGTGGGAAAGGGGGTAGAGCTGGAGTGGGTTTAGGAGTTTAGTGTCTTTGGAGAACAGAGTACCCAAGGGACCACAGTGCAAGGTCCCAGAGTGGTTACATAATAGGAGGGGGGTCACAGTGGGTCTGGAGGGTGGGGTAAGGTTTTCATCCAAAATATACATTTGGGGGCTTCCCTGGTGGCGCAGTGGTTGAGAGTCCGCCTGCCGGTCCAGGGGCAGATATCTTCTAGGTCCCATATAACCACTGAGACTTTTTCCTATGGCTTCTTGACACCCTGGGACATTTCCTGATCTGTCCTTCAGTTCATGGAAATGTCCCTGGCTGTAGGGATAGTTTCTTGACATATATATGTGCATGTGTATATATGTATGCATGTAGGTAGGTGTGTGTGTATGCATATATATATATATATATATATATATATACATTTGGAAGTTTACTTTTCCTGAGGTATTCTGTTTTCTTTACAAAGTTTTGGCCATGTTAGGTGTTCTTGTGGGCGCTATTTTTGACTGATCAGTCGCTGCACAATTTGCTACCATAGAAGTAGAGCTTAGTACTTGAGATATTTCAAGTTCCATCCAAAGGACTTGGAGCCGAGTGTCAGCATTAATAGGGAGGAAATGTGCTGGCGCTAACTAATACCACTCTGTTGGGAAGTACAAACTGTAAGCCATAACACTGCTTCATGTGGTCTGTTGCACAGTGGACTGTGTGATGAGTTTATTAAAACTTTTTGGCCTTTAGATCCGCCAGAGTGAAATGCACTGGCTGAGTTCTTCACCCACCCGTTATAGACAGGGAATCCCTACTGGGGACAGTGTATGAACACTGAACGGTGACTTACATGGGTTGTAAGGGCATATCAATACCAAACAATACAGGTCAACATTTTTAAAAAGTCTTTTTACATATGAAGAGACTTGGCAGCCCTCAGACTCACTCCGAAGCGACTGAGGGAATAGGAGAAAACTTTAAAACTGTTTCTCCATGAGATTCAAGAGTACATTGCATCTCTAGAGAAAGAGAAAACAGCTTTGAGTACGGAACAATTAGGAGTTCATTTATTCTTTTACATGATCATAAAACTAATTACAAAATTTGATTATGCATTAGGCCAAAGAAAATCTCAATAACTACAGCACAAAAACCCCAGAAATTCATAGCAAAAATATAGCCCCCTTAAAATCTAACAGCTTGTTCACTTAAAAAATGCTTTCTACATAACTCAGAAAGAAATACAGCTTGGTTGGGAAGAGCAGAAGAAGAAAGGACATGTGGTCCTTGTTCTTTGTAGAAAATTGGATTTCAAATCATCCCAGGCAAGGTCAGCATGATTTGAGGTAGAATCATACCATTTCTTGATTTCCTGTAGTTAGGATAGGGCGGAGAAAGATGAACTATGATATAAACTAGTGATTGTCAAACTTGACGACTAAGAACCTGCAGTATAAACAAATAAACAAGCAAACAAACAAAAAACAACTAATACTAAACTTTCTTTGGGTTATTTGTATGGAAATGTGTTAATATAAATGTTTTAGACATTACATGAAATTTCTAAAAATCTTATATGTTCTGGTATAATGTTATAAGTCATAATTCTAGTTATTACTTTAAAATGTATATCACAGAAACAACTAAATTTCCTTGTCAATTGCATTATTATGAACTTTCATCAAATCTTTAACAGTGGTCATTTTTAAGTCTTTTGTCATTTACAGACAGTTCTGGGTGTACTCTGATGCTTTCGCAAAAATGTTCCTATAAAAGGGCTTCATCTTCAAAGAATTCATGGAAAACACTCTGACAAGTACAGGTTTCTGGTAACTGACTATACTGCTGAACTGAATGAATAAGCATTTTCAGAACTCTAATGGAAAACTGATGAATTCATAAAAGTGCTAACAAAAGATCAAGATGAAAAAAATATTAATTACATGGGACTGAGTGAACTGATGAGGATGATTATAATTTTTGTGACTTTCTGTTTGAATTAAAAAAAAAAATCCCACAAGAACTCAGAGGCAAAAAATATACAAATCAATTTTCACTGCAAAGTAAAGGAGCTGTTATAGTGGAGGATTACTGGACTGATGTCAATATCATGACATAGAAAAAATATATATATATGTGTCATCTTGGGCATGTTGCTTAACTTCTTGTCTCATATGTAAAATGGGATAGTAGTAGTATTGTTGGGAAATTATGTGAGATAGTATATGTAATGTAGAGCACTTAGAATGGTATATGGTTCAACCAAAGACTATATATGTGTTTGCTTTCTTCATGGTGTTTTATTGTGTATATGCAATATAATTAATTTAGCTAGTTTCCCATTGATCAATGTGTAGCATTTTCAATTCCTCTGCTATTCCAGTGTTGCTGCCAATATCCTTACATATCCATTACCATTGGCCAAAAAAAAAAAAAAAAATGATGAACTATGATATACACTAGTGATTGTCAAACTTTCGATCTCAGGATCCCTTTATACTCTTCAAAATTATTGAGGACCCCTAAGATGCATTTTTATATGGGTTATATCTATCAATTTTTACCATGTTAGAATTTAATACTGAGAAATTTAAAGTGTTTATTAATTCATTTAAAATAATAAATCCATTAAATGTTAATAAAAGTATTTTTATGGAAAATAACTTTTCAAAAACAAAAAATGAGTAAGAAAATTGACATTGTTTTATGGTTTTGCAAATCTCTTTAATGTCTGGTTTAATAGACAACAGTTGAGTTCTTACATCTAGTTATACATTCAGTCCCTCGTGGTCTCTCGTAACATGTGCCCTCTGGAAAACTCCTCTGTCCACTCACGAGATGATAAGTGTGAAGAAGGCAAATAGTATCTTAGTATTATTATGAAAATAGTTTTGACCTCTCGGATCCTCTGAAAGGGTCTTTGAGAGGTGCTTTGAGAACCACTGGTGTGCGTAGTAGGTATGTTTTCCAAATAAATCAATAAAAATCCTTGATGTGAGTTCCAGGGTAAGTCATTTTTTTGGTAATAGCATTCAAAGAATATAGCCTGAGCATCAAAATTAAACCTGCTTTCATTCAAAAGCCTTTATGGTAGAAGTATATCTAAGCAAATAAAATTGACATTCAGCTCTTTAGAATGAAATTACATGGAATTAAATGAGAAAAAGCCTCACTCTGCTTAAACATAGTAAGTGCATAGAAAATACTGGTTCCCTTCCTCTGCTCCCCACTCCCCTCTTAATAAGCACCTAGTTTGAGATGACATTAAAGGCATGTAACTCTGGGTTTACCAGGTTATACTAGTTACGGATGAAAATAGCAACAAAATGCGATGCTCTGTCTCCACATGCCCAACTGCAGGTTCCTCACTCCACGTCAGTTCTGCAAGTCCTGTGGCTGTCAAGTGCACCGTGCCTGCGGGATGTGCTCCTAGACACTCTCTTCCCTCCACTTCTCTAGCTTCATCATCCTTGCCTCTAGGTGCAAGGCATCCTCAGCTATCTTTTCTCTAGTCTAGATGTGGGCCACCTGCTGGGAGCCTCTTCTCTCCATCACCCACGCTCTCTTATCTTCATGTCCTGCTCCAGCAGCCATTAGGCTTCACCCTTCACCTCAGGTGATTATATTCTGCTTTGTAGGCTCAAAAGGAAGTCATGCTGTATCGCGCGCCCAGAAACAGCCACTTCAGTAAAGCAATTCTTCCTTTATTGTTGTTTCCCCCCAACATCTGAGGGCATTGACCTCAGACCTGGAGGTCTGAGAATTTTCTTCTTCCTCTCTTTACTCCTCCACTCTTCTCTGACCAAATTTATAAGCATCTGCTTTTCCCCTTAGGATGACTACTTTTTTCAGAAGATTCTAGGTTCTTCTCACTGGCAGATTGTTGGAGAGGAAGTCTCCTAGAATGTGAAACCTGCCTAGATGTATCTCAATCCTTGGGTATACACAGTGTAGGCTCTTAAAATATCTTTGTCTAGTATTGAATATACTTCCAGGGCTAAAATGGACCTTAAGGATAATTTTTCTTAACTAGCCACATATTTGCTTACCTAATCAAGTGATGTTTGAACCTGCCTCTTCGTAGAATGGAGATTGTGGGAAAAAGGTGAACAAATAATTATTTATTGAGTGTCTGCTGAACGTAGGCCTTAGGCTAGGTCCTTTTCATTTTACTTTTTCATTCTTTCAGTAGTCTTTCAAAGCAGGTTTATTATCTCCATTTCACAAATTGGGAAACTGAAGATCAGAGATTAAAGTTACTTGTTTATTGCACGGTATTTAGTTAAGTAGCAGAGCCAGGATTTTAAACAGCTTGGCCTCAAACCCTGTGTTTTTCCTGCTGTCTCAGAAAGACTCACCAGCAAATAGAAACTCCATCCTGCATGGAGAAGGACATAATGACATCTGGAAAATAGGGAGTTACAGGGCTATTATTTTCCCTTAAAGAATATTTTAAGTCGTAACTTCTGTGGAATTTCATTTTAGCCTGAGCCAAGCTTCTAAACCAGGCTTTTTTCTCCAATATCCTTCAGGTTGGTAAACTGGGGACATTATTTTCCAAATCTTCAGATTGTTTGGCAGGGTTCTAGATAGGAGAATAAGCCATTGGGGTATAACCATGGTAACATGGACAGGATTTTATTGGTTCTGTCTCCCTGTGGCCTCTTCCCTGTGTCCCCACCCCTGCTGTCTTTCATGGTTGGGTCAGGCCTTTCCTTTCTTGGACAGGCAGTCTCAGTCTGTCCCCTCCATGGCTGCAGAGGAGAAATCCTTGGTTTGGGTCCCAGTCTGTCCACATGGGTTATTCTTATGCTTTATGCAGATGGAAACATTAGTATGTCTAGAATTAGCAATATAGTATTACATTATTTTAACCAATAGATGTAAAACATGTTTCATCAGACCTTCCTACTAGCCCTACTTAGAGGCTACTTAGAGGGTGGGTATAGTCTGTTTCCCTTATTCCTGTGGAGACTCAGACCAACAACCTTAGCAGACTGTAGGCAGTTAAGATGTTAATGGGAGATTCTAGGAAATGATAAACCAGGTAGTTGACCCCTAATTACAAAATCTGAGTTACAAATTCATACATTCATTTAATATTTATATTAATTTTGAAGTTTATATTATATTCTGTTACAAATTTGGGGTATAGAGAATTTTGCCTGATTGATGTGCTGTATTCTAGATTGGATTTTTAGTGAGGTTTTGGGGGTTGTTGAACATGGCATAATCATTTTATGATAGCTGGGACAGAATTTTGAAATAATTTGTAATAAGTGGTTTTAATCACAAATCTGTAGGAAGATGAATTGAACTCGTCTTCCAAGTTTAATTATAACTACTGCTGTGCTCTTGCTGAAATCAAAGCTGAACCTGAGATTAGTGAGTCACTTTTTTTGTTGAAATGATATGTCCAGCATGAGTGAGCTACAGTAAAAAATACAAAATCTCAAAATAAGTGAAGTGCAATTAACTTTGCTTCATCAAAGTCATTTTTGCCCCAGTTACCTGGGTACTAATATCTAAGCTCAGTGTGTCAAGATTGTAGCAGAATCTAATAGCCAAGAAATTTGATGTATTTTGAGAAAGAAGGGAGTATTATTATCCTATATGTTATACTTTCTTTGGTAGCATTTCTTTGGGCATTCAAGTTGTTTGGGAAAGAAAAGATTTTGATGTTTTCTTCTGCAACGTAAAAGTTTAAAACATTTGTGTAGCAAATTTATGTTTATGCTAAAAGTTACTATGGTGTTTTCTTCTTTAGAATCAATCCCAGTGATAAGGTGAGTCAGAAAACTGAATTTCTTTTTCGATAGCTGCGGATGCAAAAGAACAGAGAGGTTAAATGGGCTCCCTTATACACAGAAGTAAATGGTTGATTCAGATTAAAAAAATGTATAGAATCATACATTTCTCAGGACATGAGTTAAATGGTAGACAGAGAAATCTTTGGGTTAAATTGTGGACTGTAGGACCATCTTGGGATATCAAGGAGCTTCATGTCTTCTATGTGGTACTTTCAAAGATGGCCCTTAGAATACTGATCTCTGTTTTGAAGGCACTCAGGATCTAAAGTTAATTCTGATATTCTGTCTACTTGGCACATTTTGGATTTTGTCTGATGTAGCAGAAAAATTCCTAAGCAGAATAATTTTTAAAATATGATTACATCGGATTAGGGCAGTGAACACATTGCTCATCTCAATAATGCTTCCAGCTTTTGAATTCATTAAAATAATAAAAGCTTTTCTTTATCTGCCTCATTATTTTTAATGCAGTTCTGTCATAGAGCAGACTTAATCCCTTTATTGGTGAAGGGAGTTAAAATTTCCCTTCTGAAAAGAAAAAAAATTCACTTCTTCTAGTTAATCTGATACCTTTGTCTTCAAGCTCTTTTGAAACGTCTTAGTGAAAACAAAACCAAAACTAAAATCACAGCGGAGGGAGGGACGTAGCATTGCATGGCCTAGTGGTGGATGGAGAAGAGGCTAAGTGATGGTGATGGACTCCCAAATTCTGAATGTTCATCAGGGCTGTGTTCTGAACAAAAAGTCATTTACACTCTCTGAGTCTTGGTTTCTTCATATAGAAAGAAGGGCTTCGATTTAGATCTCTGAGGTTCTTTTTAGTGCTGTTTTTATAATTTAATCCAAATGCAACAGGAGGTATTTTGTTCAATTCCACCTTGTTTAATTTTCATAACTCTTCTGACCCCACACCTTTGACCAGCTACTGCCCCTAGTTTCCTTTACAGAAACACGTCTCAAAGGAGATGTCTCTACTCCTTGGTCTACTTCTTGTCCTCCCATTTTTTCTTAAACTCACTCCATCACCCTTTGGTCCCTGCCACTCTACTGAGACTTCCTGTCAAGGCAACCACATTGCTAAACCCAACGCATTTGTCCTAGGACCGGCCATGGGATGTAGGGCTTCCTTGCTACGCACCCACCTGAGAACACTAGACTAAGCCTTCAAGTGCCCTTGGCTGCTTAGGTGGTGCGGGTCTCTGCCATAACGTCATCCTGATGGCAGAGTTGTGACAGATTAGTTATCTCTTACTGCACAAGTAAAGGCTGATCCCAGGAGGTTGTTGGAGGCTAGAATGGGAATTGTGCTTTTAACTTTAGATGTCACGAAGTAACCTGTGCTTTGAGATCACCTGTGTGGCGTGCCTAGAACTGTGCAGTTGAATAGCAGGCACTCTATACCTGTAAGATTTTTCTCCATCTTTTTTTCCTCCTTCCATCTTTCCTCCACCCTTTAGTCTTGGCCTCTAAATCATAGCGTGGAATTATAATCACGGAGCACATCCTGATTCACATTGCTTTCAACATGCAATAAAGGCATATTCTTCATGGGGGCTGTTTCCCTGCTTTTCTCTCCTGTCTCACCGTAAATGAGGGCTGCTCCCCTGGCTGTACCTGCAGCTCATGACATGAATCCTCTGAGGCATGGCCTTTTTCCAGCAATAAATCAGCAGAGCTGCCCCTATTCCTGGAGGTGAGCCTTTCCTAGGCCTCGGAAATTCACATAGCAGGATCCCCTACTTTCCCTTAGGGTTTGCCGAAGGAAAGTTTGTTTACAGTGAAAAATGTGTCATGCAGCTCCAGCTTTAACCTCACCAGTGAACATATAGATTCAGACGGAAGCAAAATGGGATATTGTAAATATACCGGGTGCTTCTGCCACCAAGGCAAGAAATGAGGGGGAATCCAATTATTCTTGAACAGATTGTCCTACGCCAAGCACTGTCATCCTTGTGTGCAGATTAACAAGAAAGTGGCCCGAATCTAACTTGAAAACCACACAGGGCCATCTGTGGGTTCTCTGTGTGTTTGCCTCAGTGAATAGATGGACAACACCATGAATCTTCACTAGATTAGGGACAGTTTAGAGCTTGAAATGTTAAGATGCCTCTTTTGCTTTTCTCTCCCGTCCTCAATCCTTCTTTCTCCTCCTCTCAGAATGCATTTTTCTGTCTTGTTAATTATAGGTTAATTATAGGCCTGTGGCTCTGCTGTAGAGGCTCCATTGTTCAGATTCCTCAGCTAGTTTACCTCCTTTCTGTTAATCCTATTTCCCACTACAGTTCTCTTTACACGGCTTCCCTTCCAGGCCCTTTGATTCTGTCCTCCTCAAAACTCACCTTTTGGAAAGGTCTCCTATCCGTCATTCATGCCTCACCGTGCCTCAGGTCTGTGTGCTCTTACATTTTTCCTTAGTTGTAGAGAAGTTGTTTTGCCCCTTGTTTGAAAAGGTTGGCAGGGGACTCTTTCTCAAACCTTGATGTTACCCTGCATATACTTGCCCTACTGAGTTCAATCCAGAAGCATTTCCCTTCTTTTTGGCACCTTTGCACACCTGCAGCTTGAATCCTTGATACTCAAACATCCTGAGCTGCTGGACATCTCTGGAAATTTTGGTTTTAAGAAAAGGTCAAGTGTGAGTTCATGTAACCGTTTTTATTACCTGTATTCTTGTCTCCTAAAAAGTCCCGTGTTTGTTCACTTCCCTGTCTCTCCCCTGCGGTGCTCCCTGAGCCCTGTGTATTTTTCCTGTCAGATTGCAGGGCACCCTATCTTGTAACATCAAATCTCTTATCTGTTTCTCCTGGATACGTAAGCTCCCTGAGGCCAGGTATACCCTTCATCTTGTTCATTATCATAATAAGGCAGACAGACCTGCGATAAAATTCCCACCTCTACTCCTTAGCAGCAGCAAGACCCTTGGACCTTTCTAAGTTTCTATAACAGATATAATCCTGAATTGTCACTAATTGGATAGTAATGGCTGACATATACGGGGTACTTACTACATGCCAGGCCTTGTACTAAGGAATCTACAGGGATTGTTTCATTCAACCCTCACAATGTCTGTGAGGTGAGTACTGTTATTATTACCTGCTGTTTTTGTTTTTGTTTTTGTCAGCTTGTGGGAAAGATACCTTTATTTACAATGATAAAAAGAATAAGAGAATTGCTAGCATTTATCTATGTGCAGTACGCCCATTTTATAATAGATGTGTCTGTGTAGTCATAAGTTCAGCACTTTATTTTTTATTTTTTTAACTGAATGATTCTTTAAATTCTATAGTGATTTACAATTTTCAGAAGTTTCATACACATGATTTCATATAATCCAATAATAACCCTTTTTCTCCCCTACTTCTATATTGCCCCTCTCCCTTTCCTCCCCTCACTGGTAACCAATAGTTTGTTATCTATATTTGAGACTCTGTTTCTTTTTTGTTTTATTCACTAGTTCGTTGTATTTTTTATATTCCACATATAAATGATATCATATAGTATTTGTCTTTCTCCATCTGACTTATTTCACTTAGCATAATACCCTCCAAGTCCATCCATGTTGCTTCAAAGCAAAATTTTGTTCTTTTTTATGGCTGAGTATTATTCTATTGTGTGTGTGTGTGTGTGTGTGCGCGCGCACGCACACACACACACTTCTTCTTTACCCGTTCATCTTAGGTTGATGGATATTTAGGTTGCGTCCATACCTTGACAATTATAAATAGTGTGGCTATGAACATTGGGGTGCGTATATCTTTTCTTTTCTTTTTTTTTTTTCCTACTGGTTGCAAGTTTGTACCTTTTTTTTTTTTTTTTACGTCTTCAATGGAGTATTAGTTAGTTTCTAGTTTATAACAAAGTGAATCAGTTATACATATACATATGTTCCTATATCTCTTCCCTCTGACGTCTCCCTCCCTCCCACCCTCCCTGTCCCACCCCTCTAGGTTGTCACAAAGCACCGAGCTGATCTCCCTGTGCTATGCGGCTGCTTCCCACTAGCTATCTATTTTACATTTGGTAGTGTATATATGTCCATGCCACTCTCTCACTTTGTCACAGCTTACCCTTCCCCCTCCCCATATCCTCAACTCCATTCTTTAGTAGGTCTGTGTCTTTATTCCCATCTTACCCCTAGGTTCTTCATGACATTTTTTTCCCTTCAATTCCATATATATTTGTTAGCATACGGTGTTTGTCTTTCTCTTTCTGACTTACTTCACTTTGTATGACAGACTCTAGGTCTATCCACCTCATTACAAATAGCTCAATTTCGTTTCTTTTTATGGCTGAGTAGTATTCCATTGTATATATGTGCCACATTGTCTTTATCCATTCATCCGATGGTGGACACTTAGATTGTTTCCATCTCCTGGCTATTGTAAATAGAGCTGCAGTGAACATTTTGGTACATGACTCTTTTTGAATTATGGTTTTCTCAGGGTATACGCCCAGTAGTGGGATTGCTGGGTCATGTGGTAGTTCTATTTGTACTTTTTTAAGGAAACTCCATACTGTTCTCCATAGTGGCTGTACCAATTCACATTCCCACCAGCAGTGCAAGAGTGTTCCCTTTTCTCCACACCCTCTCCAGCATTTATTGTTTCTAGATTTTTTTGAGGATGGCCATTCTGACTGGTGTGAGATGATATCTCATTGTAGTTTTGATTTGCATTTCTCTAATGATTAATAATGTTGAGCATTCTTTCATGTGTTTGCTGGCAGTCTGTATATCTTCTTTGGAGAAATGTCTGTTTAGGTCTTCTGCCCATTTTTGGATTGGGTTGTTTGTGTTTTTGTTATTGAGCTACATGAGCTGCTTGTAAATTTTGGAGATTAATCCTTTGTCACTTGCTTCATTTGCAAATATTTTCTCCCATTCTGAGGGTTGTCTTTTGGTCTTGTTTATGGTTTCCTTTGCTGTGCAAAAGCTTTGAAGTTTCATTAGGTCCCATTTGTTTATTTTTGTTTTTATTTCCATTTCTCTAGGAGGTGGGTAAAAAAGGATCTTGCTGTGATTTATGTCATGGAGTGTTCTGCCTATGTTTTCCTCTAAGAGTTTGATAGTTTCTGGCCTTACATTTAGGTCTTTAATTCAGTTTGAGCTTATTTTTGTGTATGGTGTTAGGGAGTGTTCTAATCTCATACTTTTACATGTACTTATCCAGTTTTGCCAGCACCACTTATTGAAGAGGCTGTCCTTTCTCCACTGTACATTCCTGCCTCCTTTATCAAAGATAAGGTGACCATATGTGCATGGGTTTATCTCTGGGCTTTCTATCCTGTTCCATTGATCTATCTTTCTGTTTTTGTGCCAGTACCATACTGTCGTGAATACTGTAGCTTTGTAGTATACTCTGAAGTCAGGGAGCCTGATTCCTCCAGCTCCGTTTTTTTATTCTCAAGATTGCTTTGGCTATTCGGGGTCTTTTGTGTTTCCATACAAATTGTGAAATTTTTTGTTCTAGTTCTGTGAAAAATGCCAGTGGTAGTTTGATAGGGATTGCATTGAATCTGTAGATTGCTTTGGGTAGTAGAGTCATTTTCACAATGTTGATTCTTCCAATCCAAGAACATAGTATATCTCTCCATCTATTTGTATCATCTTTAATTTCTTTCATCAGTGTCTTATAATTTTCTGCATACAGGTCTTTTGTCTCCTTAGGTAGGTTTTTTCCTAGGTATTTTATTCTTTTTGTTGCAATGGTAAATGGGAGAGTTTTCTTGATTTCACTTTCAGATTTTTCATCATTAGTGTATAGGAATGCCAGAGATTTCTGTGCATTAATTTTGTATCCTGCTACTTTACCAAATTCATTGATTAGCATTAGTAGTTTTCTGGTAGCATCTTTAGGATGCTCTGTGTAGAGTATCATGTCATCTACAAACAGTGACAGCTTTACTTCTTCTTTTCCGATTTGGATTCCTTTCATTTCCTTTTCTTCTGTGATTGCTGTGGCTAAAACTTCCAAAACTATACTGAATAAGAGTGGTGAGAGTGGGCAACCTTCTCTCGTTCCTGATCTTGTGGAAATGCTTTCAGTTTTTCACCATTGAGGATGACGTTGGCTGTAGGTTTGTCATATATGGCCTTTATTATGTTGAGGAAAGTTCCCTCTATGCCTTCTTTCTGGAGGGTTTTTATCATAAATGGGTGTTGAATTTTGTCAATAGCTGTCTCTCCATCTATTGAGATGACCATATGGTTTTTCTCCTTCAATTTGTTAATATGGTGTATCACATTGATTGATTTGCGTATATTGAAGAATCCTTGCATTCCTGGAATAAACCCCACTTGATCATGGTGTATGATCCTTTTGATGTGCTGTTGGATCCTGTTTGCTAGTATTCTGTTGAGGATTTTTGCATCTATGTTCATCAGTGATATTGGCCTGTAGTTTTCTTTCTTTGTGATATCCTTGTCTGGTTTTGGTATCAGGGTGATGGTGGCCTCATAGAATGAGTTTGGGAGTGTTTCTCCCTCTGCTGTATTTTGGAGGAGTTTGAGAAGGATAGGTGTTAGCTCTTCTGTAAATGTTTGCTAGAATTCACCTGTGAAGCCATCTGGCCTTGGGCTTTTGTTGGAAGATTTTTAATCAGAGTTTTAATTTCAGTGCTTGTGATTGGCTTGTTCATATTTTCTATTTCTTCCTGATTCAGTCTTGGCAGGTTGTGCATTTCTAAGAATTTGTCCATTTCTTCCAGGTTGTCCATTTTACTGGCATAGAGTTGCTTGCAGTAATCTCTCATGATCCTTTGTATTTCTGCAGTGTCAGTTGTCACTTCTCCTTTTTCATTTCTGATTCTATTGATCTGAGTCTTCTCCCTTTTTGTCTTGATGAGTCTGGCTAATGGTTTATCTATTTTGTTTATCTTCTCAGAGAACCAGCTTTTAGTTTTGTTTGTCTTTGCTATCGTTTCTTTCATTTCTTTTTCATTTATTTCTGATCTGATCTTTATGATTTCTTTCCTTCTGCTAACGTTGGGTTTTTATTGTTCTTCTTTCTCTAATTGCTTTAGGTGCAAGGTTAGGTTGTTTATTCGAAATGTTTCCTGTTTCTTAAGGTAGGATTGTATTGCTGTAAACTTCCCTCTTAGAACTGCTTTTCCTGCATCCCACAGGTTTTGGGTCATCGTGTCTCCATTGTCATTTGTTTCTAGGTATTTTTTGATTTCCTCTTTGATTTCTTCAGTGATCACTTCGTTATTAAGTAGTGTATTGTTTAGCCTCCATGTGCTTGTATTTTTTACAGATATTTTCCTGTAATTGATGTTGTGGTCGGCAAAGATACTTGATACAATTTCAATTTTCTTAAATTTACCAGGGCTTGATTTGTGACCCAAGATATGATCTATCCTGGAGAATGTTCCATGAGCACTTGAGAAAAATGTCTATTCTGTTGTTTTTGGATGGAATGTCCTATAAATATCAATTAAGTCCATCTTGTTTAATGTATCATTTAAAGCTTGTGTTTCCTTTTTTATTTTCATTTTGGGTGATCTGTCTATTGGTGAAAGTGGGGTGTTAAAGTCCCCTACTATGAATGTGTTACTGTCCATTTCCCCTTTCATGGCTGTTAGTATTTGCTTTATGTATTGAGGTACTCCTATATTGGGTGCATAAATATTTACAATTGTTATATCTTCTTCTTGGATCGATCCCTTGATCATTATGTAGTGTCCTTTGTCTCTTCTAATAGTCTTTATTTTAAAGTCTATTTTGTCTGATATGAGAATTGCTACTCCAGCTTTCTTTTGATTTCCATTTGCATGGAATATCTTTTTCCATCCCCTCACTTTCAGTCTATATGTGTCTCTAGGTCTGAAGTGGGTCTCTTGTAGACAGCATATGTATGGGTCTTGTTTTTGTAACCATTCAGCCAGTCTGTGTCTTTTGGTGGGAGCATTAAATCCATTTACATTTAAGGTAATTATCGATATGTATGTTCCTATTCTTGTTTTCTTAATTGTTTTGGGTTTGTTATTGTAGGTCTTTTCCTTCTCTTGTGTTTCTTGCCTAGATAAGATCCTTTAGCATTTGTTGTAGAGCTGTTTTGGTGATGCTGAACTCTCTCAGCTTTTGCTTGTCTGTAAAGGTTTTAATTTCTCCATCAAATCTGAATGAGATCGTTGCTGGGTAGAGTAATCTTGGTTGTAGGTTTCTCTCCTTCATCACTTTAAATATGTTCTTTCAGTCCCTTCTGGCTTGCAGAGTTTCTGCTGAAAGATCACCTGTTAACCTTATGGGGATTCCCTTGTGTGTTATTTGTTGTTTTTCCCTTGCTGCTTTTAATATGTTTTCTTTGTATTTAATTTTTGACACTTTGATTAATATGTGTCTTGGCGTATTTCTCCTTGGATTTATCCTGTATGGGACTCTCTGTGCTTCCTGGACTTGATTAACTATTTCCTTTCCCATATTAGGGATGTTTTCAACTATAATCTCTTGAAATATTTTCTCAGTCCTTTTTTTTTTCTCTTCTTCTGGAACCCCTATAATTCGAATGTTGGTGCATTTAATGTTGTCCCAGAGGTCTCTGAGACTGTCCTCAGTTCTTTTCATTCTTTTTTCTTTATTCTGCTCTGCAGTAGTTATTTCCACTATTTTATCTTCCAGGTCGCTTATCCGTTCTTCTGCCTCAGTTATTCTGCTATTGATCCCTTCTAGAGTATTTTTAATTTCATTTCTTGTGTTGTTCATCGTTGCTTGTTTCCTCTTTAGTTCTTCTAGGTCCTTGTTAAATGTTTCTTGGATTTTCTCTATTCTATTTCTAAGATTTTGGATCATCTTTACTGTCATTATTCTGAATTCTTTTTCAGGTAGACTGCCTATTTCCTCTTCATTTGTTAGGTCTGGTGGGTTTTCATCTTGCTCCTTCTTCTTCTGTGTGTTTTTCTGTCTTCTCATTTTGCTTATCTTACTGTGTTTGGGGTCTCCTTTTTGCAGGCTGCAGGTTCGTAGTTCCCGTTGTTTTTGGTGTCTGTCCCCCGTGGCTCAAGTTGGTTCAGTGGGTTGTGTAGGCTTCCTGGTGGAGGGGACTAGTGCCTGTGTTCTGGTGGATGAGGCTGGATCTTGTCTTTCTGGTGGGCAGGTCCACGTCTGGTGGTGTCTTTGGGGGTGTCTGTGGACTTATTATGATTTCAGGCAGCCTCTCTGCTCATGGATGGGGTTGTGTTTGTGTCTTGCTAGTTGTTTGGCATAGGGTGTTCAGCACTGTAGCTTGCTGGTTGTTGAGTGAAGCTGGGTGTTGGTGTTGAGATGGAGATCTCTGGGAGATTTTCGCCATTTGATATTACGTGGAGCTGGGAGGTCTCTTGTGGACCAGTGTCCTGAAGTTGGCTCTCCCACCTCAGAGACACAGCACTGACTCCTGGCTGTAGCACCAAGAGCCTTTCATGCACATGGCTCAGAATAAAAGGGAGAAAAAGTAGAAAGAAAGAAAGCAAAAAAGAGAGAAAGAAAGAAAGAGAAGGAAAGAAGGAAAGAAAGAAGATAAAAGAAAATAAAGTAAAAGAAAATAAAGTTATTAAAATAAATAATTATTAAGAAAAAAATTTTTTAAAAAGTAAAACAAAAACAAAAAACGGATGGATAGAACCCTAGGACAAATGGTGAAAGCAAAGATATACAGACAAAATCTCACACAGAAGCATACACATACACACTCATAAAAAGAGGAAAAGAGGAAAAAATTATAAATCTTGCTCTCAAAGTCTGCCTCCTCAATTTGGGATGGTTCGTTGTCTATTCAGGTATTCCACAGATGCAGGGTAAATCAAGTTGATTGTGGAGATTTAATCTGCTGCTCCTGAGGCTGCTGGGAGAATTTCTCTTTCTCTTTGTTTGCACAGCTTCCAGGGTTCAGCTTTGGAATGGACCTGCCTCTGTGTGTAGGTTGCCTGAGGGCGTCTGTTCTTCGCTCAGACAAGGCGGGGTTAAAGGAGCAGCTGATTGGGGGGCTCTGGCTCACTCAGGCCGGGGGGGAGGGAGGGGCACGGTGTGCGGGGCGAGCCTGTGGCTGCAGAGGCCGGCGTGACGTTGCACCAGCCTGAGGCGCGCCGTGCGTTCT
>NW_006785785.1:683827-710112 GCF_000442215.2 Lipotes vexillifer
CTTCGGCAGCCCAGACTTTCCCCCGGACTCCCTCCCGGCCAGCCGTGGCGCACTAACCCCCTGCAGGCTCTGTTCTCGCCGCCAGTCCTCTCCCTGAGCTCAGACCAAAGCCCAAGCCTCCCGTATATCTTTTCTAATTAGTGTTTTGTATTTTTTGGGTATATACCCAGGAGTGGACTTGCTGGGTCGTATGGTAGCTCTATGTTTAGTTTTTTGAGAAACCTCCCTACTGTTTTCCTTTTATCTACTATTTTTAGACTGGAAAGACAAGGCTTTAAGAAGTTTAAGTTAGTCGCTCAAGGTTACACAGCTAGGAGGTGGCCAAGCTTGAAGCTAGTACTCTGTCGTCTGACTCTAGAGCCTGTGCTCCTTAGCTTGCAGGTTCCTTAAAGGTAGGAATGCTTGGTAAGAATATAGCAGTTACTTAGTGACCACACTTTGCTAATCAAAACAAAGGAAGGGCAGGAACTACATTTTAAAAATTGTCCTTGATCCAGTGAAGCTGACATACCTACAGTATCTTTAATTGCCTAAGCACTTGCACAAAATTATTTACTGTGATCCTAAACAACTCAGTATTATTAGCCGAAATTGATATATTATCATTGTGAGAATAAAAGTTGCTATTTATCGAGCAGCTACTCACTGCAGAGCACTTTGCATACTTAACTAATTTTCATGACAACCTTGTGAGTTAGGTGTTCATAGCGTGACTCATTTTACAAATAAGAACCTGAAGCTCAGAGAAGTCAACAAAAGTGATCAAGGTCACATTGTAGCTACAGTGGCAGAACGCAGGTTGAAACTCAGATCTGATTCCCAAGTCCCTGTTCTTTCCACTACACACACCTAATTAATTAGGACTGTTACTGGAGAGCCAGCCTATTTGACCACGTGTGGAGCTTTCTCAGTGAAACTACCATAATCCTATAAAGGGAAAATCCCTGTTGCCTAGGGTGACTCCAGTTTGACTTAGTCCAATTCCTACAAAGTTGTGGATGGATGCAAACGTTGTGAATTGAGAATAGAATCATGTTTTAACCAATTATTTTATTGATATTTGTGTTTAATAGAATCTACTTCCAGGGAGCCTGACATTTTGTAAAAGGAGTGAGCCTAAACCTAAAAATTAGTTTATCATTTTTCAGTTCCACAGGCTTTGTTTCCTAAAAGAAAATACTTGTACAATTTTCAGGAGTCACATATCCACACACACCACACACCCATGCTTTCCTAACACCAGGTACCCAGAATAATGTGTTCTTGAGATTGTCTCCAAACTATTTTCAGGCAGATTAAGTGTATATTTTATCTTAAGGCTGTGAAAATGACATTTGGCTGTAACCACATTTCCCATCATGTTTTTAAGATGCAGCTCCTCCCCCTTTAATTCGATTTGACAGGTTAGTGAGACTCAGTCTCCTGAAATGCGTTCCATGGCACTCACAAACAGAGCCACACCTCTGAGTCACTGTATATTGTTAAGTGATGCTTATGTAAGGCGGTGGCCAAGTTGACCTTTTGGCAGTTTTGTGCTACCCAGGGCGCCTGTTTCTTGCTTTCACAACTAGCCATGTAGGTATGCTGTGGGGAAATTCTGTGCCCCTAGTCTTCAGTGATGTGGGAACATAGTGACTATGTCCAAATATTTTATATCTTTCTATGAGATTTCTAAAGGTCTTACTTATGAAGGTTATTAGTTATGCAGAATCTGCCTTTATGGATAGTTCTGTGAAATGGTTCCAATTAAAAAGAAATGGATAGATTGCCAGTCAGTGTCAACTAATTAAATTATGATATGCTCCTGTCATTAATAGCAATTCTGACTGGAGAAAAAAAAAAGTTAAAAGCAGATTCTTGAAATTTGTTAATAGGGAGGGTGTATTACTTTGTCCATTCTTATATGATTAGAAGAATAAATAAAACAGTAGCTTTCCATTATGTATTTCAAATAGGGAAGTCTGTTACTACTCTCTTCTAGGGTATAATTAATTTCAGTTGTAGTATTTTATGTGCTATGGTGAAATGAAATTTCATTAAAAACTGTGGTTTAATAATAATGGGTCAGCCAATCTGACACTATTGCAAACGTAAAAGTGAGCTTCAAATACCAAAAACACAGTGCTTCTTTAGTGTTACCCAGAGAAGAAATTGAATTGAGGTAGGGCTGGGTTAGAATTTTAAGGCTGGTTTCATCTCAGGATCTTGAGTATCTGAGGGGAAACGTTGTAGTCCACAGGATTGCATCGAAGAGTAACAGCCTCTGTTACACATGGCAGTAACAGCCTCTCAAATCCTCAGTAATACTCCGGTGGGTATATCCATCACCACTTGTCAGCTCTACAAGGATGCTGTCGATCTGGGCAAGGAGAGCCTTGCTGGGCTGCAGTGAGTAGTTTATAAGTACAGTCAGGGAATGGAAAAGAATTCTCCAGCTTTTCTTCCAGCTAAAGTTATAAATCTTTACAGGAGCAATTTATTCACCATGCTGCTGCTCTGTGAGGATGAAAACATCTGACTGCCCACTGCGAAAGCTTTGGGAAAGTTACCTTTTCTGCAATAAATCAAATTTCATTATCTTCATCCAGTGCCTTTCTGTGGGGTTATGTAGTTGGGTGTTCCTCCAGATGAGCAGATAAATGATATTGACTTATTCACCTGAGGGGGGGATCCAGGGCAACTTTGAGAAATATTGTGCCCAGGGAGAAGTTTCTTATGGGGTCCCAAACATAAATCAGCAAAATCTGGAGAATTTAGACTTTTACTAATTTTTTTTATTGAAATACAGTTGATTTACAATATTATATGTTTCAGATGTACAACATGGTGATTTACAGTTTTTAAAGGTTATCCTCCGTTTATAGTTATTATAAAATACCAGCTATATTTGCTGTGCTGTACAATAGATCCTTGTAGTTTATTCATTTTATACATAGTTAGACTTTTACTAATTTGACTTCATGACAATTCACATAGGCATGTGATTGCTTGTTTTGCCATGAATGGACAGGGAAGTTATTAGAAAAGGAGGAATAAGGTGCAGAGTGCTCCAAAGTCCTTTTCTTGAATGTAGGGAATTGGTGATTGAAAAATTCGAGTGTATTTTAAAACCCCTATAGCATGCATTTGAAAATAATCATTAAAGGTGTGTAAAAATACTCCAATTAAGAATGTTTTAGGTAAGTATGAGGTAAACTAAGTTCGAATTCTCTTTTTCTGTGTGATCCTGAGCAAATCTCCTAGGTATTGAAATACTCTTCTTAGCCTCCTGCTTTCGTTAAGATATGTTTTTAAAACATTTCTTTTGTGCTCTTGGGAAAGATCCTTTATAAACATAAGGTTAAAAGGTTAATTTTAGGTCTTTGGTTTATGAAAAATTAAACTTCCTGGGAAGTTTAATCAGATATTAATATAACACCCCATCAGTCCTGTGGAGCCTGCTGTGAGTTTCACCATTACTCCTTATTGATTAAAGCATGTTCTCTTTGCTGCTCATGAATTATTGATGGAAGATCCCCTCAGGGTATTCAGGCACTGTGAAGGGAGAAAATAAAATCTCTTGCCTTGAATGCTCAGAGGAGGGCTTGGTGGCCAAGGTGCCTGTGGAGGCCACCTCCACTGGCTCCCTGCTTTCTCAACCACACTGCAGCCTACAAAATCTGGAGTTGCCAGGAAGAGACATAAAGGGTTAGACTGTGCCCAGCAAACGTAATGGACCTGACCACTTTTGAAAAAACGTTTCACGTATGATCGTTTATAGAGGGCTGTTCAAAGAAATGTAGGCATTGTAGGAAGTATTTAAACTTTTAAAACAAGAAAATAGTTTTTTTTTTTCTAATAGTTGATAGGAAAAGGTGAACTGACCAAAACACATTCTTTATATTTTTTTGGCTTGTGTTTTATTTTTTCAGTCCCAGAAGCGAATATCATTAAAACAGTTGTTTTAATGTTAATGTCTTTTACAGCTGGTGTGTGCACATGTGTAAAGGGGGTGTGGGTCCTCAGAGGGCAGCAGCTGGAGGCAGGGTGGGAATGGGGCAGATGAGAACTGTGTACAACTCCTGTCTTGTTGGTAAATTCAGTCTCTTGGGCCATATTCATAGAATAGGGAAAATAAGTAAAACCCCATATTATTTTTGTTCAGCCTGATTTCATTAACTTGAGGAATACTTTTTTAAATGAAAATATTTTGCATTTTTAAAAGAATGTGTGTCGGGGGCATATAAAGGCAAATGAGGTTTCTTCTAAAATTCATGGTAATAATCTCTGAGAGAAATTCGGAGATTTGCTTATTTTAAAATGTGCTACTAAAGAACAATCCCAAAACCCAATAGTAGAATTATAAGTACAGAATTTAATGGAGGTTCATTCTTAGTTGACCTTAAAATGGAAAAAAAGAATTCAGCTAAACTTACTGTTAGTGCAAGTTTGTGTGCCCGATGCACAGTGAGGCCAAACACCAAAACGCTGGAGTTTGGAGCAGAGAAAGATTTATTTTAGGGCCACGCAAGGAAACGGGTGGCTCAGGCCCTAAAAAGCCCCGAGCTCCCCGAAGGGTTTTTGCCAAGGGTTTTTAAAAGCCAGGTCGCTTTTAAAAAGGGCGTGGGGGGGCGGGTCTTAGGGTATGTGATCAGCTCGTACACAGTTCTCTGATTGGCTGATGGTGAGGTAACAGGGCGGTATCAATGGGGTTAATGTTATCAGCCCTTAGGCTCCAGGAGGCCTGGGGGCTCCATTTGGTGGGGCGTTTTCACGTCTGTAAAGCAACTCAGGAGATGTGCATCAAATACTGTTATCTAGGTACTTCAGAAAGGAGCTAAAGCAGAGGATATGGGGAAGGCCCCATAGGGTCCTGCTCGGTTACATTATAACCCACTGATTCCATCTAGGGACTTGCAGAGAAATATTGGTGCATTCTTGGACGAACTTCAGTTTCATTCTGGGGCTTGGAGGAAAAATCGATTATGATCTAAGGCTGTGGTTGCTGAAGTGGGTGATTAGTTGTACACCATCTACTTTAACCATCTTTTGATCTGGCCACTATATTTAAATTGTTATGATATCCAAAGGGGAGAAAAAACCCTTAAATTTTTGCAGTTGGGAAGCCAAATGATACTTTAAAAACCTTAATGAACCTTGAAAATTGTTATTTACCAAGTGAAAGTAAAAATGCCACATCAGGTAGACAGAAAAGAAGATGTTCTTCTTTGATACCTCCTCAGTTCTGACAGTATTTCTTTAGTAAATAATCATTTATCTCCTGCTGAGACTCTTAAGTACAAATCTCCATATATGCACTTTGGGGGGGATATAAAAAAATAGAAATTCATATCGAGATTACACCATGTTAATTCCATGGGCTGGAGGGAGGGAGAATGGGGGGTGACTGCTAATAGGTACAGTGATGAAATTTTCTCAAATTAGATAGTGGTAAGGTTACATAACTTTGCAGATATACTATATGAATTGTATCTCAATTTTTAAAGAGATCATTAATGCTAAATTTCTAGTTATCATGTGCATGTCATATGTTGGTTTTGTGTAGTCAAAGTAGTGGCTTAGCTTGTAGTTATTACACTTGTTGTAAGTCTTCTGTTTCTTATATTTTACCTACTGCTTCCTAATTAATCTTCCTCAATCACTTATTTCATAGTGATAAAAACTTTCAGTGAACTCTCTTTGGTTTTGGCAAGTCTGCATACACTTGGGCAGACTGTACTGTACAGCTCTAAGGAGTGCCTTTCTTACCTGCTTTTTAGGGTAGATTCAAACCCATTGCTTTAGGACTAGCTGTATCTTAGTTCCGGCCTACCATTCATCAATCTCATTCACTTATGGGTTCACTCATTCACTTATTTATTTTATTAGTTCTTTGGTTGCTTTGTTGGTTGGTTCATTCATTCATTCACTCATTCATTCAATAAACTATATTCCTTATCTTAAAATTGCCTGCTAGTTGGTATGTTCACTCTGCCTGAGATGCAGAGCCCATTCTTTTCTTCATCCCAGCCCTCTTCCCATCTTTTTTCTTCACTCCTAGGCATTCTCATGGCCCTCCTTACATCCCACCACTTCTCTGCTACTTTTCTCTACCACTGTAGAGTCAGTGTTTCTTCTGTGTAAAGTGCCCAATAAATAACAAAAGAAGATTCTATCTCAAAGTAGAAATGAAGATAGCAGGAGATTCATTCTTCCCAGCTGTCTCTAGACTCGTCCATGAGGGATCTCAAACATTTGCCTTTCTTTCAACTTTCAGATCTGAGCATGAGGAACCTATGCTTTTAGAATTGATAACAGACATCAAACTAAAAAATGAAGAGCTACTGTTCACCTGGGTTTTTTGCTATTGCTGGATGGTAACTACAAATCAAGGAAGATCTGCATATTTATCAGAGTTGGCCTAAGCTTTCAACTCTGCAGTGTTCTGTATATGCTTAACTCCAATCTGTCGGAACTATGTTGAGATGGTAGTTTGGGAACATGTGTAACTCCTGACATATTTGAGAGGATTTAAGGATATGAATGATAGAGGAACCAGTACCAGTGACTGATCTAACAATCCCAAGTACTATTGTTATCAGTGGGCACTGCCAGATTTGAGAACCCTCTGCTTTTCTCATCCAGTTTTCTTTCCTGGTTGCATAAGTGAACAAAGGATGATTTTGGAAAGCTTTGCACCTTTTGAGTGAGATAACTCCTAGCAATTCCTTCTACTTGTTTGATCTTATATGCATCTCTTTTATTTAGAATTTCACTATGGCTTGTACATGAAAAGAATTTCAACTGTGTATTTCTACTCTGTATTTACATATATTATTTTGGTGAAAATTCCCACATTCATTTAATTAAGAAGCTTTAGGATGATTGATATTGGAATCACTTATTGTCTCTGTATTTTAAGCAACTTTATGTTCTTTGCCCAATTACTTCTATGTTTACTACCACTGACTTGTTATGAAATGACTCAAGGAATGCTACCAGAAGTGATAGTTCTATGGAAGAAATTGACACATGTCCCTAGTATGACTTATTTTATTTATGACCCTCCGTTATTGTAGAGCATACTGAAGCTGTCTAAATTTGGATAGCTTTCAAAAGTTCAAATTATAAGATTTAATCAGGTCATGCAGTATTATAGCTAATCAAAAAGTATTTTAATAGGCTTCCCTGGTGGCGCAGTGGTTGAGAGTCCGCCTGCCGATGCAGGGGACACGGGTTCGTGCCCCGGTCTGGGAAGATCCACATGCCGCGGGGCGGCTAGGCCTGTGAGCCACGGCCGCTGAGCCTGTGCTCCACAACGGGAGAGGCCACAACAGTGAGAGGCCCGCGTACCGCAAAAAAAAAAAAAAGTTAATAACTTTCATTAAGTTATTAATTAAACAATTGATGAATTGATGGTCTGTTAATGTTCTAATTGACAAACAGTTGTAACATTCTTATCATATGCCAGGCAAAGAAGCACCCTTTGTGAAAATAAAAGTCTATCGAACAGGGCTTCCCTGGTGGCACAGTGGTTGAGGGTCCGCCTGCCGATGCAGGAGTCATGGGTTCGTGCCCCGGTCCGGGAAGATCCCACGTGCCGCGGAGCGGCTGAGCCCGTGAGCCATGGCCACTGAGCCTGCGTGTCCGGAGCCTGTGCTCTGCAATGGGAGAGGCCACAACAGTGAGAGGCCCGTGTACCGCAAAAAACAAAAAACAAAAAACAAAAAACACTATTTTAATTGCCTGTGTTAACCAGCCCCTATGTCTGACACTAGATATAGAAAGATGAATGAGACAAAGGTCCTACTCTAAGCAGCACATAGAGGAGTAGAGTAGACAGACCTATTTTAAAAGGTTTGAATTGAGAAACTTTCAGGTAGTCTACCGAACTGTTGTAGCTCTTCAATATATCACGGCAGAAGAAAGATGTACTTTTTGATTTTAATGAGCGTATTAGAGTTTTAAATGATAGTAAGTTTTTGCACTCAAATACTAATGTAGTTTTAAGTCAGAGACGCTCTTCCTCATTTCTAGTTCTTACTGCCTACTTCAGCACTTACCCAGGGACCAAATAGCCCCTCCAGTATATGTGCCCAGTTTTCTTCGTGATTTGACTATGAACGTTTTCTAGGGGACACAATTTTTAGGTCGGCTTAATGTACACACAAACATCTTTTAAAAGTAGCTATTATTTAGTGCTTGAGTGGAAATTAAAAATGAGTCATTAAAAAGGAGTGAGAAAAAAAAGAAAATTTGGTAAATCCAAACTCATTTCAATTGCATTTAAGTGTACAAGTAAATGGAAAGCTACATGATTTAAGTCCTCTAAAAGTCAGAGGGCGTTATGTCTCCTGTTCAGCGATGCTGCTTATAGTTAAATAATATAACGGCCATTTGGAATAAACCAGTGATTCACAGATTCTTTTAAAAACTGTTTAAAACTAAGCACACATACAAAATTTGCATATAATTTCAAGGAGTTCATGGATCCTGAAGCACATTAGTGGACCTGCTAGGAGCACATAAATAGTATGTATTAATTTATCTTATGAAAATTATATTATGTAATTTAAATTTTGCCTACATTTATAAATTATCTAGATTATTTATAAATTATATAAATGATCTAGCTGAGCTGAATATATACATGTTTATTAAATGCTTTTATGAAAAGCCCCAATTTAAATTATGTCTTAATGGAGTTTAGGTTGGAGTATACTTTTGCAGTACTATTTCTAAAGGAAAATATTTCCAAGTAAAGGCTATTCCTCTTGAAATGTCAGTCATATGCCACTTCTAGAAGGAAAGGTGAGAAAATAAAAACATTTTTCTTAATGTAATACAGCAAGTGACAAAGTGAGCTGACATACTTATGAAGCCAGGTAGGAGATGTGGTTTATAAAGGAAGATTAAAATGTCATTTTATCTGAAGGTTCACTAGTCATTTCCCCAGGGCTATCTTTGAGTGTGTATGGAAATGGGTTCTTCTGGTGCAAATAGCCTGCATTTTTAAATAGCTGATCATAACAATAATATGTTCCTTTTGAAGTACTTTTAGCCTGTAGATGGCAATGGTTTAATTATGGAGTTTAAAGTGAAAACTTAGGGTATAATTTTAATTATAATAACAATAGCCATAGCGGTGTCAATTGCTAACTTAGCTTTGGCTGTTATTAAAATAATGAAATGTTTTCAAGTATCATTTTGGTAGCAGTTGAGTTTATTTCGCTCTCGCTCTCGCTCTCTCTGCTGTTTTTTTAAAAAATATATTCATGAAAGAGAGAAAGTTTTAATTTCTTTAAGCAGATGTTTCCTCATGCTGCTCCCAGTATAGTACACTCTATTAGTAGCTGCCAGTAATGATGACATGAGTCAACTATCAGGTTTTAGACCAGGTAAGTGGTTGTAACAGATGGGCCCCTTAGGCCCTTCTTTTTGTAGAAATTCCCAACTAAGGGAAACAAAATTGAAAACTACTGAAGGGCAATGAGCTATTATCATCAGATAGCAAGTTTAATAACATTCAGGCCTTTTGAAGGTATTTCTTTTCTTTTTTTTTTTAAAGCTTTCTAGCTTCTCCATTTAGTAAAGTATGGAGATATGCTATGGAAAACACTCTCATCCTTTCCTGATTTTGTAGGAATTGGACCAACTGACATTTTCAGTAACTGCAGAGCCTGGGAGCAGAATGCTCACGCTGCTTTTCCCTCAGTCAGGTTACATAAGTTGACTTAATTGCCATGTTTTGGGAAAGTTACCTTTTCTGCATTAAATCAAATGTTCAATTTTTCAAACTGTTGAGGTTTGAGTGTTCTTTATATATTCTAGATTCTAGTTCTTTATCAGATACATGGTTTGCAAGTAGTTTCTCCTAGTATGTAACTCATCTTTTTATTTTGTTGAAGTCTAGTTTATCAGTAGTATTTTATTTTTTTGGATAGCGCTTTTGGTGTTGAGTCTAAGAGCTCTTCGCCTAGTCCTAGATCCAAAAGACTTTATCATTATTTCTGGACTCTCAGTTCTGTTTCATTGATCTGTGTGTCTATCCCTTTACCAATACCACACAGTCTCAGTCACTGTAAGCTGTGTAGTGTCTTGAAATCATGTAGACTGATACTCCCCCCTTTATTCTTTTTCATTATTGTTTTAGCTATTCTAGTTCCTTTGCCTTTCCAAATAATTTTTTTTTTTTTGGCCATGCCACGCTTCATGTGGGATCCTAGTTCCCCGATCAGGGATTGAACCCGTGCCCCCTGCAGTAGAAACGCAGAGTCTTAACCACTGGACCCCCAGGGAAACCCCCCAAATACATTTTACAATAATCTTGTGTATATCTACAAAATTTCTTGCTGGGATTTTGATGCTAATTTCATTAAACCTGTGTACCAATTTGGGGAGAATTTACATTTTTTACTATGTTGAGTTTTCCAGTCCGTGAACATGATATATGATATGTCTCTCTATTTATTTAGATTTTCTATGATGTCCTTTATCAATTTGTAGTTTTCATCATCCAACTCCTATATATGTCTTGCTAGATTTATAACTAAGTATTTCATTTTTGAGCAATTATACATGGTATTGATTTAAAAATTTTGTGTGTCCATGTGTTCTTGCATACATACGTGTGCACAAACACACACACACTTACACACACTCTTACTTGATTTTGGTAAGTTTACCTTGCATCCAGAAAAACCTGTGGTAATGACATGTGTAAGTGCAGGTGTTCAAAGCCCTGTCATTGACTCAAAGCTTCATCTTTTCCCCTTCTTACTGATTGATTGGGTGATTGCATGATTCATTCATTCTTTCATTCAGTAAGCATTCACTGCACGGCGACCATCATGTACATGGTTCTTTGTTAGATACCGCTGATGATCTGCAGTTAAACTAGACAGGATCTTTGATCTCATACAGTAGCAAGAAAGAGGGCAATGCAGGCAGCTACCTATAATGCTAATCATGATAAACTAAGCATCATCCTAGAGATAAACCCTGTGTGTGGTAGGAATCCAAAGGAAGAAACAAGTAATTTTGACTATGAGGGTCAGGAACATCTTCATGAAAGAAGTAGAATATGTGTGGAGTAAGGCTGATGTTAAATTTCAGCGGCAGACCAGTGGAGGGACCCATGAAAGGACTCGGTGTGCACCCAGTCCTTGGAACCCTGGGGCTGTTGAGCTTTGCTGTGATATAGGGGACTCAAACCAGCTCTGATTGTGGGGTTCTTGAATGCTCTTTTATAAAGTTTGTACTTTATTCTGTAGTAAATAGGGAGCTATTTAAAGTTTCTAAGCAGGAGAATAACATGATTATGATGATTTAGTAAAGATAATTCTGGTAATAGTGTCAAAGGTAGATTAGAAAGTCAAGGGGCTGGAGGGAAGGAGCCCAGCTATTAAGCCCTTGCAATGGTTTAGGCAGGAGAAATGGAAATGCAGAACTGGTCTCTTTCAAAAAGGTCAGAACCATCTGAAGTGCAGTGAGTGGCACGTAATTGCTGTTTAATCCAAACAGCATTTTCTCCTTGTGATTAGGAGGAGATTCAAGTTCTCTGCTCTATAAGGAGAGTAAAAGTTGGATTTTTGAAAACAAAAATGCATTGCTTTTACTTAAAATTTCTAGCTGCTTTATAAATAATAAATATAGGTTGTAATTTTCTTTGAGTGATGCAGTTTTGATTTTGAAAGGGCGACCACTCTATAAGAATCAGTGCATTAGACTTCCCTGGTGGCACAGTGGTTGAGGATCCCAAAGTGATGTGATGAATTCTCTGCTACTAGAAAAACCCAATAACACGTGAGTCATTCTGCAGGTAACTTGCTGTGGTCACCTGCTTCTGGAGAACCTATCTTCTTGGGGCTACTCTTTCTTTTTTTTTTTGCGTTTTTAACTTGTCTTCGAATTGTGGCATCACTTAATGTTCTTAGTTTCCTAGTCTCTGTGCCTTTAAATAGGAGTAGACATAGCTACAATCACATACGTGGTTCATCAGAACTTTAAGTTTTAGAAATACTTGAGATAATTCAGTGAAGGGCATACCAAAGAAGAATTTACTGTTATGGGGTCATGAATATTTATATGTCAAGAGTTTAGTACAGTCTTTGCCTTACCAGCTAACAGGTGCTGTGGAATTATATCTATTTTCAGTCCAAAAAAGAGAGAAAGAAATGTGTTCAGAAATTCCTCAACCCTGATGGAGAAATTATTCCTCTTGTGTGAACAGATGAGTCCTCTCCTGGCAGCCCCTTCATGTAACCTCTAGTGAGTCCCTTGACACACGTCCCTCAAACAAAACAAAGTACCATCCTTCCTCAATTTAGATTCAAGGAAATTGTAGTCTTTGAAAATCTAGTAGATATTAAAATGTGCAAGGAACTTTGTGTCTATAAGTAAATTGAGGTTGGGCTCTAAATTTAGATAATTATAAACAGGGCTTTTTCTTCTATGAGAAAGTCCAGTGGGACATTTGAAAGACTTGCAGGATGCAGGGTAATTCTTTGTTATTGAAGACTGCCCTGTCTAGCGTGCCCGGCTCCAGTTTACCAAATGCCATTGTGATAATTGAAAACACCCAAAATGGCCCCTGGGGTGGTACCACTCCCAGTGAGAACTACTGGTCTAAAGCTCTTCTGCACTTCTTGTGCCAAGTGGGGTCCTACCCAAGCTACAGTGCTCTTTTCTTCATGACTTAGCTTGGCACCGTGCTGCCCCTTCGTGCTCTGGAACTGTTCTGCTTAAAGCACTTTCCAGATGGCTGGCTGATAGCTTCCGGGCAGGCTGAAATCTGTTCAGGTGGCTTCTAATTCTCCTGATTCCCCAGCCCCTTTCTTTAGATACATTTTACAGATTCTTCAAAAGTTATTGTGTATAAAAGGAATAGAATAGATAGGCAGTTTTCACTCCTTTTCACCACCTTTCTGATTACAGAACTGGTTGTTGTTGAGGATTTATTGACCGATGGGCTGTTTTTCGTTCTGTCGTCATCTCAGTTTCACAGCCGTGTACTGTCATTTGTCTGTTGCTCAGCATCCCTGTCACCACTTCTGATCATGACCGTCGTCACTGTTGCTGTTCTCTTTCTTTCGCTCCTCTTAACTTTACCAAAGCGTCTTTTATGATATGTTTCCACTCCATCAGCGTATTTCTTTTCTTACAACTCGTCAGTATCATGGTCCTCAGCCGTACTCTTAACGTTGCTGTAAACTCGGGGGTCGCTTCTTTAATATTAGTTTTTTTTTTAATATTTTCTGTCTGATCATAGTATTTTTTAAAATTTATTTATTATTTATCTATTATTTATTTTTGGCTGTGTTGGGTCTTCTTTTCTGTGCGAGGGCTTTCTCTAGTTGCGGCAAGTGGGGGCCACTCTTCATCCCGGTGCGCGGGCCTCTCACCATTGCGGCCTCTCGTTGCGGAGCACAGGCTCCAGACGCGCAGGCTCGGTAGTTGTGGCTCACGGGTCTAGTTGCTCCGCGGCATGGGGGATCTTCCCAGACCAGGGTTCGAACCTGTGTGCCCTGCATTGGCAGACAGATTCTCAACCACTGCGCCACCAGGGAAGCCCTAATATTAGTTTTTTTTTAATTCATGTTGTTTTTTGTTTACTCCTCTTTTATTCTATCTATACCAGAATAAGAAATATCTAAAAGAGTTGATCTAGCAAGCCCTAGTTTCTTTGTCATAGAAACCTCTAGTATGTAAGGGTTATCACATTTACCACATGGACACAGCAGGACCTTGTCTTTCATTTGATATGACAGAGAATAGAGTCAGTACATGTTCTTGAGATGAGTGAAATGATGAAAGTTGTATTCTAATGACTTAAGTTGTATTCATTCTGCAGGGGGTTTTTTGTGGATTTTTTTTTTTTTTTTTTGAGAAAAATTGAATGTTGATTCTACTTCAATATATGGAGCACTAAGGAAAATCGTTCAAGGTTTTACATATGCTGTTATTGTCATCTTTACCAACTAGAGTAAATTTTCCTAATTGTTGACACATCAGAAATCCGTTAAAGGAAATAGGATCAGATTTTGTTTTAAGTAGAAGATCACACTGCACTGCAGTGTCATGGGTGACCTGGGATGAGACCTGTCCAGGTCTCTGTGTGTGACCATGAGACGTATTCTAGCTTGAGACATCATCGTAGCCAGTTGTTTTCTTTTTAAAATTATGCTATTTGTGTGTCTCTCCAGCCTTAGGACATCTGCCTTATATTACAGTTAGTCTCTTACTTATTTATCCCCCCTTTAGATAGGAAGCCCTAGGGATCATCTTATGCGGTATTGTGCACTCATATTGCCTAGCACAGTGTGTTACACTTAATCAGTGATCAGTACACGTTAGGAAATTGGCTCTGCTCCCGCTTCATCTTATTAGAGCACAGCATCTTTGAATTTTACACTGTTTCTTTAATCACTTTCAAAGACTTTTAGACACTGGTTCAGTTAATGTAGCCTTTAAAAAAATTATAGAATTGTAGACTTTTATTGCTGGAAAGAATTTTTTAAAGAAATCACCTTGGCCAACTTAATGTTTAACAGATGGGGAAACAGAAAACTAGAGAGGTTAGTGACTTGCCCTAAATCTTTAGCCAGTTAGTAACAGAACTAAGCCAAGAATATAGGTTAAAGTTCTTCAGAAAGAGATTATTTTTCACTTATTAAAACTGACTGCTGCTTTCACAGTGACAGTTGTAGACTAGTTCATCATTAATTCAACAAATATGTATTGACCATTTTTATGCACAAAACATGATACTAGGCTTTAGCAGTGAGGTATATACAAAGACAAAAATTGTATTCTGAGAAGGATCTTAAATGGAAAGATTTAAAAATAAAGAAAACGTAATGCATTTATAGATGGACAGTGACGGAGGGGGTAGTAAGAGGGGTGGCTGAGATGACCTGCATGAGTCACTGATGGGAAGAACGGCTGATGAACGCAGATGGAGAGCTAGGCCCACACTTTGGTGCTGGGGCTGCTATTACCTTGATGGTTCCTGTCTGAAATCACACATTTCCCAGAAGAAAAAAAACACTGGGAACATTTGACCAGCACACAGTTCTGTGTGATGGTTTTATTAGATCTTTTGTACTTGGTATATATACTACCTTATGTAAAACAATAAAACCATGTAATACAATTTTAATAGCTTTAGTTTTATTAGAACAAAAATATAAAGATGCAAGCCAAGGACTGTCACCACTAGGAAAAGTATTCTTTTACAGCCCAGACTGGCATCTATGGCTCTTCTTCTGTTTGGGCCCTCAAATGCCTGCAGCATGAAGTTCTCTTTAGTTTTGAATTGCTTTGAACATACTCAGCTCCAGTTATCATCTGGAGGGTGTTCTGGTACTTCAGAGTTTTGGATTTCTGTGGTTTTGAACTACATAGTTGACTAAAGTTATTCGGTTTTTGGTGAGAGAACAGGATAAAAAAGGAAGAGAATTCATTGTGGAGGATAGTTTCCTATCTCCCCTTTAATCTTTCTCTTTAACTTCATTTCACTGAGTATTATAGAGATGCTGTTCCCTGGAAATCACAGTAAAAACCAAAAAACTCAAAGTATGTTTTCTCTTGACAGAAACTTCCTGTGAATAAACTCCATGAACCATGGATTTAAAATTATGCCTCCTCTGGGAACCATAGGATTTGCCTGAAGTTAGTAGTTGCTGTATTCCACACTGTGTTTTTTTTAGTACAGATATGAAAATAGTCCTGGAGAGGAGGAAGAACGTTTGCTTGATTTCCTTGGGTAGGACATCAGCTGAGTTTGGTCTATCACAGCACAGCACACGCTGCCACCTTGCATTTGGTTGCTGCGTTCCAGCTCTGTCATAAAGCTGGATTTATCAGAATGACCACCTAGAGTTCATTGGCAAGGTTCAGTAAGAGTTAAATGAAATATGTCCTTTAGTCAAGTATGTGATTTTTTTCTGTAATGGTTGGTGCATTTTTGAAAATTACTTGGCAACTGGGGATATTTCATTAATGTAATAGGATTTAGTGAATCATTTTTGAAATACATGACAGATGTTTGGGGCTTTAGCAGTTTATCATTTGGCAGTAAGGAGTAGTTTTCAGAATTCTTAGGAACATCTTATACAAATACATTTTCATAAGGAAGTAGATGTGTGTGATTGAGATGAACATGTATGTTCTCGATGTTGTGTCTCCTTGGCTCCATAAAATGCTGGAAATTCTTTTTTTCATTTCTTCCTTTCTGTGGTATCAGTTTTTCCTCCCCAAACATTCTATAAAATATGTTTCTTTTTAAAATTTGAGAGAATAAAGGGGGATTTTTCCCTTGGAAATGGAAATATTCAGTATTTTCGAGTATCACGGTAGCTCACTGGAGGTGATATACGTTACTGTAAAAGAGGATATAGGTATTGTATTACCTGGTATCTTATTCTGAGCATGGACATTTTTAATTTGCTTATGATATTTTGTTTGATTAGAAATCTTTTAGTAAATCTCTTTGTTGTGCTGTGATGCACCTGTCATGGATGATATTCCCAGATGCCATTAACACTGTGTTCTTTATCCCAGAGTGACATCACTAAATACTCATTTAAGGGCCAGTTCCAGAATGCATACTTCCTCCTTTCCACAGTAGTCATTTTGTAGTTACTGCCCTATAGGGCAAGTCTTTATCCATCTATTAAAAGAGTCTGGTGTTAGCTGCAGTTAATTTTAGGAAGTGAAAGAAAAATAATGGGGACTTCCCTGATGGCACAGCGGTTAAGATTTAGTATTAGTTTTTTTTTGTTGTTTGGTTGTTTTTTTATACAGCAGGTTCTTATTACTCATCAATTTTATACACATCAGTGTATACATGTCAGTCCCAATCGCCCAATTCAGCACACCACCACCACCACCCCACCGCGATTTTCCCCCCTTGGTGTCCATATGTTTGTTCTCTACATCTGTGTCTCAACTTCTGCCCTGCAAACCGGTTCATCTGTACCGTTTTTCTAGGTTCCACATACATGTGTTAATATATAATATTTGTTCTTCTCTTTCTGACTTACTTCACTCTGTTTGACAGTTTCTAGATCCATCCACATCTCTACAAATGACTCAATTTCCTTCCTTTTTATGGCTGAGTAATATTCCATTGTATATATGTCCCACAACTTCTTGATCCATTCGAATGTCAATGGGCATTTAGGTTGCTTCCATGACCTCGCTATTGTAAATAGTGCTGCAATGATCATTGGGGTACATGTGTCTTTTTGAATTATGGTTTTCTCTGGGTGTATGCCCAGTAGTGGGATTGCTGGATCATATGGTAATTCTATTTTTAGTTTTTTAAGGAACCTCCATACTGTTCTCCATAGTGGCTGTATCAATTTACATTCCCACCAACAGTACAAGAGGGTTCCCTTTTCTCCACACCCTCTCTAGCATTTGTTGTTTGTAGATTTTCTGATGATGCCCATTCTAACTGGTATGAGGTGATACCTCATTGTAGTTTTGATTTGCAGTTCTCTAATAATTAGTGATATTGAGCAGCTTTTCATGTGCTTCTTGGCCATCTGTATGTCTTCTTTGGACAAATGTCTATTTAGGTCTTCTGCCAATTTTTGGATTGGGTTGTTTTTTTCTTTAATATTGAGCTGCATGAGCTGTTTATATATTTTGGAGATTAATCCTTTGTCCATTGATTCGTTTACGAATATTTTCTCCCATTCTGAGGGTTGTCTTTTGGTCTTGTCTATGGTTTCCTTTGCTGTGCAAAAGCTTTTAAGTTTCATTAGGTCCCATTTGTTTAATTTTGTTTTTATTTCCATTATTCTAGGAGGTGGATCAAAAAAGATCTTGCTGTGATTTATGTCAAAGTGTATTCTTCCTATGTTTTCCTCCAAGAGTTTTATAGTGTCAGGTCTTACATTTAGGTCTCGAATCCATTTTGAGTTTATTTTTGTGTATGGTGTTAGGGAGTGTTCTAAGTTCATTCTTTTACATGTAACTGTCCAGTTTTCCCAGCACCACTTATTGAAGAGGCTATCTTTTCTCCATTGTATATCTTTGCCTCCTTTGTCATAGATTAGTTGACCATAGGTGCGAGGGTTTATCTCTGGGCTTTCTATCTTGTTCCATTGATCTGTGCTGCTATTTTTGTGCCAGTACCATATTGTCTTGATTACTGTAGCTCTGTAATATAATCTGAAGTCAGGGAGTCTGATTCCTCCAGCTCCATTTTTTTCCCTCAAGACTGCTTTGGCTATTCGGAGTCTTTTGTGTCTCCATACAAATTTTAAGATTATTTGTTCTAGTTCTGTAAAAAACGCCTTTGGTAGTTTGATAGGGATTGCATTGAATTTGTAGATTGCTTTGGGTAGTACAGTCATTTTCACAATATTGATTCTTCCAATCCAAGAACATGGTATATCTCTCCATCTGTTGGTATCATCCTTAATTTCCTTCATCAACATCTTATTGTTTTCTGCATACAGGTCTTTTGTTTCCCTAGCTTGGTTTATTCCTAGGTATTTTATTCTTTTTGTTGCAATGGTAAATGGGAGTGTTTCCATAATTTCTATTTCAGATTTTTCATCATTAGTGTACAGGAATGCAAGAGATTTCTGTGCATTAATTTTGTATCCTGCAACTTTACCAAATTCATTGATTAGCTCTAGTAGTTTTCTGCTGGCATCTTTAGGATTCTCTATGTACAGCGTCATGTCATCTGCAAACAGTGACAGTTTTACTTCTTCTTTTCCAATTTGTATTCCTTTTATTTCTTTTTCTTCTCTGATTGCTGTGGCTAGGTCTTCCAAAACTATGTTGACTAATAGTGGTGAGAGTGGACATCTTTGTCTTGTTCCTGATCTTAGAGGAAATGCTTTCCTTTTTTCACCAATGAGAATGATGTTTGCTGTGGGTTTGTCATATATGGTGTTTATTATGTTGAGGTAGGTTCCCTCTATGCCCACTTTCTGTAGAGTTTTTTATCATAAATTGGTGTTGAATTTTGTCAAAAGCTTTTCCCTTATCTATTGAGATGATCAAATGCTTTTTCTTCTTCAATTTGTTAATATGGTGTGTCCCATTACATCCCGGGGATAAATCCCACTTGATCATGGTGTATGATCCTTTTAATGTGTTGTTGGATTCTGTTTGCTAGTATTTTATTGAGAATTTTTGCATGTATATTCATCAGTGATATTGGTCTGTAATTTTCTTTTCTTGGAGTATCTTTGTCTGGTTTTGGTAGCAGGATGATGGTGGCCTCAGAATGAGTTTGGGAGTGTTCCTTCCTCCGCAGTTTTTTGGAAGAGTTTGACAAGGATGGGTGTTAGCTCTTCTCTAAATGTTTGATAGAATTCACCTGTGAAGCCATCTGGTCCTGGACTTTTGTTTGTTGGAATATTTTTAATCACAGTTTCAATTTCATTACTTGTGATTTGTCTGTTCATATTTTCTATTTCTTCCTGGTTCAGTCTTGGAAGGTTATACCTTTCTAAGAATTTGTCCATTTCTTCCAGGTTGTCCATTTTTTTGGCATAGAGTTGCTTGTCGTAGTCTCTTAGGATGCTTTTTATTTCTCCGATGTCTGTTGTAACTTCTCCTTTTTCATTTCTAATTTTATTGATTTGAGTCCTCTCCCTCTTTTTCTTGATGAGTCTGGCTAATGGTTTGATTTTGTTTATCTTCTCAAAGAACCAACTTTTAGTTTTATTGATCTTTGCTATTGTTTTCTTTGTTTCTATTTTATTTATTTCTCCTCTGATCTTTATGATTTCTTTCCTTCTGCTAACTTTGGGTTTTGTTTATTCTTCTTTCTCTAGTTCCTTTAGGTGTAAGGTTCGATTGTTTATTTTAGATTTTTCTTGTTTCTTGAGGTAGGCTTGTATAGCTATAAACTTCCCTCTTAGAACTTCTTTTGCTGCATCCCATACGTTTTGGATTGTCATGTTTTCATTGTCATTTGTCTCTAGGTATTTTTTGATTTCCTCTTAGATTTCTTCAGTGATATCTTGGTTATTTAGTAACATATTGTTTAGCCTCCATCTGTTTGTGTTTTTTACGCTTTTTTCCCTGTAATTCATTTCTAATCTCATAGCGTTGTGGTCAGAAAAGATGCTTGATATGATTTCAGTTTTCTTAAATTTACTGAGGCTCGATTTGTGACCCACGATGTGATCTATCCTGGAGAATGTTCCGTGCGCACTTGAGAAGAAAGTGTAATCTGCTGTTTCTGGATGGAATGTCCTATAAATATCAATTAAATCTATCTGGTCTGTTGTGTCATTTAAAGCTTCTGTTTCCTTATTTATTTTCATTTTGGATGATCTGTCCATTGGTGTAAGTGAGGTGTTAAAGTCCCCCACTATTATTGTGTTACTGTCGATTTCCTCTTTTATAGATGTTAGCAGTTGCCCTATGTATTGAGGTGCTCCTATGTTGGGTGTATATATATTTATTATTGTTATATCTTCTTCCTGGATTGATCCCTTGATCATTATGTAGTGTCCTTCCTTGCCTCTTGTAACATTCTTTTTTTTTAAAGTCTATTTTATCTGATATGAGTATAGGCACTACAGCTTTCTTTGGATTTCCATTTGCATGGAATATCTTTTTCCATCCCCTCACTTTCAGTCTGTATGTGTCCCTAGGTTTGAAGTGGGTCTCTTATAGACAGCATATTTGTGGGTCTTGTTTTTGTACCCATTCAGTAAGCCTGTGTCTTTTGGTTCAAGCATTTAATCCATTCACTCTTAAGGTAATTATCGATATGTATGTTCCTATGACCATTTTCTTAATTGTTTTGATTTGTTATTGTAGGTCTTTTCCTTCTCTTGTGTTTCCTGCCTAGAGAAGTTTCTTTAGCATTTCTTGTTAAGCTGGTTTGGTGGTGGTGAATTCTCTTAGCCTTTGCTTGTCTGTAAAGCTTCTGATTTTTCCATCAAATCTGAATGAGATCTTTACCCGGTAGAGTAATCTTGGTTGTAGGTTCTTCTCTTTCATCACTTTAAGTATACCATGCCATTCCCTTCTGGCTTGTAGTGTTCCTGCTGAGAAATCAATCAACTATTAACCTTTCGGCAGTTCCCTTGTATGTTGTTGTTTTTCCCTTGCTGCTTACAATAATTTTTCTTTGTCTTTAAATTTTGTCAATTTGATTACCATGTGTCTCCGCATGTTTCTCCTTGGATTTATCCTGTATGGGTCTCGCTGCGCTTCCTGGACTTGGGTGGCTATTTCCTTTCCCATGTTAGGGAAGTTTTCAACTATAATATCTTCAAATATTTTCTCTGCTCTTTTCTCTCTCTCTTTTCCTTCTGGGATCCCTATAATCTGTATGTTGTTGCGTTTAATGTTGTCCCAGAGGTTTCTTAGGCTGTCTTCATTTCTTTTCATTCTTTTTTCTTTATTCTGTTCTGCAGCAGTGAATTCCACCATTCTCTCTTCCAGGTCACTTATCCATTCTTCTGCCTCAGTTATTCTGCTATTGATTCCTTCTAGTGTAGTTTTCATTTCAGTTATTTTATTGTTCATGTCTGTTTGTTTGTTTTTTACTTCTTCTAGGTCTTTTTAAAACATTTCTTGCATCTTCTCGATCTTTGCCTCCATTCTTTTTCCGAGGTGCTGGATCATCTTCACTATCATTATTCTGAATTCTTTTTCTGGAAGGTTGCCTATTTCCACTTCATTTAGTTGTTTTTCTGGGGTTTTATCTTGTTTCTTTATCTGGTACATAGTCCTCTGCTTTTCATTTTGTGTATCTTTCTGTGAATGTGGTTTTTGTTCCACAGGCTGCAGGATTATAGTTCTTCTTGCTTCTGCTGTCAGCCCTCTGGTGGATGAGGCTATCTAAGAGGCTTGATGGGAGGGACTGGTGGTGGATAGAGCTGACTCTTGCTCTGGTGGGCCGAGCTCAGTAAAACTTTAATCCGATTGAATGCCAATGGGTGGGGCTGTGTTTCCTCCCTTTTGGTTGTTTGGCCTGAGGCAACCCAACACTGGAGCCTACCTGGGCTCTTTGGTGGGGCTAATGGCTGACTGGGAGGGCTTATGCCAAGGAGTACTTCCCAGAACTTCTGCTGCAGTGTCCTTGTACCCAAGGTGAGCCACAGCCACCCCCAGCCTCTGCAGCAGGCCCTCCAACACTAGCGTGTAGGTCTGGTTCAGTCTCCTATGGGGTCACTGCTCCTTCCCATGGGTCCTGATGTGCACACTACTTTGTGTGTGCCCTTCGAGAGTGGAGTCTCTGTTTCCTCCAGTCCTGTCGAAGTCCTGCAATCAATTCCCACTAGGCTTCAAAGTCTGATTCTCTAGGAATTCCTCCTCCCGTTGCCAGACCCCCAGGTTGGGAAGCCTGTCGTGGGGATCAGAACCTTCACTCCAGTGTACTTCTGTGGTATAAGTGTTCGCCAGTCTATGAGTCACCCACGCAGCAGTTACGGGATTTGATTTTACTGTGATTGCGCCCCTCGTACCATCTCATTGTGGCTTCTCCTTTGTCTCTGGATGTGGGGTATCTTTTTTGGTGAGTTCCAGTGTCTTCCTGTTGATGATTGTCCAGCAGCTAGTTTTAATTCTGGTGTTCTTGCTAGAGGGAGTGAGATGTGCTCTTTCATTCTTAAAAGATTACAATTAAAATGAACAATAATTAGGAGAGCAGTTGTCCTTGACAAAATGGGAGGGGTTTCAAAATTTATGATAATGCTGGAAAGTAAAGTCAAACAAACAAACATGAGGGAGGAATCTCAGTTCAGAGATCCCTGCTCAGTCAAAGCAGGGACTCTATATGAGTATTTTGTATCCCTAGTGTAGTAGTGTGGTGAACAGGAGATTAAAGAAGGCCATTCTTTATTTAGTCATTCTGTGTCAAGGCTGAGTAAATATTTATTGAACAAGTGTTGTAAGTCAGGCACGGTGTTCAGTGTTGGTACCAACTTGTGTGATACATGGTCCCTGCCCTTCTGGTTCTCCCAGTCTGGCAGGAGAGGCAAATGTATAAATAGCTAACCACAGTTCATTACTCAGTAGTGTGTACAGAGTGTTCTTGAGGTACACAGGAGGTAGGGGTTGGGTTAAGGATAATGATTTCACGGAACAAGTCACATTCAAGCTTGGCTGGCCTGTCACCCATTATTTATAAATCAAGATATTGGTCCTCTAGTCAAGGTCATGAGCCACACACTATGCCAGATGCTGAAGATATAGAGATGAACATGATATACTCCCTGCTCTCAGAAACAGGGATTTATAGAAGACAGATACATATACAGATGATTAAAATTCAACAAGGAGAGCTGTGAGTGGGATGTTGGCAGAGAGGGAAGAGAGACACAGAAAAGGAGAGCCTCATTTGGGCTGGGGAAGAAAGGGCCAGCAAAGACCACATGGGAGTGACCCTTGAGCTTAGGATGGGGGCTAGGAATTTAGTAAGCCAATAGTGGGTGGATTGGGGTCTGGTTTCAGGCAGAGGAACCTGATCTATGTAAATTTGGGGCATGATATGGAATAGAATTCTTAGGAAAAACCGTGTAGCATGTGACAGAAGGTGAAGTTGGGAAGTATGTAACAGAAGGTGGAGCAGGATTTGGGACATCTGATGGGTAATGGAGAGTCATGCAGGAGGGAGTGTATTTATTAAAACACTTAGCTGCAAGCAACAGAGACCCAACTACAGTGACATAGATATAGGCACATAAAACAAACCAGGCAGGGCTTTCCTGGTGGCGCAGTGGTTGAGAGTCCGCCTGCTGATGCAGGGGACGCGGGTTCATCCCACAGTCCGGGAAGATCCCACATGCCGTTGAGCGGCTGGGCCCATGAGCCGTGGCCGCTGAGCCTGTGCGTCTGGAGCCTGTGCTCCACAACGGGAGAGGCCACAACAGTGAGAGACCCGCGTACCGCCAAAAAAAAGAAAAAAAAAAGAAAGAAACCAGGCAAGTATTGCAGGGCTGGAGTAACAGCTTTAAAAAGTCCTCAGAGTTCCTGGCTGAGTCTGGTTTTGGCCGTGCTGCACCTGGCTTTCTTCTTGAAGGTCCTGCATGGTTCAGGCTGTTGGAGCATCCGCCATTGTTTCTGCACTGAAGAAGGCAGAGAAGTGAACGAGGGCACATGCCCCATGCCTTTGAAGTAATCATGATATCGTAATTATTAGCTTCTAAGTCCCTAAAAGAAAGACACCCTGTTGTAGAATACATACATTTGACCAGTGATGAGAAATACTATTATTGCAGTGTTTTTTAGGAATAAAGGAACCCAATTTTTAAAGAGTAATTTTTTTTTACTATAAATGTGAAGTTGCCAGCTGCATGCGTGACAGAATGGATTCCTAAGCTGCTTCCTACTTAACAGAATAAGTGCCTTGTCATCACTGGGTTTGCATAACCAGACACGTGGATCGGATTTCAGGATGTACATGAAATGAGTACTGTGGCAAAATTAAAAACTCCTTTAAAAAAAAAATGAGTTAATCAAGTCTTAATGCCAGTCTGGATTTTGCATTCTGTTAACCTGGCTTCGAGGTATTTTTGTCATCTGGGTAACCTGCTTCCTGTGTCCTGTTGAAGCAGAAGGGGGCAGCAGAGAAATCAGTTGGAAAGTCAACAGCCTGGTTTGCTTCCTTCTAATAGAAGTGTTTGTACCATGTAAATATGCTGAAAGGAAATGAATGTTGAAATTAATACCTTTTATTTATTTAAACCTAAAAATTATTAGAAAAAATTAAAATAACATGATTTAGATTTCTACTTGTCAGTTTTAGCTTAGTTATACAGATGTTGCAAAGTAGATATAATATTTGTGGGTTTTGTTGTTGTTCTAAAATCTGACAAGCAAATGTGGAGTGTGTTATTTAATGCAGTCCTGCTTTCGATGAGGCTTGTTTCCCACAAGATATCCTGTGTGTTTATAGAAAAGCAGATGCTCCAATGGGTTTTGGTGGTTTATTTTAATATGTTTATCCTTTGGAGTTAGAGTTTCTAAGGAAAACCATTTCATTTCTTGTTAAAACAAAGGGGAACTTAATGCCGTTTGACCAAATTTTGATTTTTAGAGTTAGAGATCTAATTTTTTGTTGTTTTATTTAAAAAATATTGCCTGCATAAAAATTTTTTTTTTCCTATTTGTTGCAAGGAATGAGGTCTAAGCTGACTGACTGTTTTCATGCCCTTGAGCTTTGAAAATATGTTACCAAATTAATTGAAGCAATACTGTTTTTCTGTAAAGGATGGCTTAAGTCCTGTCAAGGGGCCTGGCTAACTAGTTTTATTTACTGTGTATGAAATCTATTCTTGTTTCTCATTAACATTTGATATTTTTTCCCTGTGATGAAGGACAGTAAAACAGCAGAGCTAAGGGCTTCTCTCTGAAAGAAAAGATATACCATCAAAATACCATCACTCTGGTATTTTGATCCATTCTGTGTTTAAGATAAAGAACAGCGTATAGTGCTTAACAAGTAACTAGTACTTGTTTTCTCTGGTTTATAAGTGAAAAGAGGAATCATAAAGTTTTACTGGATCTCCCTCTGCAAGGGAACCAATGAAGATAAAGCTGCAGTTCTGTTCTAAATCTATTGTGTGTGCTGTTTTTATATTGTGGTAAATTTAACCTATTGATTTCATTGTTACAGCCCTATTTTATGATAAACTGTGAAGGAAGTGGCCTCAATTGAGAAGTGTTAGTTGTGCTCTAAAGGTTACGATGTAAACCATGGCCTAGTGTCAAACAGAAAGTGTGTGTGTGTGTGTGTGTGTGTGTGTAGTTTGTGTGTGTCTGAATCTCAAGGTGCTTTATGCGTAGGATTACAGTTCATTCTTACTGACAGTGCTTAGTGGCTCATCTGGTCCATCTCCTCTTTTTTTTTTTTTTTTTGCGGTACACGGGCCTCTCACTGTTGTGGCCTCTCCCGTTGCAGAGCACAGGCTCTGGACACACAGGCTCAGCGGCCGTGGCTCACGGGCCCAGCCGCTCCGTGGCATGTGGGATCTTCCCGGACCCAGGCACAAACCCATGTCCCCTGCATCGGCAGGCGGACTCTCAACCACTGCGCCACCAGGGAAGCCCGGTCCATCTCCTCTTGATCTGAGTCCTTCTCATTCTCTCCCTGTGTGGAAGGTGTCATTTGGTAAGAGCTAAATGTTCAGAAGTAATGGGTCTGACTTCATCAAGGAATGGTTGTTACCTTTGTGGTCATCTATGACCCCAGACCACATCCTTGACCACACTATGGGATAGCTGTCTAGTGGAAATGTGCTGACACCAGACTCCTCTTTCCTCTCAGGTGTATTTGCTCTCTTGAAGTCACAGCTCACTGAGCTCTTTCC
>NW_006785785.1:710122-719368 GCF_000442215.2 Lipotes vexillifer
TTTCCCTTTTTAGTTTTTTTTTAATTAATTTTTCTGTCTGTGTTCTATTTTGGATATTTTCTATTGCTGTGTCTTCAAGTTACCCTCCATGAATCTCATCCAGTGTATTTTTTAAAAATAAATTTATTTATTATTATTATTTTTGGCTGCATTGGGTCTTCGTTGCTACACGCAGCTTTGTCTAGTTGCAGCGCGCTGGGGCTACTCTTGGTTGTGGTGCATGGGCTTCTCATTGCGGTGGCTTTTCTCGTTGAGGAACTGGGGCTCTAGGCGCGCAGGCTTCAGTAGTTGTGGCAGGTGGGCTCAGTAGTTGTGGCGCATGGGCTTAGTTGCTCCGCAGCATGTGGGATCTTCCCAGACCATGGCTCGAACCCGTGTCCCCTGCATTGGCAGGCGGATTCTTAACCACTGCGCCCCCAGGGAAGCCCCCTCATCCAGTGCATTTTTCACCTCAGATGTTGTGGTTTTTCATCTCTACGAGTTTGATTTGGGTCTTTTTTAAATATCTTCCTTGTGTCTAATTTCTCGAACATATGGAATACAATTATAATATCTCTTAGTGTCCTTGTCTGTTCATGCTAACATCTGCGTTGGTTCTGGGTCCATTTCAATTGATAGCTTTTTTCTTCCTCATGGATTGTATCTTCCTGATTCTATCTATGCCTAATAATGTTCGAATGCAGGCTAGACATCCATTATTTTACCTTTTGGAGTGCTGGATATATTTGTATTCCCTCAAATTATTCTCGAGCTGTTTTTCTGGAACATAGTTAAGTTACCTGGAAACAGTCTGATTTGGAGGAGTCTTGCTTTCAAGATTTACAGGGTGATACCAGAGCAATGTCTGATCTCGGTGAAGTTACTGTAGCAAGACTCTCCGAGTCCTTTTCCAGTGCCCTGTGAATCTTGGGGTTTTCTCCTTGGGCTGACGGGAGCAGATTTTTGGCCTTGTTTGACTGCCTGGTACTGCTACCTCCAGTCCTTTCAGTTGGTGTGTCCCCAGGCTAGGGTAGTGTCTTCATGTGCCTGTGCTGATCAGTACCGTGTTGAGTCCTGAAGGGTGGGCAATGGCAGATTTGTAGATTTCCCACTGTGCAGTTTTTTCCTCTCTGGCGTTCTGACCTGGGAAGTCTAGCCCTTTTAGTCTCCTTCTACACTCAACGTCATCATCTTATCTCAAGGAATCCACCAGGCTTCCGTCTTCCTGCACCATAACTCTCTCCAGTAAAGTGGGGCCATCTTTTTGTTCTTTTCCTGTCTCTCAGTGATACTGGTTTTCGTCTCCTAATGTTCAGTGTCATGAAAACTTTTTTTTTTCATATTTTTCGTATACTTTGTCTAGGTTTTTTATTGTTTCATGTGGAAGGGTAGATCCAATTCTTATTACTCCATCTGGGCCGGTAGGTGGAGCTTCTCTATCTAAATTCTCAATGCCATCCCCTGTTCAGAGCCCATCTGAACTTAGTGTTTTTTCTCTACTCTTGATAATGGAGTTATGTTAGTAGTGGTATAAGTTTAAGATATAGGTCCCACCATGGAAAACTACACAGCATCCCCAAGAAGTCCCAACCCCGTGCTGCCTAGTGGACTTCTCTTCCTTTTGTGGATTCCTAAACAAGTTTACAGGGAGTGCCAAGGGGATGGCCAAGTCTCTGCCTATTGATGGTGACTCAGCGTGGAGTGGACATTCTGAAAAAGAGCAGACGGAGGTGGTCATTTCTAAGCAAATATGTTTATTATTCCCCACAGACCCTTTTTAAAACGTTCAAGAATGAGATTGTAAGTTGCCATACTTTTAAAGTCTCTCTGTGTGCCAGTCTTGACCATACAGGTGCTGAAGATACAGGGTGAGTGAGAAGCAGATGTCCTAGTCCATGGGAAGCTCTGTCTATGGAAGAAACAAATACGCAGATAGGCAATTGAAATAAAATGTGATAAGCTGTGGCTTTTCTATTTAAAGACCTAGGCAACAGAGACAGTCTCTGTCGTTCCTTGCACCATTTTAACATAAGCTGAACAATACCAACCATCCTGCTGCTTTTATGTACTTTGGATTTCTCGGTGAAAATAAAGTTCTCTATTTTATCATTTATCAACAAACCATCAAAGAGCAAAAGTATATTTTAGACATTTCTTCTTACCAAGACTGTCTCTGGGTGACACTTTTTATCAATTTACTAATTTGTAGTCATCTGTGTAGAATTTGCTCTTTGTTTATATAATTTTTCAGATTGGTGACGAGTTTTATTCTGTTTACCATGTGGAGCATTTCTAAGCCTTGATCTTTCAGTATGTATTCCCTTTGGCAGCAATTCTAGTGGAAAAAATAGGATTGTCTCTTTTTATTAAATCTCTTCTATTTTCTATAAAACAACTGTGAGATGTTGGGTTTGCATTGGTATTTTAACCTGTGCTTTAAGAAGCAATACATTACAGAAGCATTGCTATTCTCCAGGATATTATTAAATGAAATAGTTTCTTTTCCAGGTATATTTGTACATTAGTATTAGTACATTAGTATACCTAGCTTTTAATTTTCTTTGTTTTGTCTTTTGATACCAAAACAAACAAAAAAACAAACAAAATGGTACTTCTCAAAGCTTGGGTTTTCAAAACACACATAATCCACAATATAAATTTTTCAGTAGCCTTGTCTTACATTGCACATGAAGGAAGAAACACTGGACCTATTTTGCTCTGATCCTTTTCTTGGTAGCAATCTATGTATGCCGTCATTTCTCTTAAAGAAACCTAATTATTAACCTAATTTAGTAGACTCTAGTAAAGAATTGATTTGGGAGAAATAAAATAATCTAATAAAGTAAACAAAGTAAACAAAATAACAAAGTAAACAAAATAATTAATAAATCTATGTTACAAACAAAATAAAGTAATCTAACAAATCTGTGTTGTAGATTTTAGTCATTGTACAGTCATTGTAGAACCAAAAACTTAACATAGATTTATTAGAACATTTGGCCACTTTTAAATTGATTCCAAAATTGACCAATTTTGAATTTTTTCACAATAGTCAATGGAAATCCTAGAGAAAACAGCTCAGATTTTGGCAACAACAAGGAAATGAGGGTTGGCTCCTCTTTCTGCCTGGTAATTTATCTTATCTTTTGAAGAATAAACTCATAAGGGTAAATTTGCCAGTGTTTATAAATGCAGTACAGCCTTAATCCTAGGATGACTTAGTAATTAGCAATTTTAAGTGTGTAGGGAGTATGCACCCACTCTATCCAGGGTAAGCATTCCTTATTGAAGACTACAGAATCCTTTCCTAAGCATAGTATAGTACAAGTAATATTCCTCCAAAACTAACTTCTGTGCAGTATGTATAAATTAAGAGCTGGTTAATAAGCAGCTCTTGATGGCCTATCTTGTATTAGCCATAAACTGAGCAGACCTGTTGCTAACTATATTGTTCACCCTACATAGTAAAATAATGTGGGAAAAAGTACTGTCATTGATCCCCTCCAGATAGATGGCTGTGATTGTGATATTACATAAACGAGCAGAATGCTGTGGGGATGCAAAGAGAAAGTCCACTGTTTTGGTGACTGTTGGGCACTCCTCCTTGTCAAGAGGAGCCCTGAGGGCTTCCCTGGTGACGCAGTGGTTGAGAGTCCGCCTGCCGGCGCAGGGGACGCGGGTTCGTGCCCCGGTCCGGGAAGATCCCACATGCTGCGGAGCGGCTGGGCCCGTGAGCCATGGCCGCTGAGCCTGCGCGTCTGGAGCCTGTGCTCCGCTACAGGAGAGGCCACAACAGTGAGAGGACCGCGTACCGCAGAAAAAAAAAAGAGGAGCCCAGAAAGAAGGATCACACATGAGCTGTATAGAGACATTACCCACATGAAGGAAACCAGTCCTCCTGGTGTAGAGGAGCTTATATAGAGGAATGATAGATATGGAGCTCAAGTAAACTTGTTCTTGAGCAAAGCTGTCCAGAAGAGTGTTAAGGAAAAGCAAAAGATTCTTCAGGCTGCACTGAATTCTGTCACTGTAGGCATTCCTTGTTTGTGTGGTGTGGAAGGAACCTCTGCTTGCCCAATGTGGCTTTTTCCAGCTGCACTGGCCCACGTGGATTGCCTTCCAGATCATTTGCTCCTGAGTCAAAATAAGAGGGAGAGCGTTCAACTTAGGAAACCTTAAGGTGGGTATAACACTGGTAGAGCACTGGTCATTATGACTGGGATCACTTAGAGAGAGCGTCCGTGGTGAAAACACCTAAATTCTCTTCTTTGGGCGTTAAAACTTCTTAATGAGCTAATAGGGGGGTATGAAAGCTCCAGGCATGTCTCTATCATATGAATACCATGCTCGGAATATGATGCTGTGCTCAAATGCTATCTATGCTGGGTGAGGGTCTTTGGTGAGGCTTAATTGTCATTTCTGTTGTATTTTATATTTGTTTCTCTTTGTGAGAGGATATGGTGATTTATCTCTTGGGCAACGAAAGAGGAAACATCCTAATGAAAGGTTCTTTCTTAAATTTGTATTGGAAAAATATCTAAAATTATAACATCTTAATTTTCATAGTTTAGAATCCTTACATGGAACTGTAGTAGTTTAGAAGTGGAAGGGACCTAAGCGATTCTCTGATTGGACTCTTATTTTACAGATAAGAGATTGAGTCCCCCAAACGTTAACTGACTTGTCCAAGGCCACACGTCTAGAGACTAAGCCAAGACAGAACCTGACTTCTGATTTCTAGACCCATGACCCTTCCTCAGTGGGGTGTGATTCACAGTTTCTGTTTACTTGTTGCTGAGGTCTGCCACCTCTGAGAGTCTGTCTACCCTGGAGTAGGTGTGCATTGCCGAATGAGAAACAGCTTGGATGTGTGTTCTATTGTGGCTGCAGTTGGAGCTCTGACTATATGAATGCATCACCACGCCTTGTTTCGTGTCCTGCTTCTACTCTTATCCTAAGAGTGCTGCCTTCCTGTGGCATTTAATGGGGAGTCCTGGGACCTTGCAAGAAAGCACTTGCTCCTGTGCCCTCGCCTGAGGCTCTGCTTCCTCTTCCGTGCTCCCAGGTGGCAAAATGACATCCTCACCGTGAGGCTTGGCCTCTTTCCACCTGATCAGCAGCCTGGTATGCATCTGTAGCCTCAGGAGACATTTATTTTAGCGAAGAAAACAAACTTGGAGACCAGGGCATCTATAATCAGTGGTTCGGTTTTAAGTGAGAACTTGGTTAAGAGAGCTCTATTCGTGGTTTGTTGAGAGCTGGATGTGTGAGGCTATCAATGAAACCTGAATTTTTTTTAGTGTAGGTTAATGACTTTCCTGGAGGCAAGCGAACAATTAATGTTTTCTTGACCATACAGAGACTTCAGCTGAAGAGAGAGATTGAAACAAATTCTTCTGCTTCTTAGAACACATTAGATTTATCTTTTTAGAATAAAAGCTGACCTTAAGCTTAAAAATAAGTTTGTCAGAAACCAGTCCTGTTTTCCCTTGAGCTAACTTCAAACCTCAAATGCATTGCGAACTGCAAAGTGACTGCTGTGGAGCCAGCCCTAGAGGCTGACTCAGTGAATCGTAAAGAATCCATTTATAAACAGCCTCCCATTCCGGCTGTTTCCAGGACTATAACAGTATTTCTTTATCAGGCCCAGGATAATTTTATCTTTCTAACATGGTACAGTACCATCCTAATAGGCAGTAATTTCCTTTATTAGACTTGTATTTAGGATGGATTAGTAATTCTAGTTTATTCATCAGATTTTTATCAAATATATTCTTTGTATCGCATATCGTGCTAGGTTCTGGGAGATGACTAAGAAATGGCCTTTTTCTAGGAAGAGAAAAGACAAATAAAATTACGCCAATATACTGAATACAGTTTTGTGGCATATGCAGAGTATTATAGCTGCACAGGGCCAGATGTTAAATCTGCCCGGAGCCAAGGAAGACTACACAGAAGACAGCACATTAGAAGAAAGAGAAAGAACTAGCTGGACAAGGCCGAGGGGAAGGGGCCTTCTAAGGAGAGGGAACAGCATGTACAAAGCGCTGGCTGCTTGATAGAGTGTGGGGTGGTCTGTCAATACTGAGTTCAGTCTGATTGCTTCTGTGGCAGCTTGCTTGGGGGAAATAAAGCCAGTATTTGCTTTGCTGGTTGGGCTGAGCTGTACTAGTTAGTTGGAACTTCAGCCTCTACCCATCAGGAACTGTTGGAGGCTTTTAAGAAAGGGAGTGAAATCAGATTCTTGTTTGTGGAAAATATTTTAGTAGCTGACTAGTAAATAATGAAGGGTGTGTCTGCTGGAAGTCAGGGCGCAGGTGGAGAAGCATTTATAACAGAAGGTGTAGGGTATACGTTAAGAAGCAGGCGGTGGCTGCGATGTCAGAACCAGTTTGGATGATGTTTTAGAGGGAGATCTGGAACTCAGTAAAGCAAGGAACTTAGAAGAGGTGAACTTTAGAGACTAGGTTAATGTTGATGGCATTAATTATGGGAGGGCATAATCTCTGTGATTATTGAGGTTGTAATTAAGGTTGTTTTCTGGGATTCCTGCATTCCTAGCTAACCTGTGACCCTCCTTGGCATAGCTCTTGTGCTGTTTGTATCGTCATTGTCAGTTGTTCCCCTGGACCGTAAACAGCTTGAGGTCAGGGACCAGTTTCACTCTGTTGTTGCTGTTGTTACTGCAGCACCTGGTACGGTGTTTGGTGTGTAGTAGGTGCTTGGTAAGTACTTGGATGTTTTGATGGATGCATCAGCCGCCTACATAAGGAATTCCTCTCTTGAATTCTTCCTTTGCCCAAGATTTTTGTTTCTTGTCAGAAACAAGGCTAGCTAGTTCTAAAAGTCAGTTATAATTTTCAGTGTATGAGCCAGTTTCTCTGGACTTGCATTTTTCAGAAACTGCCCAGCCTTCTTAGATCTGACTGTTTCCTTGTTGACAACTCACTAAAGTTCTTATTGTTTAGAGAATACATGGTAAAGTGATATATATATGGGGGCCCGGGACAGGCAGCCCCAAAATATGCCTCAATGGCATATTGATTATTTTGAATTAGAGTTACTTAAGAAGCAGCCAGTGCAAGAGGGACACTCTGACCCTCCTGTCTGTCCCCCTGAAAGCAGGAAATAAATCTGTCATGTGAAAGGTACACTCTGGACATCTGAAGGTAGAAGGATACCCCTTATTGCCAGATATAGGGAATTTGGGGCCAAGAGTCCTGTATAAACAAACCTATTACTTCTTTAATTTACTACCCCAAGCCCAAACTCTGTTTAGATTCTTCACTAAGTAAGCATCCAAAGCCTAGGTTTCTTTGTCCTGTTGATTCCTCATAAATTTATGTTTCTTTGTCTGAAAAGTATAAAAACTGCCTGCTTTGTTGACATCATAGGTCCTATTTCCATGAGACCTCATGCACATGGATTAAAATTTGTTTCTCTTCTGTTAATCTGTATTTTGTCAATTTTATTATTAGTCTAGCCACAAGAGCTCAAGAAAGGTGGAGTGGGGGGGGGGGGGGTTTTCCTTCTCCCTGAAATATACGTGTGTGAATATATACATATATAATTTTTTCATCATTAACGTTGGCTACTTGAACCTATGACTCTGTGATATAAACTAATTCTTTTCCAGATTTGTTTATTTGGGAGTTTTTTAAAAAAACAGTCTTGTGTTTATGGTCTTGAGTTAAATACACTTATAATCGCTGTAGGGGGTTCCCATGGCATGGCCACAGCTGGAGGTCTGGTGGGCTTTTGTAAATGGCATTTGGAAGAATGATAAGTTTGCCAAAGCATTAGCAGTCTTTTTTATTGTTTCCATCTGTTTTTTGTCTAAAGAGACAAGTGTTGGAATTTTATTTATTTAACGAACTTTGTTTGAGTTAGCTAATTTTCCCACTGTCCAGAATTCTGAGGGGAGTCATGAGCATTTATTGCAAGGAATTACTCTATCCAATTCTTGCTTGGCAGGGCAGAGGCAGGGGTATCACTTTTATGACGACCAAACACCTGATATTTTGATCTTTTCTGTGACTGAATTTTAAGAATTTGCATACTTGCTTGATTCTGGTATAAGGCTATATATTTTTTTAAGTTATTTTATTTAATTATAATTGACTTACAATGTGTTAATCTCTACTGTGCAGCAGAGTGATTCAGTTATATATATAGGCATTCTTCTTCAGATTCTTTTCCATTATGGTTTATCACAGGATATTGAATATAGTTCCCTGTGTTATACGGCATGACCTTGTTGTTTATCCATCTTATTTATAATAGTTTGTATCTGCTAATCCCAAACTCCCAATCCATCCCCCTCACCATATGGCAAGGGCCATATTTTTTAAGTTTTTAAAGTATTTTTAAAGTACAATCACCAGTTGGATAAATTGGCTCTATTTTTGTTTTGTTGTCTAAAGAAGGGAAAAATAGATACAGTTTCATTTCAAAAGTTTTCTCGTTGAGAGCCTGTTCTGTGCCCAGCTCTTGCATTACTTTCTCTTATTTCACATTCACACCAACCCTGCTTGAGCACTATTGTTATCCTCAGTTTACTGTTCAGAGCAATGTTTCAGAGAGCTTACGAAATCTACAAAACTCCCTTAGCAGTTAGTTATCAGAGGTTGTTTCAAACCCAAGTCTTCCGTCCATGAGGGAGAAGCTTATCTCAGAAGCTTCTGAGAAGCTGAAAGACTTGACCTCCCTTGGAAGAAGTGGCAGTTGTGCTGTGGAAATCAACCAGAGGGGGACATTTCAACTCTTTCTTGGTAACCATGTAAATCATATATTAATTATGGTACCTGGTATATTAGGACTGCGCATTTTAAGAAATCAACAGTCTTTTGTCTTCTCTGTCAGTGTGATGTAGGGTCATGTAAGCACTGGTGAGCTGCTCGCTTGTTGGCAGACATGGGAGCAGTTTTACTCCCTTTGCTGTTTGAAAACTCATGATAATTTTTGCACTCTCATTGTGAGATGGATGAGTTCAGAAAACAGTTTTGAGAATATCTGTATTAAACCAAAGCATAAGCGATTTCACCTTCAGTAAATTTAATTCCTGGCCTCGGCTTTAGACCACAGAAATCTTAAATGAGATATTTTGTTGCATGCTAATAACCTCAGGGATTTTATCTGCTGCTGCTGTGGTCTTTTTTTTTTTTTTTTTTTTTTTTTTTTTTTTTGGGTTTGTGGGGCCTCTCACTGTTGTGGCCTCTCCCGCTGTGGAGCACAGGCTCCGGATGCGCAGGCTCAGTGGCCATGGCT
>NW_006785785.1:719414-719640 GCF_000442215.2 Lipotes vexillifer
TATCCCCTGCATCGGCAGGCGGACTCTCAACCACTGCGCCACCAGGGAGGCCCTGCTGTGGTCTTTTGAGAAGGATTCTCCCATTGCAAAGGATGCCTAAATATAATGAATGGCAAGAAGTATCCAGAATATTTCTGAGTGTTTAAACCCATCTGAGGTTTATTAATATTCCGGATATGGGTTAACATGGTTCCGTGAATAGGCACAAGGCCTAGAGAGCAGGAAT
>NW_006785785.1:719650-720407 GCF_000442215.2 Lipotes vexillifer
TGGGAAGGTTTCCGGGGGCTCTGAACTTAGGTCAAACAAAACTGGCGCGCTAGGCAGGTAAGTCACCTGAACAGGGAAAAGACTTTGAAAGTGCTTTATTTCACTGCATAATGTTTGTAAATTTTATCCAATTAATTTACAGCTGCAGGGCTCATGAGGCTGAAATTAAAGTTTTGTAAAGTTTCGATAAGGAGGCAGCCAAACAAGTTTGATTAGCTGTGGATGCTTTGTAAATGAGTTGGCAGTCGTGCAAAAATCAAAGGTTTGAATTTCAGGAGGCATATTGGCTTTGCAGTGCCCATTTGATTAACCGTGGAAAGCTCGTGTTTTCCACCTGTCATGTCAGGCATCTTTTCTCTCTCTTGTGTCTTCTCCAAGCTAACTTCTAACATTGAAAGATGCATCTTTTGTAGTTAAGTCTCACCAGCCCAGTGTTCTCAGAAAGCCTGTTTTATTAGTGGAAATCAGTGTTCCCACTGATTTCTTTCTTTCTATACTCTTACCCAGTGCTCTTTAATCTTTCTTTTCAAGTTGTGGGCATTTTAAGAGGGTCTTTTTCTCTCTAAAGGTTGAGGTGGCAGATGTCCCTTTACTTGGAGTTCAGGTCTGTCAGTGACTGGAGGATCAGAGATCAGGAGGCACAACACAGGTTTTCACATACAGTGATATTAAATAGGCAGAAGTCTTCAAAATAATATCGGTCACTCGTAAATATTAGTATTTTTTTTAGTGAAACATTTTTGTGAACCTCAGCAGG
>NW_006785785.1:720531-733721 GCF_000442215.2 Lipotes vexillifer
CAGGAAAATTTCACATGACTACACAGGATTTAGTAGCCTATTTAAAAAGTCATATCGGAGACTGTCTCTGGAGAGGAAAGGAGGACACAAGGACTGGGGAAGGACATAGAGAAGGCTTCAACTGCGTCTGTATTATTTTATGTCACGGGGAAAAAGGTTTCAAGCTAATATGGAAGGTGAATATAAATTGGTTGTGGTACATGGGACATTGTTACATTATTGTCTTTGCTGGTGTTTTTCAAACTGTCTCTAGTGAAAGACCATTTTTTCCTTTCACTTCCAATCCATCGCGGACCGATATGCAGACCTGTTGAGCCGTGACTCGCCTTCAGCTCTTGCCGTATGTGCCACTTACCACGTAAGTTCAAAGAGACCCAGCCAGTACCTTAAGATAAGCCCATGGATGGTGTATGTGGATGTGTCAACCTTGTGGAGTTGCTATAAAAGTTTCTAAACAATTATTCTTTATTTCAGGTCTTATCTCACATTAGACCCATAACTGTGTTCCTCGTCAATGGCACACTCTAGGCTTTGTATGCCAGAAATATTTCATAATAAAAGTGTTTAAATCATTTTGGAAATATTTATGTTTTCCAAATATTTCACATTCGCTCATTTCCCTATTCTGTGTGTTTGACCCAAAAGCAGGTCATTCTTTTATTCCGCAAGTTTGTCTTGATCTTGGAGCTGTGATAGGTGCTCCTAAAAATGCAGGGATGAACAGACATTGTTCCTGCCTTTGAGAATTTGCTGTGTAATGAAGACAGCTTAATTATTATTATTATTATTTTTTGGAGCACCCGTTTTACCTTAAGGTTTATCTTAGGTAGTGAGTATTCAAAGATGTGTAAGTCACAGACTTTTTTTTTCAAAGTCTCCATTTTATAGTAGAGATAGATTCAGTATTTTGTGTGCCAGACAGGTGTATAAACTAAATGCTATGGAAACCCTGAAAACAGTCACAATTTGTAATTGGGCAGGTTGGAAGTTTTAATAGAGGAGAAGCTTATTTGAACTGGGTCTTCCTGAAGGATGAGTAGGGATTTTTCAAACTGGCAAAGGGATAAAGTCAAAGGAACAGCATTGAGCAAACTTGGAGAGATGTGGCAGACCATAGCTTGTTAAGAAGTGATCAGTGATTGGCAGATGGGTGTGATTCTAGAATGCACCAAGGCAGGTGAGGTTAGAAAGGTAGGATGGGGCAAGATGGTATAGGGCCTGGAATTTCAGGCTAAGAAGTTTACATTTTTTTCTTGATCACATGAGACAATTTTAAAGCATGACCAGATTTGTGGGTAGGGATCAGATAGTATAAAGAGTAGGTTATTCAAAGGAGAGGCTAGGGGAGGAGAGACTAGTTAGGAGGTTGTTAAAATAGTCCGAGTGAGGGACTTCCCTGCTGGCGCAGTGGATAAGACTCCGCGCTCCCAATGCAGGGGACCCAGGTTCGATCGCTGTTCAGGGAACTAGACCCCACATGCATGCCACAACTAAGAGCCCACGTACTGCAACTAAGGAGCCAGCAAGCCGCAACTAAGGAGCCCACGTGCCACAACTAAGGAGCCTCCCTGCCCCAACTAAGGAGCCCGCCTGCTGCAACTAAGACCTGGCACAACGAAATAAATAAATAAAATAGTCTTAGTGAGAGGTGATAAGGACCTGGCTCTGGGAATTTAGAGGAGGGAATCAACCTAAGGACCGTATCTGAGGTGAAAGTAAAGGCGTGGAATGCAGGAGGAGAGAGGCTAGGTGAGAGTCAGGAGCTCCTTCACATGGATAAACTGATTCACAGAGGGACACGTTTTTCCGTGGATGAACATACAAATGATGTTTGCAGCAAAGAGGAGAGAGGATAGAAGTGTCACTTTCAACGGTCTTGGTATTCTCAAAATAATTGAGGTTACTTCAGGAATGCGAGAAGCAGTGTAAACATTGAAATAGAAGACAATGAACAAAATACAGATTTGCCCTAGAGAACATAGTAGGGATTTCTTTATTATATAGCAGCTAGGATCTTTGACTTTCATTTTCTGATATAGATCTTTTTTGTGTGTGTGTGGTACGTGGGCCTCTCACCGTTGTGGCCTCTCCCGTTGCGGAGCACAGGCTCCGGATGCGCGGGCCCAGCCGCTCCGCGGCATGTGGGATCTTCCCTGACCGGGGCACGAACCCGTGTCCCCTGCATCGGCAGGCGGACTCTCAACGACTGCGCCACCAGGGAAGCCCTCTGATATAGATATTTAGCTCTCAATTTTGAGTTCCACATGTTCATTCATTCTTCAGTATTTATTGAAGGCTACCTTGTGAGAAGCATTGGATTATGAGATGGGCATATAAATGTAAGATGTAAGCCCTGCCTTTAGGGAGCTCACAGGATAAATATGGGGACAGCAATATGGTCTGGGCAAGTAGGCTCACAGGAGAGATGGCTAATCTTGCTAATAAGACTGAGGACCATGAAAAGCATTGGAAGAGATGAGTTTTGAAAATAATCTTAAGAGATGAGTTCATGTTAGGTGAAAAGAAGTAAGAGGGACGTTTCAAGAAGACGGGAGTGTAGGGCTTCCCTGGTGGCGCAGTGGTTGAGAGTCCGCCTGCCAATGCAGGGAACACGGGTTCGTTCCCCGGTCCGGGAAGATCCCACATGCCGCGGAGCGGCTGGGCCCGTGAGCCATGGCCGCTGAGCCTGCGCATCCGGAGCCTGTGCTCCGCAACGGGAGAGGCCACAACAGTGAGAGGCCCGCGTACGGCAAAAGAAGGAAAAAAAAAAAGACGGGAATGTAGAGGTTAGAGGGAGAGGTAGGCAGGGCCCAGATTCCTGTAGACCCAATATGACATGTGGGAATTTATGCTCGGGTGAGGAAGAACCTTTGAAACGTTTAAGTGGAGGAGTTAATTGAACAAATTAACGCTTAGATAGAGTATGCTGGCCACTGTGGAGAGCGGGGTATAAGTTCTACCCTGCAAGGGCAGAATCAGGGAGACCAGCTGTAAGACACTACAGTATCTCAAGTGAGAAATGATCAGGATCTGAACTAGATAGGCAGTATCGGGGATAGAATAAGGAGTTAGTATGAGAAAGAGAAGGAGAATTGACAGGACATAGAGGTTGATTGAGGTCAGAGAGTGAGAGAAAGGGAAGGAGTATGAGATGACACAAGTTCGATCTTGAGCTACGTAAGTGGTGGGACCACCACTAAGAGCCTGGGGCAATCATATTGAGGAGAAAGACGATGAGTCAGCTTTAGACACTGTATGGGACACCTGGAGCTGTCTGCACGAAACTAGATGTTCATGTGCAGAGAGAGGACTGTGGAGGAATTGAAGCCAGCGAAGGTTTGGTGGGGAGGGGGGGAGTCACCAGCATGTAGGAATAGGTAGTTTAAACTGATAATGGAGGAGTTTTCACAGGCGGAGCTAAGGGAATGTCAAACAACATCATACTGCTCCATCCTTTAATTAAAATTTATAGGGAATTGACCTCAGAAGACAAAAGAAGCCAATTCAAGTGCAACTGTTGGTGTTGATCTTTTGCTTATCTACTAGGAGGAGTGCAAAGCTACTAAAGGAGAAAAGGGGGGACTGTACAGTTAGAGAAATTTCCTTGGACTGTACAGTTAATTTTTAAAAATGTAAGCATGAGGACTTCCCTAGTGGCACAGTGGTCAAGAATCCGCCTGCCAATGCAAGGGACATGGGTTTGATCCCTGGTCCGGGAAGATCCCACATGCTGCAGAACAACTAAGCCCGTGCGCCACAACTACTGAGCCTGAGCTCTACAGCTCGCAAGCCACAACTACTGAGCTCGCCTGCCACAGCTACTGAAGCCTGCGTGCCTAGAGTCTGTGCTCCACAACAAGAGAAGCCACCGCAATGAGAAGCCCGCGCACCACAACGAAGAGTAGCCCCTGCTCCCGCAACTAGAGGAAGCCCGCGCGCAGCAGCGAAGACCCAATGCAGCCAAAAACAAACAAACAAATAAATAAATAAATAAATTTATTTATTTATTTTTTAAAAGTAAGTGTGAAATAATTTGAGAACAGGAACAATATATTAACATATTTACACATAAAATATCGTTATGAAAATTATATAAGCCATATTTTGAAAATATGAAAAGATACAGCTGTAAACTAAGTATTTAAGTACTATGATGATTTAGAGTAAGTTAAAAATACTGCAAGTAGCATTTAATCAGGGAAATTCCCTGCTAGTTTGTAGAATGTGTGGATGGGTATTGGCAGAGATTTAAGGAGCCCACTTTGTTTCAGGTCTTGTGTTGGAAGAGGTAGGGATAAATAGGCAGAGTCCAGTAATATTTTTAACAGTTTTTAAAGGATAATACCCTGTCTTCACTAAACTATTGATATGAATGTGATACTGTTATATTTGTTCCTGTTTGTTGATGTTAGCCCTAAATTGGAAGATATAAAGATATACTGGCATTGCAGTTTTTAAAATATTTATTTATTTATTTATTTGATTGCACCAGGTCTTAGTCGCAGCAGGAGGGCTCCTTAGCTGTGGCTTGTGGGCTCTTTAGTTGCGGCTTGTAGGCTCTTTAGTTTTAGCTTTCCGGCTCCTTAGCTGCAGCATGTAGCCTCCTTAGTTGCGACTGGAGGGCTCCTTGGTTGCAGCCGGCAGCCTCCTTTAGTTGTGGCTCACCAGCTCCTTAGCTGCAGCACGTGGGCTCCTTAGTTGTGGCAGGCGGGCTCCTTAGTTGCAGCTCACCAGCTTCTTAGTTGCGGCATACGGGCTCCTTAGCCGTGGCATGCGAACTCTTAGTGTGGCATGCATGTGGGATCTAGTTCCCTGACCAGGGATTGAACCCAGGCCCCCTGCATTGGGAGCACGGAGTCTTATCCACTGTGCCACCAGGGAAGTTCTACAATTATTTCTTTTTTCACAGTCAGTCTTATCTTTGGCTGCCTCTGAATAGAAGTATAATCTAAGCAGAACCAGCCCTAGCATCTCAAGAAGCAGTTGACAGGACATCACATTACAAGCTTCTTAATCCGTAAAAAATGTCAAAATGTATATGGAATGGAGAACAACAAGGTTCTACTGTATAGCACAGGGAACTACATTCAGTATTCTATGACATATCATAATGGAAAAGAATATTAGAAAAGAATATATATATATATCTGAATCACTTTGTTGTACAGTAGAAATTGACATTGTAAATCAACTCTATTTCAACTAAAAAAAATCAAAATATTATTAGTAACATATTCATTGAAATAAGTTTTATCAATTTATCTGGTTTTTGGAAGAGACTGAAATTTAATAATTCCTTTGCTTCATTCAGCATAGTGACCTACAGTGTAAGTTAAATAGTACTTTTTAGTGATCTTGTTTTATTTTGTTTTCTCAATGATAATATCTTTAAGGCTTCATGGGGATTAAAAAAGGTACACAGAGACTAGAAGTGTTCTGTGTATAACATTGTAAGCAAAGGAGGTTTGAGTACCTGTGGATCCTCCTCTGCGGATTCAGAGTCAGCCTCTCAGAGGGTCAGTGTCTGAGGTTGCTCACATACACAAGAAATCAAAGTCCAAGGAAAGAGGATGCAGCAGAGCTGACCTGTTCACAGTCCAGTGAGTAGGTGTCCTCTGTCTTGGGAGGGTGGGCACAACCTTGAACTTTGTTTTTTTTACTACTTTTGTTTGTTTGTTTGTTTGTTTGGCTGTGCTGAGTCTTAGCTGAGGCGTTTGGGCTCTTCGTTGCAGCATGTGAACTCTTAGTTGCAGCATGCATGCGGGATCTAGTTCTCCGATCAGGGCTCGAACCCCGGCCCCCTGCATTGGGAGCACAGAGTCTTAACCACTGGACCACCAGGGAAGTCCCACAACCTTGAACTTTGAACCAGACTCCTGGGTGTGCTTGTTGGTCCCTTGAGCCAGGCTTTTCCAGTCCTCAGGGGCAGCACGCAGCCTGGGAGGTGGGGAAGCGAAGGTTGCAGGCAGATTTGTGGAGACAGTGAGTGTTAATAGAGGATTGACACTGGCAGTGCTTGTCAGTGTAGTGCTTGCCCAGCGGAGAAGTCTGCAGACATTTGAGTGACTCATAAGTGGGGTGACTTTACTCATCACACTGGCAGGTATGGCAGCTCACACTTGACAAGTGCCTTCTGATTTCTTCAGTACCATCCTGGGTTTTCATGTAAATGAACTCTCTGCTAATCAACATTTCTGCACTGTGTATTGAGGGTCTACAGAAAGGTTATGCTAATCTAAACAGTTAGGAAGGATGACGTGTTAGGTAAATGTAACCTAGTGCATCCCGAAATTGAAGACAAATTTATGATTTTTTTTTATTAACTGGAAAAAAAACTCCAGCTTTTCTATTCAATTGGCATGAAAAATTACAAGCTGCTTATCTGTGTTGGACTATCCATAAATACATAATAGAAATTGTGCTGTTAATGGTTATTTAATGATTTAATCAGAAAGGGCTGGCTTTAGATTTCTGATGAGGTAATGAGAATTGGCATTTAACAAGTTAATTGGACCTGGAAAGAGCTATTAAAGAAGGTCTTTCATGAAACTCTTGAAGATGCTTCAGTCTGAAGAACTTATTAAATTATGCTAAGGGTGTTTTTCCTTTCACTTTAAATCACCCATTAGGATCATCTAATCAACTTCCTGAATGTTCCTGCAGATGAAATTATTATTAACATCATAACTGTTGGAATTTATATTTTTTATATTTTTTTCCCTCCAGTTGTTGGTGAATCAGTGTTTAATAGACAATAGTTTTTCATAGCCCCACAGGGACCAAACCAGAATCACTTTTAGGTTTTCTTTACATCTTTTTGGGTTTAAAGCTTTATTATTGTGGATATTGGTGACATTTTTTAGTGCTTGTTTTCAGTAATTGCTCCATTGTTTCTTAGAGGCATGTTCTGTTCTCTTGAACAGACAGCTTTGCTGTAGTCATTTGTTGCACGTAGATCAGTTTGTTGCCACAGAGAGGCAGATGGGGAGATGACGTGGTCGAATTTTGCTAGCCCTTTACCAATAACTCAGAGAAAGCTGTTTATTTCACAGCCAGCCGTGGGACAGAATAATGGTTTGTGTCAAAATAAAGATCAAATTGAATGTTATTCTGAGGAAATAATTTGCCTATTCGACCCAAGGATATTAATAATAACTACTTTTTGCTGAAGTCTTTAAGTACTTGTTTTGGACCTGGATTCACAGTTTAAGGCTCTGTCAGCACTTTTTCGAGACACTTTACCAAGCACTGAATGATGAATATGGATTCTCTTTCACATCAATGAAGAGCTTCAAAAGTAGTTTATCAGACGTTTTGATAAGCGAAGGCTTGGTGCCACCTCGTTTGTTTAGAGACTGTTGGCCAGTGAGGGTCCGAGGGCAGTGTCCGTCTCCAGAGCATCAGAGCACACGAACTGTGCGGTCACCGCCTTTTATTCTCAACACACTAGTCCCGCAAAACCAGACAGGCTAAATCTGTTAGTTGAAAATTTTTGTCAATCTCTAGTATTATTTGAAGACTGAGACTGGTTGGAAGAGGTTGGCTGGAATTCCACTTTTCTTTGCTCAGAGACTGCCTGGAAATAGTTTGGCAAATGGCATTTTAGTTATTTTTGGAACTTTTTTCAATATTTTAACGTTTTTATGTATAAGACTTATGCGTATGTGTTTAGGTTTTCATCAAAGTGTTCAAGTTCAGATGTGTGTGTATACACACATACCTGTCTTTATGTAATAATGTTTCTAAAAAGTTGGGTATAATAAATTTTTTATAATTTAAAAACTATTTTAATAGGACAAGGGAACCTGTTTAAAGAAATACAGTGTTATATTCTAAGTGATGAATATAGTTTTGTTTCTTAATGTAAAATTCAGAAAAATATAGATAAAATAAGTCACTCAACATGAAAATTTTCCTAATATTTGTTATCAGCATATAATTATTTTGTAAATGGCATACAAAATATTCCAGGGCAATTTGAAAAGAGATATTTTAAAAAGAAAATAATAGCTCCTTATTTATTAGCTTTTAAGATTTGAATGTTCAAACAGTGGGCTCTAAGTTCACGAAATAAAAAGTATTTTCTTCTAAAGTCTATGGTTGGTGTTTCTGGATCTTCATGAACTCTCTTAAGACGGTAAGTTCTCGAACGTGCAGGATACCTGGAAGAACTCAAGTCACGCATACAATGCTTTTAACTTAGGACTTTCTTAGGTTGGCAGTGAGCGAATATTTGAGATATGCTTATTGGCATGCAACAAGCAAATGAATATGAACACCAGTAGTTTGAGAATTAATCCCGTCTTCTTTCTTGTTCTTGATTTACAACTTTGCACTGAATTATATTGTCTGTTTGGTTGCGTGTGTAGATATAGTTTTCCCCCAATTGCTTATTATTTTTTGAGGGCATAAATTTGTAACTTACTCATATTTTTGATACAAATAAAATATTAAAATGAGTCTAATGGTAATTTAGAAATAAGTAGACACAGGAAGGAAAAACAAGATTATAACAAAGAGAAACAAACACTGCTTATTTAGAAATAAGTAGATACAGGAAGGAAAAACAAGATTATAACAAAAAGAAACAAAATTATAAGGATGGTGGAAAAGCAAGTAGGTATAACTTAATGCCAGTCAGTGTCTATAAAATGTAATAGAAACTAAAATTCTGATTCCATATAATTGCAATCACAGAAGCATACTTGAAAAAGAAATAAGTTCTTAAGGAAAGCCAACTAGACTTAGGCTTGTCTCCAAGGAAGGTCAGTGCAGGTGCCTAAGAAGGTGAGCTAGGTCTCGGACACCAAATATTTCTTCACTTCATATTAATATGCTAGGTCAGGAGGTGGATGGTCAAGTGGGAGGGATGTGTAAGTGCATCCCATGGAGTGGCACAGCCGCCCCCCCCCCCCCCCCCCCCGCCGTAACCAAAAGTTCATTCTGTAAGTCTGTGAGTCTGTTTCTGTTTTGTAAATAAGTTCATTTGTATCTTTTTTTCCCTTTAGATTCTGCATATAAGCGATATCATATATTTGTCTTTCTCTGTCTTATTTCACTTACCCCCCCCCCCCCCCCCGCCCAGTGGGAAGTGCTGGCTGGAGCTGGGGTGTGGTGCAGGGGGAGTTGGATTTGAAGGTTGGAAGAAAGGAGTGATGGGTAGTTAGACATGTCTGTTTGAGAACCCTGGAGTTATAAAGACCTGTTGCTTCTCTAGCCGACTCTGGTCAGGCCAGTAGAGTTTGCACAGGCCCATTGGCAACATGGGGGGCCTTTCTTACATGGAGAGAACCGTGGCCTGGGAAAAGTGGAGAGGCTCCCCTGGGGCCCAGTGTGAGCCGGCTTGGAACCATTTCGGCAGGCCTGGTGCTTGCTGTGTACTTCCTGCCTTTGTTATCCCTTCAGAGGGTTGGACTCACCCAGAGTGCAGCTCACTACAGGGAACCACCATAATTTACACCTCCTCCCAACTTCTGCTCAGTGCTCTGCACAAATTAGGAAAACAGTGGGTTTAAAGGAAATGGGTTGAAATGAATTCTTTTCCTGGGGAGAAAACAGAAGAAGATCAGAATGATGTTTCTTTGTTTGAAAAACTATCTTTTCATATGTTTTATAAATTTCCCACATATTTAAGAACTCAAGAAATGAATACTTTGTAATGCAAGAACATTTAACTGGCCCAGTAGGGCGACTTTAAATTGTATATCTATGCTTGGTACTTATAAAACTCCTTAGATTCCTGGATTATGCATGAGAAAATGGATTGAACACATACAAATCAAAGACTTGGATAAAAAGTGTTCACGCACTAGCAGAGAGCCCATCTTTTTCTTGCCTTTGATAAGATGGGCAGGTCACGTGGCAGTTATTATAAGTGTCTCTTCTCATAAACTGTGTTTGTTGTCATGTAATTGGAAGTACGGTTTAGACAATAAACACCTGCAAGAGCCATGAATCCTTTGTTCAACAAAAGCTGGTTCTGGTATCTTTTCCATATACGTTGTTTTCTCAGGCCAGTAGACTCTTATTAACTTCTTTGGAGACTGAGGCTCGGGTTTACAGCGTATTCTAGTTGGGTCTTTGTGGTCCTGCTTCAGAGTACTCATATTAATCAGAGTATCTAGGAAGCATTCCCATAAATGCGGTGGACTGAGGTTGCCAGATTTCCTCAAAGATTATTCCTGTTTAAAGTATCGAGACCTCAGATCTTCATTCTTCCCGCTGTCATAATTTTCTGAGTGCTGAGGCATTGCAGACCTTGTCTATCTGTTTATTCAGTTACACATTTTGCCAGCAAAGAGGCCTTGACCAGGGGGTAATAAGAGGCCATCTCCATCGAGCTTCTGCTAAATCCTCCGGCAAGGCCAGTTAAGGGTTTAGTGTTTCAGATTGTCTATTCTGTTTGCTCAGAGTTTGCTGATTGAAGAAAGCAAGCTCTAGACACAAAGCAGTTCTAGACACTTGAGCCAGTAGAAATAAGCATGAGTGCATATATATATTCTACATTATTTTTTAACATTTTGGGGTGTTTTTTCATACAGAAGATGCTTCCGCTTCTCATTTGTAGAGAAGGTGGTGTTTGATATCCACAAGTTTTGCTTTAGCCAGTCCTCACAGCATTGCCTTTCTCGTATTCATACAGAAAAATATTTTATAATTTTCACTAAGTTTGGGGAAATACTACTGTAATCATGGTTTGATAGAAGGTGTCTATCTTTGAATGTTTAGCTTATTTAAAAGGAGTCTTAATGGTGGTCCAGATGTATGAAAATAGCAGTAGGATTGAGGTTGATGTTTCAGGTCATTTCTCCTTCAGAGCTGGTTCACCAAGGCTCTGTTATTGGCTTGATTGATTTGACCGGTGATTTTGGTCTCACGGTATGCCCTTCCCTGTGTCTCTTGCTGGTGAACTACCAGTGTGACAGTCGTTAGCCCAGGCATCTAGGTTTCTGTGCAGTCTTCTCCAAATCTTTAGGCATGATTTGTCTTCTCAGTCTGTGTTCTCAGAGAACCTTGTGCTTACCTTACCATCTTAAAATTACGTTTGCATGTCTGACTCCTTTACATATTGTAGGGCACTGTGTCTTAATCATCTCTGTACTTGTAGTGCCTAGCAGAGCGTCTGGCATAAAGTCTAAGTTCAATAAGTATTTGTTAAATGAACTATTAAATAGCTGAAGCCTAAGAAAGGTTAAGAGATACTAAGTGGCTGTGGGGTACTTCCTTCTTCTCATACCTATGTTTTTTAGGTTTTTTGCTTCCTGTTAAGGACAGGCATGTCAGGTTGTGTTTGTGCTAGCCACCGGGAAGCCCATGGTGTACAGAGAGACAGGGAATCGAATTACAATACTGTGCATCAGTGATAGGATAATGTGTACAGGGGGCTTTAGAAGGCCAGGGGAGGACTGAGAGACCAGAAAAGGCTGTTTGGAGGGGGTGGTGCCCGCATAGAAGAGGATCATTGGCTGTAGTGTGGAGAAGCCATTGATGGGGGGAGGGGTCTCACCAATAAGGCACTTCCTGCATACACCCAAGGCCAAAGAAGAGAAAGGTCCAACCAAGGCAGGGAGTGGGGTACGGCAAGGAGGAACCAGAGTGGAATACATATACTCAGTCGATTTTGGTGTTGGTTAGATGTGAAAAATGGGAACTGTGGTATGTGTTCGGTGCGCTATGTTAACAAATTTCTGGTGTTTCTGGGGGGATACTTAGACTTGGAGAAATGCGGTGTGGCTCATGTGGTGTATGACTTTAAAGCTCCAAGGGACAGCCAGAAATAGCTCTGTAAGTTTTGTTTTGGAAAAAAAAAAAACAATTACTCTGGACCTTTGTGTACCTGCCTGATCCATGAAGGGTGATTCTTTGAACTCAGACAAACCAGAGGTCTGAAAGTATGGAAAGTTACAGACTGTGGGAGGGAAAACCCTTTCTAGAGGATCGACCTGGGGAAGCCCAAGTATCCAGACATATACTCTAAGTCACAGTTACGCAGACGTAAGTGGTGCAGTGTTGTGCAGTGAGCAGAAACGCCTATGTTCCGGCCTTCACTGTGCCATTTCTTACCACGTAAGCTTAGGAACGTTACGTAACATATTGAAGGCTGCTTAGGACCAACGGCTGGGACCCCGGCATGGAGTCAGTGTGGGGATTAGATTGGGGATTAAAGGATGCGGCGTATGGAAAGCCCCAGCTCAGAGCCTAGCATCTGAGTCCCTTTCTCTTTCTTTCTTGGTTGCATTATAAGGTTATCACCAGCCTTCATGGTAGTATTTTTCCTGTGGCCAGAAAGAGCGTGACTATTAAAACCCCTGTGTACTCCAAGGGGTCTCTCTCTCCCAGGCAGCTGCCCCTGTGACGGGGGCTGGAGAAGTCTCTGCTGTGAGAATACAGCTCCTCCCCAGTGGGAACCGACCTGTTGGAAGCTCCCTTCCTTGTAGTTAAGTAAGTGGGTTTTGGTGTTTTAACGGTCCTGCCCCTGTCCTGATGGGGAGCATATGTTGGGTGACAGGGCACACACCACACATACTTTACATAAACCAGAAATTTGTACAGATTTTGTGTTTCTTCTTTCTTAAAAATTTTGGGGTGGGGGAGGAGGAGAAAATGCCAGTAAATGAGATTTATTTATGTTTTAAATGAATCCAGATAGGCACAGGGTCCTCCGATAACATTTTAGAACTTCATCCTCATGCTGATATAATTTCTGTTGGAATTTAAAAAATAAACTAGAAAATTGTTGCTCAAAGGTACTGTTTTCTAGTGTTAGAAACTTCAAATTTTTAATGTACAGGTTTTTTTCCCCAAAAAGTAGGAATGTGTTTATTCCTGGTTCTCCAGTGGTTTTCTCTTATCTGATGGGTCTTGGATAATTTTAAACAGCAGCTTAAGTTTGCACTGGGCCATGTAAGGATTTTGAAGTTATTTCAACATTTTCGCTTTTGGAAAAAAATAAACATTTAAAATGACTGCAACCCCAAAAAAGTAAGATGAACTCCACAGTTATGCAGTTTAATTAATCACATTTTATCATAAGTAAAATATAATACTACACACATGGCCTTTCATCTAAATTGATCTTTTATACTTAAAGTAAGATTTGAATAAATCACATGCATAATTAGGACAGAATTTTGTATAACATAGATGAGTAATGACTGTATTTGCTTTTTTTTTTTTTTTTTTTTTTTCCG
>NW_006785785.1:733731-736683 GCF_000442215.2 Lipotes vexillifer
GTGGCCTCTCCCGTTGCGGAGCACAGGCTCCGGACGTGCAGGCTCAACGGCCATGGCTCACGGGCCCAGCCGCTCCGCGGCACATGCGATCTTCCCGGACTGGGGCACGAACCCGTGTCCCCTGCATCGGCAGGCGGACTCTCAACCACTGCGCCACCAGGGAAGCCCTGTATATGCTTTTAAAGAAAAAAATGTATTAAATGATTAGAGGAAGTATCCAGGTATCTCTGTTTCTGTGATTATTACCAGTTTTGCCGGTGATGAACAGTGATAACTTGGTTAAAACACCTGTTTTCTTCTCTGTTTGGTCTTCCATGCCTGACAGAAAGGTTACAGGTATTATGAACATGGATGTTTATATAAATATCCCTTGAGATTAAAGATGAAAGTAGCATTTGAAGCACAAAATTAATATTCCTGATGCAGAGTTAGCACCAAGCTAATTACTCATGCCTGCTGCCGCTATATCTCACTCGGTGAGCACATGCTTTTCCAGGAAGTATTAGGATTTCTGCTGAAGCTACAGTCATACACAGAGCTTTGTCTAAATCACTCAAGTATGTGTGCAAAAAGAACTGCCTGTCAGTGTGCAATGGAAATGCCAAAGTACAGATCACTAGCATACTCTCCTTGACCATTGGAGAAAACAACCACAGCCAAATTAAAAGCACATTTTCCCAGTGTGAAGCCAGAACTGGTTTCAGTTCTTGGCTGACGTCAGGGTTTTCTTCAGAAAGAGCACGCATCCTCTCTGTTCCCCCAGTGCCCATTTAATGACCAACTTGTAGCTGTCGCTGAGGGGCTAGAAAAGAAGAGCCTCTTGTATGTGATTAACTTTTTTTTTCTAGAACTGGTTTCTCTTTCTTTTAGGACACATTCAGTGCTCATGCAAAAGCTTGAGTGTTGGTCAGTTTTGCAGTTTGTATGCATTTTTCTAAAATTTTTAAACTTTAATATTTTATCAGTCTGCAGTTTAAGCCTTGATTTGAAACAGTTTTTCCTTTTCTTTGATGGGAAAATAATTCCTTATCCAATGGTAGATGGAACAGTAGACTCTCTGAGTGTAACTCCTACAGGACCAAGGGGAAAAAACAGACTAGATTTTTTTCTAGTCTCAGCCACTGGGAATTGGAAATTAAAATTTTTCCATACCCACATTTCTCCCAGTCTCCCTATACAAACATCGCCCCCCCCACCCTCCGCCAAAAAAAAAAGTCTACTAATCAAGAGTTAGGTATTCAATAGCAGCACCATAGAAACTCAGTGATTTGGAGGATGAGACAATGTATGTATGAGTGACTGGCATTTGGAGTGGGAACAGGTGGTCAGTAAAAGTCTATCATCATGTCTACTCATCTCCTGGACTCCTCAATGCCTTTACTACTACTGAAGATGAAGGGACATTTTCTACCAGAGGCTTTGGTTGAATAGTCATAAGCCTATTTTCATGGGTGTACAAAAGATGTGAACATCATGATCAGGTGAAATGGGAATGGTTTTGGAAGCTGATAACTTCAATGAGCTTCTGTGAAAGTTTTCTGAAGATTGGAAATATTCCTTTCTGGAGGCCTTAAAGGAACAGTTTAAGTGATTTGGGGCAGTTTAAGTGATTCCAACTAGAAATATAGATGAGTTGGATATACATCCTTTCTAAAATAATAATTCTCCGGATCAAATATTTACAATTAAAATACATACTAGGAAATATAGTATCATATTATTTATGGACATGGAGAATGTAACTCCCAGTGCCTAATGTTTAGTTCTAGGAGAAAGGAATGTACTAGGGAAATATAATCTTTATACACTGAAATTTCAAATAAGGTCAGGTAATTACCCACACAGTCGTCCAAGGATTCAAAAACCTCTGAAACTAACAATGTGGTTAAAGCTCTTCTGGACATAGCATATATGTACGTAGTATGAATGCACACAGACATATAGATTTGTTAACCAGAACTTCAGAAATAGAGACCTGACTGCAGTAAAGAGGCACGTATTTGGGGTTTGCTAGGACTGTAGCCCAAGAGACGCAGATTTAAGAAGCACATGAATACAGACTACAAAATGGAAGAAGCTTATAAAGGCAAAAGCTGCAAAGGCCACAGTTAGTTATGTAAGTTGTTTGTCAAGAATTATAATTGGAGCTGGCAAGAAGTAAGGGTGCTTGTTAAGCAAGGATTGGTTGGGGTCTGAAATGGTTGCATAGTTACAAGGGGGCGACCTTGAAACCATAAAGTTGCAGTTGGCGGATGTTGTTCCAGGTATGGTTGGTTGGATACAGTTCAGAGAAAATTCAGGTTCCCAGTGGCCCAGGGACATGTCTGAGAACATATCCTCAATGGCCACCCGACTCCATTTTTGTATGCTTGAACTACGATTGCCTCATTATAATTTCAGTTTGTCATCATATTCATAAAATAAATAAACATGTGACTCCTTCCTGTAGAAATTATAAGCTTTTTTGAAATTATTAAAATGGGATGCAATGTAGGAAGTATGTTATGGCCTATACAAAGCTAATTTTTCAAAACATTTTGTGGGCTTCCCTGGTGGCGCAGTGTTTGAGAGTCCGCCTGCCGATGCAGGGGACACGGGTTCGTGCCGCGGAGCGGCTGGGCCTGTGAGCCGTGGCCGCTGAGCCTGCGCGTCCGGAGCCTGTGCTCCGCAACGGGAGAGGCCACAACAGTGAGAGGCCCGCGTACTGCAAAAAAAAAAAAAAAACATTTTGTGATGTCGTACTCAAAACAGAAATGGGCGATCATCAGTCTCCTCAGACTTACTTCTTGGGTAAAATAAAATTTTAACTAGATTACTTTGTGAAATTCCTCTCATTCCTCTCAACTTTTGAGAACTCCTGAAGAGTACATGTGTGTGCATGTATATTTTTGTGCTTTTACATGGGTTACATTCCTGTGGCATTTCTGGGCTTTGTCAGATGTGCATTTCCTG
>NW_006785785.1:736693-738305 GCF_000442215.2 Lipotes vexillifer
GCTGAAAATGCGCACGGCCCCTCCCTTAGATAGGGACCGTCTGCATTGGAGGTTTCAGAAATTGGCAGCTCATGTACCAAAGGGATCCATAGAGGAACAAGAGTATGGCATTAGTTAGAAAGTCAGTGTATGAAACAGATTAGAAACGATACTTTATTTTTTAAGTTTAAATTTAAACATATACTTGCTGTAAGTCTAGTCAGAGTTGGGAGTCTGTTTTGATTAACATTTGGAGGGGCTCCAGTTTAAATCATCATGTGGAATCCAGAGTGGACCTGATCATTGGTACTTTAACCTTGCAATCACAGCAATGTTGGGACTCGACTTTGCCAAATTGAGGGGGTTTTTTTGTTTGTTTTACACGTTAAAAATTAAAATCAAGATGCACAAGCAGGTACAGTCATGTCATATTTGTAGGTAGAGTTGCTGTGTCAGTGGGTAAAAGTAGCTTGTATAGAACCCTTTGCTTGTTTAGAGAGAAGTGTCATGGGTGCCACAGAAAACAACTACTATCTAAACTTTTTTCCCTTGCAACCTTTCTAAGAGCCTCTATCCTCAGATCTTTTTTCCTTGCCATTGCTTTCCCATTGTTTCAAAAGGAGAAAAGCAACTATTGAAGTCTAAAGGAGACACCAGGAAATCTTTCTTTTATTTACTCATTCAACAAATATTTATAAACTAATCAGTACATGCCAAATGTGCTGGAATCCAGGGATATAGAGATGATTAAGAAAGGCAACGCAACTGACTTTATGGAGCTTATAGTCTAGTGTTGGAAAAAAGATATTGGACAAGTGATAAAAGGTAGCAAAAGGTTCTAATTCCCTTAAAACAAGAAAAGCAGGATGCATCTGGAAATAGGCAAATGGACTTGTGGATTTGGTGGCAAGAATTTGAGGGTACTTCTGGCCAAAAGCTCTATTTGCTCTGAGATACAGGACAAACATTCATCTGCTGGGAATTGCAGACAGGGTAAATGGGGAGTTTGGGTTTGAGGAGAGTCAGAAAGACCTGAAATAGTCGTGAGAGAATGGAGAGTCTAGAATTGCAAGACAAAATTTAGGGCTAGTTGAGAGTGGTGTCCATGAATGGATGGGGATGTGAGCTTCTCAGTCACGTGGTTTTCCTTTGCCCTAGGTCCACTGAAGGTCTGGATCGCGGCAGGGGGAGACAGATATTCTTAGAAATTCTTACTCTTCATTCATATGAGGGTATTGATATCGAGGATCTCTCCATTTTCATTCAGTTATTATGTTTATTCTAGCAAATATGTGGAGGATGTATCCCTTTGTTAAAAACATTTGAGTCATAAGAAATTTTCAAGAGCTTATATGATCTTGAAGTTGGCAAAACGGTTAAAATTGAAATCGTGTGCACTATAGAAAGCACTAAAACTCTTAAGAAAAAGACATCTTTCTAAGGTATTCTGGCTAATGATCCCTTCTTTGGGAGCTGAGGATAATGGTATTTGCCTGTCTGAGAAATAAGTTACAAAAGTAGCTAATTTAAAATGAGATTAAACTAAAGAAGATATTTTAAAGATGCCTAATAAGTGTACATGCTCAATAAACTTTTCCTTCTTTCCTTACTTACTTTTTCTTGATCTCTCTTT
>NW_006785785.1:738315-749339 GCF_000442215.2 Lipotes vexillifer
CCCTTTCGTATAGATAGACAAAAAAGGTGTTTTATACAGTGTATTACATCAAGTTGTGCTATTCTGTGCTGAGCAGGTATTCCTAAGAGAGATCTCAAAAATGCTCAATTTTTCTTTTCAAATATTAATAGGAAATATTTTGCCATTGAGGATCTTATATATTCCCTAACCCCATTTACCTTTAGTTTTAGTTCCACATGATTGGTTACTTTTGTCTGGATGTGCCCACAACCTCAGTCCCGGGGATGCTGATCCCAGTCTCATGGGCAAGCAGCTCTGGTAGGCTTTGCTTGGGGTCCTGACCAGAAAAAGCTTGTCAGAGCTTGTCATTATTGCCTAAGCCAGTCGTAAACAAGGTTTCCACCTCAAAGTTCAGCTCTAGAGATCAGTGTATTGAGAGGAATTGTAGGTTGTGTTTAGTTGTTCCCATAGGTTGGAATCTACTTAAAAGGAAATCAATGATAACGCCTCTTAGGCTATATCTCTGATGTTCTTTGCTTTTTAAAAGTAAGTTGCATTTATATTATTCCTCTTCTTGTATTTGGCAGTATCCTTAATGATTTTATACACAGGCACATGTTCATATTTATTTATGTCAGATTAGGCCTTGTGTCAGCACACAGCTTTAATACACTCGCCATAACAGAATGTGATTAAAAGTTGATGGAACTGAGGAATTTTGGGATGCATTTTGGTTCTCTGTGTCATGCTCCAAAGTTGTAAAAGTACTGAAGTTACCTTTGCCTTTAAAACACATCTGCGCGGGGCTTCCCTGGTGGCGCAGTGGTTGAGAGTCCACCTGCCGATGCAGGGGGCACGGGTTCGTGCCCCGGTCCGGGAAGATCCCACGTGCCGCGGAGCGGCTGGGCCCGTGAGCCATGGCCGCTGAGCCTGCGCGTCCGGAGTCTGTGCTCCGCAACGGGAGAGGCCACAGCGGTGAGAGGCCCGCGTACCGCAAAAAATAAATAAATAAATAAAACACATCTGCGCAAACTGTGTCATGTTTATAGGTAATGATAGCAAAGAGGAGCGTACAGAGAAGTGAGTGAATGATGCCGCTGGCACTGCTGCTGAGGTGTTCTGCAGCCCTGGGAGGGAAGGAGAGAAGCACTTCAGCCTCTCCATGAAAGAAAACCCCATTTCCTTAGATGACCTTTCATAAACCTTCTCGGTAGTTCCGCTGTGTTTCGTGTATGCGGTATTTGAGTCTGTTATTATCCAGCTCATCACAGGGTTTCCAACTCGGAGGCTGATTTGATTCCCAGAGCTGGAGTTTTTAAAGTATTTAATTCCTGTTGTTTGTCCTTGTCGTGTTGTTGTTTCAGGGACTGAAGCATTTTACTGCCTTCCTCGCTGTATTCTTTGTAAATGCACAGCCCTCCCACGTCACTATCTGCCATTCAGCTTTCTTTCCAGGGTCTTCAGAGGCATGTGCGCAGTGACAAACGTCATGACGTCCTCAAGGTATATGTATCTATTGCAAACTGACCTAAGCAAATTTATTTGTTATTGATTATTTAGAAATATGTCTGTAGCCTCCAGCAGTTAGAGGTAAATGAGAACTGAAGGTCTTGTCGCCTGCAGGCGGTTCCAGGCAGTGTGTTGTAATGAAAACAGGTGTCAGACGGGATCATGCACAAATATGAACATTTATTATCAAGCAGGCACAAAAATTGTCACACTGCCTGTTCTGTAAACTTCTTGAAGTTTGTCCTTTTAGTACTGCAACAAGCACCTTGCAACGACCATTCACCAGAGGCAGATGCAGTGGTATTTTAGCTTCAGGACTCAGCTATTCAACCTAGTTGGTTGACAAAAGTCCATTCAGGTTCCAACGTATTTTTAAATAGCGGGGGCCTTTAAGAAGTGTATGCTATATTGTACAGTGTCCATATAATTTATTGTCCAAGCCAGAATACTTTTGAGAACAAAAGGAGGAGCTGTTCGTAATTATTCTGGGATAAGTGGTGTAAACCGGGACTATACCATGCAAATTGGAACCTGTGGTTATCCTAGCATTGGACAGGCTAGATTCTCATACCCTGCTCATGCAAAGCAAAGATACCTATTTACAAACTGTTTTTATCCATACGCATGTCTTAAACACTCATGGTTTCCACCAAGGAAAAATTATTTCTATCACCTTTGGTGCAAATTAACATACCTTTTTTAAGGTTGACCAGAGACAAAGATATTTGAAACCTTTTTGTAGCTACTTCTGGCTCTGAGGCATAGTGAGCGTGCCAGATTGTAACTAATCACTTCTGGAGTAATTCCTCATTAAAGTACTTGAGATGTTAACTAATACCTTTTGGGTGTGAATTGAAACTCACTAAAACATAAATCACACTGTGATAATTCTGTATTGAAGTACTTAAGAGTTACTATGGAAAGTGTAGCAGTGCCTTTGCTGGAAGATAAAATTGGGTGGTTTTAAAAGAGAAAATGCAGTATACTTTAGTAGGTACAGCGTAAATATAGCTTAAGGCTGCATTGGGAGGAAAACACAGGTAGATGCAGCATTTAGCAACAATATGTACTCTCTTTTATGTATTCTTCTGGGTACTGTAATCATAAAATATTAATGTGCATCTTTAGGGGTAAAATAGTGTACACTAAAGAATACAGATAGTCACTGATAATTTGTAATTACTTACTAGACTTTTTAAGTAAATAATTCAACAGTAGCACTATAGGATCAATAATCAGCCTGCTGAAGAATGAATAATGCAACTGATTTACATTCTTTTGTTGCCACTGATAGGGCGGTAACAATTTACCTTTCCTATATTCTGTAGGCATCTGAGAGGAAAGTATATCAAAACTTTAAGATGTCAAACCGTATTTTTCAAAAAATACATGAAAATAAGATTCTCATACAAATACAAAGTGAACACGTCGTAAATTCATTTGCCTAATGAGTGTGGCAAACAGCATGGTAAAGCTGATTTCCCCCAAATTCAGAGGCTAAGTATACATAAGCACTTACAGAATGCCAAAGTAAGCTTGTAAGCTTAGTAAATTGGGTTATTATTTTATAGGGCAATGAAACTGTATCTTTGGGGTTATCTTTCTACCACAGAACAATCATTTGCATCTCTATGGACAAAAATCTACACGTTAACAAGTAACAGCAGTCTGGACCCTGATAATAAATAGTAAGCCAAACAAAGGTGCAGTATCCTACACTGCTAAATAATCCTTGTTTGGGCCTGTGAGATAGTGATCCAGTCTGACATTGAAAGGACACAAAGTTATATTTATTTCCAAGTTTTTCATAATTTTTCCTAACAAAGGTTTTTGTTTAGTTTGGCTTTGATTTATATTGAATTATGTGATTCTTAAGCAGATACCAAATTGTGACCTTTGTGTTTTGTCTGTTTTTTTGTTTGTTTATCTGTTTGGATCAAGGAGTGGAACTTAGAACCCAGTAAGAAAGGGCTAATAGTTTTGACTTAATCTGAAATGTAAGCAAGACCAGCTGTGTTACTGGTTTGGAGCTTTTATTCTGTATGAAGGGAGCTCTTCAAAAATCCAGGAGCTCAATTTGGCCCTTAGGCCAACTTGAGAGAAGTACATCTATTTAAAATTTTTTCTAGCAAAGGGAAAGGTATATTCAATTCTCAGCTGGCACACTAGTAATTAAGAGACAGAAGCTAGGAAAAAAAAAAAAAAAGTCCGACATTTAACTGTGCTTATAGCTTGTAAGAAATGTTATCTCTTTTGTAGCTCCCTGTCCTTACAGAGTTCACGTTCTAGTTGAGAGATAGACAAGAAACATGGTAAAATAAAGGTGTGTGTTATGTCGCGAAAGAGTACACTGAACTTGGACTTTAAGTTCAAGGTATCTTAAGGATTTCCCCCTTTGTGTGGCAAGAAGAAAAGAGTCCCTGATAATCTTTCTTTTTATAATAGTTCTCTTTCCTTCTAGATCCCCCAGCTTTCTTAAAGGACTTTTCCTACAAAGGTAAGGTTCTGCTAGGACACTAACTTAAGAGTTGATGAAGAAAGTAAAAGATAATTTAAGGATTATTGCACTTGTATTTTCCTGTGCAGCACTAATATTCCAAATTGCCCCAAAAGGTCTGAAAAGGCCCTCTCCCAAACTGTCTATTTCCTTACTTGATCATCCCTTTCCTTATTCTACCTCTCTCATTCTTTTGTAATTATTTGGGCATTAAACTGCTCCGTGGTGCATCATTAGAGATCACATTTGTCAGTGGAAATAATCAATAAACAATCTAATAGGAACAGAAAGGAGTTTTACTTGAGCCAAACTGAGGACCATACCCTGGAAAACACAGATTCAAGAAGCACTTGAATTGTGTTCCATGAGATTACAAAATGGGAGAGAATTACAAAGGCAGAAACCGCAAAGTTAGATAAATTGTTTGTCAAGAATTAGGATTGGAGCTGGCATGAAGTAAGGTGCTTGTTAAGCAAGGATTGGTTGGGGCCCGAAATGGTTGCATAGTTAGAGGGGAGACCTTGAGGCCATAACGCTGCAGCTGCTAGCAGATACTGTTTTGAGAACGGCTGGTGGTGTCCTTGAGTTTGATACAGTTCAGAAAATTCATGTTCTCAGTGATGCAGGAGCATGTCTGAAATCACACCCACAATGGCCATTGGCTCCTTTTCTTTCTTTTTTTCCTAAATTAATTAATTAATTAATTTATTTATTTATTTTTGACTGTGTTGGGTCTTCGTTGCTGCACGTGGGCTTTCTCTAGTTGCGGCGTGCGGGGGCTACTTTTTGTTGTGGTGCACGGGCTTCTCACAGCGGTGGCTTCTCTTTGTTGCAGAGCACGGGCTCTAGGCATGCGGGCTTCAGTAGTTGTGGCACGTGGGCTTAGTCGTTGTGGCTCATGGGCTCTAGAGCGCAGGCTCAGTAGTTGTGGCGCACGGGTTTAATTGCTCTGCGGCATGTGGGATCTTCCTGGCCCAGGGCTTGAACCCGTGTCCCCTGCATTGGCAGGTGGATTCTTAACTGCTGTGCCACCGAGGAAGTCCCCCATTGGCTCCTTTTCTATGAAGCTTTCCTTGCACTCTCCAGTCTGGGTCATAAGCTTCTACACTTTTATGCTCCCATAGTGTCCTGATTCTCTCTTTAATTAGAGTGCTTATCCCATGGTATTGAAATTGCCTGTTTACTTATCTGCCTCCCCTGGTATTCTTTTATTTTTCTGAGGCCGGGGACCCTATCTTATGAATTTTCTATAACTTTAGAAGCAAACATAGGTCTGACATAGAGTGTGCAATAAATATTAAGTGAATGAGTGAAAGGCTAATTCACTGGGACTTGAGTGTCCCACTTGACAGATGGATGGACTTCATATACTCTCAAGACTAAAGTGAACTGAATAGTATTAGAGGTGAGAGAATATCATAGTTGTAGGGTAGAGGGGAACCAGCTAAAAAAGAGTTCATTTTATTGTTGTTGTTAGAAATGAACTATGACCGTCTTAGGGAACACTGGGAATTGAGGGCATCTGGGTCTGTGTGGTATTTGTAGTCATTAAGTCATTTCATTTCATTCCTTTTTTTTTTGTCTCCTTGTCTTCTAAGAGTGAAATTGGGATAACAATAGCCCAATAAGGAGTGTTTTGGGGAAAAAATATTTGAATGGCTCAAATAAAAGTTGCCCAGATGCTTTACAGTAAAAAACAAAACAAAACAAAACAAAACAAAACTTACATTATCTCAAATTAAAAAACAAAAAGTGTGTGTGTATGTTTGTGAGTGTATCTCCTGATTGTTTTATGGAGGACACTTAAAAGAAACTGCCGAGATATACTTTTATTGAGCACTGGCAATATAGATTTTTATTTGAGCTAATTTTGAAACCTTAAAGAAGGGAAAACATTAGTTTTTGTTTTCATTTGACAAACCATTATTTCCTTTTTTTAAATGAGAATATCACCAGAACAAGAAGGGAACACCAGAGCATGTGCAAAAGAGGTTTCTGCAATAATTTTTGCCACAAAAAAATCTCTTTCTTCTCTCAGGCTAGTGGTGTTATTTTGCACTATTTTATGACCTTTTACTAGATGATGGGTATTCTGATTACAGCAAAAATTGATTCCTCTAGTCTCTCCTTTATTTTTTATCATTTTAAATTACTCAGTTTTGCATGTTGTCTTACATGTCGCCCAGAGGGCATGAGTTGGGTAAGGCAATCCCAGTCTTGGCTTAGCTGCTGGGCAGAGCCATATTACAGTCTGTTCTTCACACTGCTGCTTTGGAAATTATTTATCTTTACACAGTTAGCTCCCACACTAGACCATAGTCTTCTTGAGGGACTTTGTGGCATTCAGTTTTGTACTCTTACTTGTTAGCACAGTATTGGGCACTCAGTAAACAGACTCTCAAAGAATATTTGTTGTAAATGATGAAGAAGCATGCTAATTCATAGTTTAAAAAAATCTTCAGTGAACCCCCCTCCCTGTCGAATAAGGTCTGAGCTTTTGATTTTTATTTTATTTATTTATTTTTTTGCGTTACGCTGGCCTCTCACTGTTGTGGCCTCTCCCGTTGCGGAGCACAGGCTCCGGACGCGCAGGCTCAGCGGCCATGGCTCACGGGCCCAGCCGCTCCGCGGCACGTGGGATCTTCCCGGACCGGGGCACGAACCCACGTCCCCTGCATCGGCAGGCGGACTCTCAACCACTGCGCCACCAGGGAAGCCCGGTCTGAGCTTTTTAGCTCGGCGTCAAGACCCAAAATTACATATCCAGCATTTTCTCTCTCACACAGCTTTCACCTGTGTCCACTGTATACTCCAGCCATACTGGGTTACCCCCCTGCCTTTTGCTCAAATGCCCTACACTTCTCTGCTCTCTTATTTCTACCTTAGGTTCCCCACTCTGATCTCACCTCTGAAATACTCATCAAGGACCAGCTCCTCCTGATTCTCTGCCTGGAAACAATGTTTCCTCATATCTGCTTCCGTATGACAGTCAGCCTTGTTTTTTATCTGTTTGTGTATATAGCGTAGGTATTTCACTTGTCCTAGAGGATGAGGGCTGTCTTAGTCATCTGTGGATCTGTCCTTACCTGCCAATAAATAGTGTTACAATAAATACACTGAATAAATGCAGACTCACTATGAAGCATAGTGTTTTTTTCTGTTTTTACCTCGACCGAAGGGAAGACAAATCATTTATCTGCCTTGACCATGGCAAAAATTATAGGATGCTAGTGGAAGCAGTTCAAATAAAGGAGCCAAAAAGGGCAAGTGACTGACATACTCTTGGCTTATTTTTTAGTATTTTAGTCAATACCATTTATGGTCTTAAATTATTAGTTTATATAGCAATCAACCATACAGTAAAGTCTAAGATTTTTAAGTTTGTTTTAAACCCAGAAGAGTTACACTGAATCAAATTTGATTCTGCCCTGAATAAAAGGGGATCTATTGGAAAGACACTGAAACCTAACGTAGTGTTTCTCCACCCTGGGTGTTTTCAGTGTGGGTAAGTGGGTGGATTACACTGAAGAAACAAACACTGTTTGGCTGCATATGTAGGACATGAAGTCTCAGCTCAGTTGTTTCTTTTCTTCAGCTTTTCAAAGAAAAAGTGGGAGTTGTGAATGGACTCAGCGGAACTAGAGATGGATTTGCCTTTTGGTGTCTTTCTATGGTTTCATTCTTCTTTAATTGAATGAAAAGTAGAGAACTAAGACATTTTAATCGATGTATGTGTTTGTGTACATGTTTAAATCTGCCAGTGTGTCTCATACCACTTCTTATGCAAATGACCATATTGGCTAGGAATGGATGAATGAGATCATTGCTGCTGAGACTTTATAATGGCATTGCCAAAAGTATTTTCCATGAAAAACTAATCCTAAGTGATGGTATCAAGGTACAGGGCTTGGGTGGTATAACCCCTGGAGAGTCCCAGTGTATATTTTTGCATATTAAAGGATGAGAAGTTCTGCTCAAAAAAAAAGACTTGTTTAACTTTGTTTATCCCTATGGTTCTTAAACTTGTACGATGGTAGAACACTTTTTTCACTTATCACTTATGTCTTAGTCAGCTTGGGCTACTATAACAAATTACCCTACACTGGGGAGCAGAAACAACAAATATTTATTTGTCACAGTTCTGGTGACTGAGAAGTCCAAAATCTAGGAGCTGGTGGATTCAGTGTCTGGTGAGGGCCCACTTCCTGGTTTGCAGATGGCTGCCTTCTTGCCATACCCTGACATGGTAGAGAAAGAGATTCTCTCTCTTGTGTCTCTTATAAAAGCACTAATCCCATTTAAGAATGTTCCACCTTCATGACCTAATTGCCTCTCAAAGCCCCACTTCCAAGTACCATCACATTGGGGATTAGGGCTTCACCACAGGAATTTAGCAGACACAGGAACATTTAGTCCATACCAACTTACTTTGGGAAATTCTGCTTTATTTTATTGCAGTTACTATACCTTTTAGGTGTACCATCTCACCAATATTTTTCTCTTTGTCCTATTGTTTTTTGTTCTCCTGTCCCTCCTTTCCTGCCCTCCTTGGGTTAATTGGGGAAAAAAAAATTATTGAATATTATCCTTTGGCCTTCTGGCTATACCTTTGAATTATTTTTTAGGGATTACAATACACATGCTTAAATGTTCACAGTTAGTATTTGCATATTTCAAAAAACCTCACAATACGATGTTTTACTTTTTTGTTTAAATAGTTATATGTATTCTGAAGAAATACAGAGGGGGAAAAAGTCTTTTATGTTTATCCGCAAAACTACCATTTCTAGTACTTTTCATTCTTTCATGAAATTTGAAGTTTCCATCTGATATCATTTTCCTTCAGCCTGAATGACTTTCTTTAGCACTTCTTGTAGTTTGCAGGTCTGCGGGCAATGAACTCTCTTAGCTTTCTTTTATATGAAAATGTCTTTATTTTATTTCTATTCTTGAATAATATTTTTGCTAGATATGGAGTTACGGGTGACAGGGTTTTCTTCCCCTCTCTCTAAAATACATGTTTTAGTTTTCTATTGTTGTTGTACCAAATTACCACAAACTTAGTGGCGTAGAACAATACAGATTTTTTTATCTTACAGTTCTAGAAGTCAAAAAGTCCAAAATTGATCTCAGCAGACTAAAATCAAGGTGCCAGCAGGGGCTGTGTTCCTTCCGGAGGTTCTAAGGGAAGCTCTGCTTCCTTGTTTCTCCAGCTTCTAGAGACTGCCTGCATTTCTAGACTCATGGCCCCATCACCCAAGCCAGCAATGTCAGGCTGACGCTTTATCATTGCCATTTCTTTTTCTTTCTTGTCTGCCTCTTTCTTCCATTTATAAAGACCCTTGTGATAATATTGGGACGAGCTAGATAATCCAGGATAATCTCCCCATTTTAGGGTCAGCTGATTAGCACCCTTAATTCTATCTGCAGCCTTAATTCTCTTTGCCACATAATACAGTCACTGGCTCTGGGGATTAGGATTTTAACATCTTTGAGGGACAATTATTTGCCTATCACAGCACTTTAAAGATATTGTTCCACTGCCTTCTACCCTTCACAGTTTCTAAGGAGAACTCAAAATAATTTTTAAAAAAGATTTATTATTTATTTATTTAATTTATTTTTTGGCTGCTTCGGGTCTTAGTTGCGGCACGTGGAATCTTCATTGAGGCATGCGGGATCTTTCGTTGTGGCGTGCGGGATCCTTTCTAGTGGTAGCGTGTGGGTTTTCTCTTCTCTAGTTGTGGCGTGCGGGCTCCAGAGCGCACGGTCTCTGTATTTTGTGGCACGCAGGCTCTCTAGTTGAGGCGCATGAACTCAGTAGTTGTGGCTCACGGGCTTAGTTGCCCTGCAGCATGTGGGATCTTAGTTCTCTGACCAGGGATCGAGTCCGCATCCCCTACATTGTAAGGCGGATTCTTTACCACTGGACCACCAGGGAAGTTCCTCAAAATAATTTTATCAGCGTTTCCCTGTATGTATGTAATATGATTTTCTCTGGCTACTTCAAGATTTTCTCGTTGTTTGTTTTTTACCACCAGATGGAGTATGATACCTAAATGTGGGGGGCGGGGGTGTTGTATTTATCCTACTTGTGGTTTGCTAAACTTCTTGAATATGTTTTTTTTTCTTTTGCCAAATTTACTAAAGTTTTGATCATTGCGTTTTCAAGTAACTTTTCCCACCCTATTCCCCTTTCTCTCTTTCTGCTCTTTTTCTGGACTCCAATTACACATGTTAGGCCTTCTGATATTTCCTCACAAGTCTTTAAGGCTTTTTAAAGTTAGTTTCTATCTTAGTCTCTCTGTTCTTTAGATTAAATGATTTTACCGACTTTTTTCTGTTATTTGCCACCCGCTATTAAGCTATCCAATAAATTTTTTATTAGAGATACTGAAGTTTTTACTTTTAGAATTTCCATTTGATTCTTTCTGGTTTTTAAAAAATTAATTTTCTGATGATATTTCCTATTTGTTCATTTATAACAAGCATATTATCCTTTCTTTCCTTAGGCATAGTTATAAAAATATTCCTATCTAGTTATTGCAACATATGTATCATCTTCGGTTGGTCTCCACTGGTTGCATTTTGCCCTGGAGAATGGATCATCTATTCCTCTGTCTTCATATGTAAAGTAATTTTGAATTTTATCCTGATTATTTAAAATATTTTATAGGATTTTGTTTTTTGTTTTTTTCATCTTTATTGGAGTATAATTGCTTTACAATGTTGTGTTAGTTTTTGCTGTACAACAAAGTGAACCAGCCATGTGCATACATATATCCCCATATCCCCTCCCTCTTGCGTCTCCCTCCCATCCTCCCTATCCCGCCCCTCTAGGTGGTCAGAAAACACCAAGCTGATCTCCCTGCATGATGCAGCTGCTTCCCACTAGCTATCTATTTTACATTTGGTAGTGTATATATGTCAATGCTTTTCCCTCACTTAGTCCCAGCTTACCCTTGCCCCTCCCCATATCAAGTCCATTCTCTACATCTTTATTTCTTTCCTGCCCCTGCGTTTGTCAGAACTTTTTTTTTTTTTTTTTTTTAGATTC
>NW_006785785.1:749387-768968 GCF_000442215.2 Lipotes vexillifer
ATACGGCATTTATTTCTCTCTTCCTGACTTACTTCACTCTGTATGACAGACTCTAGGTCCATCCACCTCACTACAAATAACTCAATTTCGTTTCTTTTTATGGCTGAGTAATATTCCATTGTATATATGTGCCTCATCTTCTTTATCCATTCATCTGTCATGGACACTTAGGTTGCTTCCATGTCCCGGCTGTTGTAAATAGTGCTTCAGTGAACATTGTGGTACATGATGCTTTTTGAATTACGGTTTTCTCAGGATATATGCCCAGTGGTGGGATTGCTGGGTCATATGGTAGTTCTATTTGTAGTTTTTTAAGGAACCTCCATACTGTTCTCCATAGTAGCTGTATCAATTTACATTCCCACCAACAGTGCAGGAGGGTTAACTTTTCTCCACACCCTCTCCAGCATTTATTGTTTGTAGATTTTTTGATAATGGCCATTCTGACTAGTGTGAGGTGATACCTCATTGTGGTTTTGATTTGCATTTCTCCAATAATTAGTGATGTTGAGCAGCTTTTCATGTGTTTGTTGGCTGTCTGTATGTCTTCTTTGGAGAAATGTCTATTTAGGTCTTCTGCCGATTTTTGGATTGGGTCATTTGTTTTTTTGATATTGAGTTGCATGAGCTGTTTGTATATTTTGGAGATTAATCCTTTGTCTGTTGCTTTGTTTGCAAATATTTTCTCCCATTCTGAGGGTTGTGTTTCTGTCTGTTATGGTTTCCGTTGCTGTGCAAAAGCTTTTAAGTTTCATTAGGTTCCATTTGTTTATTTTTGTTTTTATTTCCATTTCTCTAGGAGGTGGGTCAAAAAAGGATCTTGCCATGATTTATGTCATAGAGTGTTCTACCTGTGTTTTCCTCTAAGAGTTTTATAGGTCTGGCCTTACATTTAGGTCTTTAATACATTCTGAGTTTATTTTTGTGTACGTTGTTAGGGTGTGTTTTAATTTCATTCTTTTATATGTAGCTGTCCATTTCTCCCAGCAGCACTTATTGAAGAGGCTGTCTTTTCTCCATTGTTTATTCTTGCCTCCTTTATCAAAGATAAGGTGACCGTATGTGCGTGGGTTTATCTCTGGGCTTTCTATCCTGTTCCATTGATCTATATTTATGTTTTTGTGCCAGTGCCACACTGTCTTGATTAATGTAGCTTTGTAGTATAGTCTGAAGTCAGGCAGCCTGATTCCTCCAGCTCTGTTTTTCTTTCTCAAGATTGCTTTGCCTATTCAGGGTCTTTTGTGTTTCCATACAAATTGTGAAATTTTTGTTCTAGTTCTGTGAAAAATGCCATTGGTAGTTTGATAGGGATTGCATTGAATCTGTAGATTGCTTTGGGTAGTAGAGTCATTTTCACAATATTGATTCTTCCAATCCAGGAACATGGTATATCTCTCCATCTGTTTGTATCATCTTTGATTTCTTTCATCAGTGTCTTATAGTTTTATGCATACAGGTCTTTTGTCTCCTTAGGTAGGTTTATTCCTAGATATTTTATTCTTTTTGTTGCAGTGGTAAATAGGAGTGTTTCCTTAATTTCTCTTTCTGAGTTTTCATTGTTAGTGTATAGGAATGCCAGAGATTTCTGTTCATTAATTTTGTATCCTGCTACTTTACCAAATTCATTGATTAGCTCTAGTAGTTTTCTGCTGGCATCTTTAGGATTTTCTATGTATAGTATCATGTCATCTGCAAACAATGACAGTTTTACCTCTTCTTTTCCAATTTGTATCCCTTTTATTTCTTTTTCTTCTCTGATTGCCATGGCTAGGACTTCCAAAACTCTGTTGAATAATAGTGGTGAGAGTGAGCACCTTTGTCTTGTTCCTGATCTTAGAGGAAATGATTTCATTTTTTCACCATTGAGAATGATGTTGACTGCAGGTTTGTCATATATGGCTTCTATTATGTTGAGTTAGGTTCCCTCTATGCCTGCTTTCTAGGGAGTTTTTATCATAAATCAGTGTTGAATTTTGTCAAAAGCCTTTTCTGCATCTATTGAGCCGATCATATGGTTTTTATCCTTCTATTTGTTAATATGGTGTATCACATTGATTGATTTACGTATCTTGAAGATTCCTTGCATTCCTGTGATAAACCTCACTTGATCATGTTGTATGACCCTTTTAATGTGCTGCTGGATTCTGTTTGCTAGTATTTTGTTGAGGATTTTTGCATCTGTTTTCATCAGTGGCTTGTAATTTTCTTTTATCCTGACATCTTTGTCTGGTTTTGGCATTAGGGTGATGGTGACCTCATAGAATGAGTTTGGGAGTGTTCCTCCCTCTGCTATATTTTGGAAGAGTTTGAGAAGGATAGGTGTTAGCTCTTCTCTAAGTGTTTGATTGAATTCGCCTGTGAAGCCATCTGGCCCTGGGCTTTTGTTTGTTTGAAGATTTTTTATCACAGTTTCAATTTCTGTGCTTGTGATTGGTCTGTTCACATTTTCTGTTTCTTCTTGGTTCAGTCTTGGAAGCTTATACCTTTCTAAGAATTTGTCCATTTCTTTGTGGCTGTCCATTTTGTTGGCATATAGTTATTTGTAGTAGTCTCTCATGATTCTTTGTATTTCTGTGGTGTCAGATGTAATTTCTCCTTTTTCATTTCCAGTTTTATTGACTTGAGTCCTCTCCCTTGTTTTCTTGATGAGTCTGGCTAATGGTTTATCAATTTTGTTTATCTTCTCAAAGAACCAGCTTCTAGTTTCATTGATCTTTGCTATTGCTTTCTTCATTTCTGTTTCATTTATTGCTGCTCTGATTTTTATGATTTCTTTCCTTCTGCTAACTTTGGGGGTTTTTTGTTCTTCTTTGTCTGATTGCTTTAGGTGTAAGATTAGGTTGTTTATTTGAGATTTTTCTTGTTTCTTGAGGCAGTATTGTAATGCTATAAACTTCCCTCCTAGAACTGCTTTTGCTGCATATTTTTTGTGTTGTTGTGTTTTCACTGTCATTTGTTTCTATGTATTTTTTGATTTCCTCTTTGATATCTTCAGTGATCAAACTTGGTTGTTTAGTAGCATATTGTTTAGCCTCCATGTGTTTCTATTTTTTACAGTTTTTTTTCCCTGTAATTGATATCTAGTCTCATAGCACTGTGGTCAGAAAAGATGCTTGATAAAATTTCAATTTTCTTAAATTTCCTAAAGCTTGATTTGCAACCCAGGATGTGATCTATCCTGGAAAATGTTCCGTGTTTACTTGAAAAGAAAATGTATTCTGTTGTTTGGGGATGGAATGTCATATAAATATTAATTAAGTGCATTTGGTCTAATGTGTCATTTATAGCTTGTGTTTCCTCATTTATTTTCTGTTTGGATGATCTGTCCATTGGTGAAAGTGGGTGTTAAAGTCCCCCACTACTATTGTGTTACTGTCGACTTTCCCTTTTATGGCTGTTAGTGTTTGCCTTGTGTAGTGAGGTGCTCCTATGTTGGGTGCATATATATTTTCAATTTTTATATCTTCTTCTTGGATTGATCCCTTGATTATTATGTAGTGTCCTTCCTTGTCTCTTGTAATAGTCCTTATTTTAAAGTCTGTTTTGTCTGCTGTGAGTTTTGCTGCTCTAGGTTTCTTTTGATTTCCGTTTGCATGGAATGTCTTTTTCCATCCCCTCACTTTCAGTCTATATGTGTCCCTAGGTCTGAAGTGGGTCTCTTGTAGACAGCATATATACGGGTCTTATTTTTGTATCCATTCAGCCATTCTGTGTCTTTCGGTTGGAGCATTTAATCCATTTACATTTAAGGTAATTATTGATATGTATGTCCCTATTACCATTTTCTTAATTGTTTTGGGTTTGTTTTTGTAGGTCTATTCCTTCTCTTGTGTTTCTTGCCTGGAGAAGTTTCTTTAGCATTTGTTGTAAAGCTGGTTTGGTGGTGCTGAATTCTCTTAACTTTTGCTTGTCTGTAAAGCTTTTAATTTCTCCATAGAATCTGAATGAGATCCTTGCTGGGCAGAGTAATCTTGGTTGTAGGTTTTTCCGTTTCATCACTTTAGATATATCTTGCCACTCCCTTCTGGCTTGTAGAGTTTCTGCTGCAAGATCAGCTGTTAACCTTATGGGGATTCCCTTGTATGTTGTTGCTTTTCCCTTGCTGCTTTTAATATTTTTTCTTTGTATTTAATTTTTGATAGTTTGATTAATATGTGCCTTGGTGTGTTTCTCCTTGGATTTTTCCTATATGGACTCTCTCTGCTTCCTGGACTTGACTGACTATTTCCCATGTTGGGGAAGTTTTTGACTATAATCTGTTCAAATACTTTTCTCAGACCCTTTGTTTTTATTTTCTTCTTTTGGGACACGTATAATTCTAATGTTGGTATGCTTACTGTTGTCCCAGAGGTCTCTGAGACTGTTCTCCATTATTTTCTTTTTTCTTTATTCTTCTCTGTGGCAATTATTTCCACCATTCTGTCTTGCAGATCACTTATCTGTTCTTCTGCCTCAGTGATTCTGCTATTGATTCCTTCTAGAGTATTTTTAATTTCAGTCATTGTGTCGTTTATTACTGTTTGTTTGCTCTTTAGTTCCTCTAGGTCCTTGTTAAACGTTTCTTGTATTTATTCTATTTCTGAGATTTTGGATCATCTTTACTATCATTACTCTGAATTCTTTTTCAGGTAGTTTGCCTGTTTCCTCTTCTTTTACTGGTTCTTGTGGGTTTTTATCTTGCTCCTTTGCCTGCAAGGTATTTCTCTGTCTTCTCATTTTGTCTAGTTTACAGTAATAGAGGTCTCCTTTCTCTAGGCTGCAGGGTCATAGTTCCTCTTGCTTCTGTTCTCTGCCGCTGGTGGTGACGCTGGTCCAGGGGCTTGCATAGGGTTCCTGATGGCAGGGACTAGTGCCTGCATTCTGTGTAGAGAACTGAGTCTGGGTGGGTGGAGCTGAGTCTTTTCCCTTTGATGAGCAGGGCCGTGTTGGGTGGTGTGTTTTGGGGTGTCTGTGAGCTTAGTATGACTTAAGTTTGTCTGTGTGCTGATGGGTGGGTTTGTGTTCCTGTCTTACTTGTTTTGGGGTGTGAGGCGTCCAGTGCTGTGAGCTGCTGACAGTTGGGTGGAGCCAGGTCTTGGATTTAGAGGCCTCCGTGAGGGCTCTCAGAAGTTAATCTTCCCTGGCGCCGGGAAGTCTCTAGTGGTCCAGCATCCTGTACTCAGTGCTCCCACCCCAGAGCCTCAGGCCCGACTTCTGGTCGAGGAACCAGTCTGCAAGTCACTCGTCCTGGCAATAAAGGGGATTAAAAAAAAAAAGAAAAGAAAAGACTAACAAAGCCCAGACAAATGGTAAAAAATAAAATCAGGGAAAGAAAAACAGAAACAAGGAAACACGCACACACACAAAAGAGACAAAAACAGAACCAAATAAAACAAAAACAAGGGAACGACCAGACAAACAGAAGAACTCAAAAACGAAATCAAACAATTAGGATCTAGACTAACAGAAACACAAAACCTAAAAACAAAACCAAAGCAGTGTGCCAGCTGAAGAATAAAGAAACAGAATAAACTGATAAAAATGATACAAAAAATAATAAAATAAAATAAAAAGGGAAAAAACCCAGGACAACAGAAAAGCAAAGTAGAAATGGAAATATAAAAAATATATATGTTGGGCTTCCCTGGTGGCGCAGTGGTTGAGAGTCCGCCTGCCGATGCAGGGGACACGGGTTCGTGCCCCGGTCTGGGAAGATCCCACATGCCGCGGAGTGGCTGGGCCCGTGAGCCATGGCCGCTGAGCCTGCGCATCCGTAGCCTGTGCTCCGCAACGGGAGAGGCCACAACAGTGAGAGGCCTGCATACCTCAAAATAACAAAACAAAACAAAAAAACACAAAAAATACATATATATGTTAAAGAGAAAGAAGAAGAAAAAAATAATGGAAAAGAACACAGAACAACAGAAAAACAGCATAAAATTAGAAATACATATTTTATAAAAATGTTATAGACTATGAAGTTCCCAGAAGACTGAATAAAAAAAAAAAATACTGAAACAACAACTGCAGACAAAAAGAAAGAAAGAAAAAGCAACAACAACAAAAAGCCAGAACCAACAACACAATGAACCAAAACATAATAAAATTAATAGTAATAATTCTGTTTCCCTGGGGTCTCCGCTGTAAGTGTCCTTGCACATGCCATGAGCCACAACCCACCTCCACCTCTGCCTCCCCAAGAGGCTCCTGTGCCTCTGGGCTGCTCTCTGGACCTGCTGTTGGCCCTGTGGGGACCCCTCAGACTCTGATGTGGCCCAGTTCCCGCGTGTGCTGCCCCCGAAGGCCACAGCTGCCAGAGCTAGACTGTTTCCATTTGTGGGAGCAGTCACTGTCTGCTCAGATATTCCATAGACTCAAGGTCTACCTAGCTGATTGCGGGGATGAATCTGCAGCTTGTACAGCTGATGGAAAGATTTTCGATCTTCCTTAGTCGCCCCATCCCTGGGGTTCAGCTTTGTTTTTATCCCCACCTCTGCATGTTGTCCACCCACAGGAGGCTTGTCCTGAGGCTGCCTTGGAGCTCTTGGGTCTGCCCCTGTGAGGACCGGGCGCGGAGGTGGTCTGACTGCTTGGATCGCGGCAGCCCCAATGGCACCAAATGCCATGGAAGCCGTCGGCCACAGGTGCAAAAGATATGGCCCTAGTGAGGGCCTGTTCTGGCGCCTGGCATAAGGCATGTGAGGGCCAGCCCTGGGCGGGCTTTTTTCTGGCAGTCGGCAGCAGGCGTGTGAGGGCCAGCCCTGAGGGGGCTTTTTTTTAATTGCTGGCAGCTGGCCCACGAGAGCCAGCCCCGAGCGGGCTTCTTTTATTGTCATCAGCAGGCGCTGGCGTGTGGGGAGAGAGAGGCTACAATAGTGGCTCCTCCCGTTGAGTGGGACCCAGCCGTCGTGCCCCCCTTCCGTGGCAGTCTGGTCCTCCTCCATAGGCATTCTCTGCTGTGGATTTCCTCCCTCTTGTCCCGTCAGTCCGTCTCCCCAACAGCAGTTCTCGCTTTGGACCTTTTCTCCAGTCCTCACGCTCCAGCTCCCAGCCGCCTTGCACAGCTGGGGCCGGGACCGTCTGTGTATTTCTCACTCTCTCCCATCTGCCACCGATTGGGCGCTTCACCTTCTTCTGACAGCGTCAAATACTTCCCTTCTGTCCCAGTCGATTTCCCCGTCGGAGAGGGGGTTTCGCCAGATTCGGGAATCGCTCCCCTGCTTCAGCTCTCCCACCCCGGGGTGCAGGTCCCATCCCACTTCCTCTCGTCCTCCTTTTCCCGTCTTGTTCTCTGTCCTACCCAGTTATACGGGGATCTTTATAGTCCTTTCCGGTGTCCAAGGTCTTCATGCTAGTTTTCAACCAGTGTTCTGTGAGAATTATTGCATCTATAGATGTATTCCTGATGCATCCGTGGAGAGAAATGAACTCCACGTCCACCTACTCCTCCATCATCTTGAATCTCCTATAGGATTTTGGATTCTGTTATATTCCTCTGAGGAATACTGAATTTGTTTGTTTCAGGAAGCTATTAACTTGGCTCACCTCATGCTCCAAAGGTTGTTAACTCTGTGAAGGGCGGCCTTTCAGTTCCTTTGCCCTTAGCTGGGCTGCTTGTCACCTGCTTGATGCAAGTGGATTTTAGGGATTAACCAGAGATTCAGGTAGAGTTGATGCAGTCAGGTTAGGGTTTCCTCTCTGTGGCGCTTATTGGGACGTTCCTTCTCGCTTCCTTCTGTTTCTTCAAGTTTCAGTTCCCCAGCTGGCACAGATCTTCCTTCAGTCAAAAAAGCATTAAAAACAAGAAACTCACCGAGTGTTGTTCATTTATTTCAAATGTTAACTCCCCTACAGTTTCTGCCTACTTTTCATCACTCTCCAGTGCCTTCAGCTAGTTGTTTTTTTATATTCTATCTAGAGTTTATAGCCATTATATCTGGGAGGGTTGGTATGATAGAAGCTACTTTATCGTTACCAGAGCCTTATTATAACTCTTAATAACCATTACTTGTGGTACATGTTTACAGCTTTTTTGGCAAGCCAACAAAGAAGGAAGATAATTTTTTCTTCTCCTGTTTTTATTTGCAGAATATGTTTTACTCAGAGTTACTCTGATTCTCAGAAGTATCAGAGTAAATTCTCTGGAGGTACAGACTGCTTCTTAATTTAGTATGATCCTGTCTAGATATTCCTCTGGTATTAAAGACCTAGACCACAGTCAATTTGCCAGTCATTACATTTGATTTCTTCTTCAGAAATTGTGTCTGAGACATGGATCTCAAAAGGTGGAACATTAAGGGAGTCATACGCTTTAGGAATTTCTACAGCATCTACCATAATGCTTTCCTAGTACCTTTAGGCGCTAGGCTTCTACAATACCCAGCAGTCATGACTTGTGATTAACTACAGTGAGGTATAAATAATCTGAAATCTTAAAATTAATTTTTAGTTGCAAAAACAATCATATAAACACAATCATTTCATTAAAAAAAATCCATACAAAGCTACCCCCCGCCCTTTAGTCATTGTTCTCAGTCCCCATTTCCTCTCCTTCTACCTGTCCTGCGCACATTCCCAGAGGTGCTAACATTTGGCATGTGATCTTCAAGATCACACAGACACACACACAACACACATCCCATAAGAAAAATAGAGAATTCTTCTGTGCTGTTTTGATAGGTAGGATTATATTGTGTGTGTGTGTGAGTGTGTGTATATGTTTAACATCCTTACTTTTACTCACTAACAGGCCTTAGATATCTTTCCATGTTTACCACATACAGATCTACTACATTTGATATTCTATTCTCCAGTGTTTCTGTAGATAGAGTTAATTTATCCTATTGTAAGATAGAGTTAATTTATCCTATTGTAATCTCCTTAGGAAACCCTTCAACTAGTATTCTTAATTGAACCAGTAAAGCTTCATTGTTTTGGAGCCTACTTACTTGAAATTTGTGATAATTAGGCCAAGAATAGAATTAAAATTTATGGTTGCCAATTAATGACTTTAAAAGAATATTTTTTTCTAACTAAGAGATAAATTGCTTTTAAACCCTAGTTTAAAATGTACCGATTACATATAAATTTTTATGTTTCATTATCTAACAAAGTAGTAGCTTTTTCTGCTAGCTCTATGCATTTGAAAGCAATAAAAGGTACATGCCATTAAAATAATTCCACAATCAGATTTGTCACTAATTAGGACTCTGCCTTTGTAAAGTTAGACACAATCATTAACTTTCCATTTTATCCCACTGCCTTGCTTGGTTCTGTTACATTCTGATTAGAGTTCTGACAGATCCCTGGGTGAGGGGTACTCCCCTTGGGCCTGATCCCTGGGGTAGTTAGGGGAAGGGAATACAGACAGAGACTTTCTCTTCTGGTGCTCTAATAGCCTAAAACTTTAAAAAAAAAATCGTTTTGGATATAACGATATATCTTTTGGGTAAAAGATAAAATGGGAATGAGTAAAGGGTGTTTTCAAATGGATACATTTGTAAAGTCTCTTACAGATTGCTACAGAAATACCCAATTGTATTTCTGGCTAAACATCAAGAAAGTATAATTGGACCTGATCAATTTTAAATACTACCTTCTGTTTCTCCTTCTTTGAGAATTTAACTCACTTGTGGCAAGTTTTCTCATCTTACACAAAGAGGTAAGGTGGATGTTATCAGTGCAGCCCTCAGGGATGGAGGGGGACAGGAAAGGAAGAGGACCTGAGACATATGCTATTGCCATGTATTTAGGAATTGCTAGTTCACTCCTTGCTAGTTTTCTTTGTCTCTGGTTTTTGTGACTCTTAAGTCCCCATTGCCTTACAGTAGATTAAGAAAGGGAGGGTGAACATCTCTCAGAGCACAGATTAAGGCCTCAGAAGTGACCACCACATCCATGAGCATGGCAGGGAAATGGGGTGTTATAATTCACTTCTCACAACTGAGGCTACACATCGTGAGGATGTGGGGAGAATGATGGGGTCCGAGGCAGTACCCTATGCAGGGCCTGCCCAGTGCTAACTCCAAGTGGAATTCGGCCTTAGCAGGTGGCTGAAGTAGGGAGAGAATACTGCTGCCTCTGATTCAGAAATGAGCCTGCAGAGAATGTTGAATTCTTGTTTCGAAGCAACAAAGCTGTTCTACATACTTTTGGGTTTGGGTAGCGATGAGTTTGAAATAGCATAATGAAAAGCTTGAGGTGATATCTTTGGGGATTACAAATGCCATCCTCTCCTTTATGTTGGCTTTGTTTCTTGATTTGAGATTGTTTGACTTACTAACATTAAAACAATTAGGAAAATAATACATGCATTTAGGAACTTGTCTTATGTTTAATTTCTGACAACATATTTGTCCTTAAATGCTTTGCATGGTTTATTTGCAAAAACAAATACGGTGCCTTATTGTAAGTTAGCAGATTAACTCTGTAGAGAGACTTGTTTTCAAGATTTTTATCCAGCTTCGGAGCATGATCATTACCATGACAATAATCTTTTGTTTATGTGAAATGTGTTGGATATTAATGTTGAGTTGAAGGTATCTGACATGAAGCTTTCCTTACACAGAAGAAAATTTTCATGTCTCTAGCCAATTCTCATAGTTTGTTTTCTTTTATTAAATATTAAAACATTTTGATTTACATTTTTGTTGCAAAATTTTTCTGTTCATGGCAGAACAAGATGAGGCAGCTACAATGTCAAGATTAAGAACAGGGGGCCCAGAGCCAGACCACTTGCTTAGCAATTTGCCATTGGGCAAGTTATCATCTCTGTGACTCTGCTGCAGTATCTGAAAAAATGGAGATAACGGTCAAAATGGTACTCTATGTAGTTGATCATTTTCATTCTATTTTCAGATGGGTGGTACTTCGTTTCCAGTTCAGACATATCCTAGTCAGTGATTCTTCCCCTGTTGGTTTTGGCATTTTATTTTTGATAAGGAGATCACCTTTTCATTACCCATGAACATTAGACGTTGGCCCTTTCTCTGTGGAGCTACGTGTGGTGATTCTGGATGGATGACTTTGCAGATTGTATGGCTGTTGTGCCTGTAAAACTGATTCCCTGCCAAGAGCCTTTCACACTGATTCCACATGAAGGAGATTCTTCGATTTGTTACTAATGAGTGGTATTTATTATTGTGGTTCCTATTAGTGTAAGTAAGAAATGCTTGTGAAATTCATTATTACTGACAATATACTTATGTGCATTATTACACTCTTGGTAGAGATGAGGAAAGTGTGACTGGCTGAAGGGTACTGTCTCTTCTGCTCTTGTTCTTCCCCAGCCTTTCATGTTCCTTCCTAATCGTACCCTCTTCCTGAGCATTGCATTGATCAACACAGATATATTAAGCTTAGGCATTTAGTTTTGCTTTATTTTTACTTTTGATTTTTCTTTTTCAATTCTTTGTATCACCAGAATACAAGTTTTGTTATGAAGAAGAGAATTATAAAACATTGATTTGAAGGAAGCAAACTGCACCCCTTTAATAAAGGCAAAGTGACATGACAACCTTTTACCTCTTGGGTGTTCGTTTTTGCTGACCTATAGTTTAATTTCCAGTGTCTAGACTTAAGAGTCTGGATATAGGGTGGGGGGGGGGAACGCAGGAGGGAGGCGATATGGGAATGTATGTGTATGTGTAGCTGATTCACTTTGTTGTGGGGCAGAAACTGACATACTATTGTAGAGCAGTTGTACTCCAGTAAAGATGTAAAAAAAAAAAAAAAATTCTTACCAAACAAAAAATAAAAAAAAAAAATAAGAATTCACCTGCCAATGCAGGGGACACGGGTTCGATCTCCGGTCCGGGAAGATCCCACGTACCATGGAGCACCTAAGCCAGGGGGCCACAACTACTGAGCCTGCGCACCACAACTACTGAAGCCGGTGTGCCTTGAGTCCGTGTGCCATTTATTTTTTGGAGAATAAAACCACCTCTGAGTGATTAAAATTTAGACCAGCTAGTCACAATGCTTTATCACCTGTTCTTCTAAAACACTGATCAACGGAACAAGTTTTGCTAGGGATAACACTATCATTGTATTCTAGAGTTCATATCGGCAATATGGTTTATGACATTGATGCTGGATCAGGACATTTCAATGGTATAACTGCTATTAATGGTCTGTTTGTTCAATGATTAAAGTCTCACGTGATCTGAGTTCAAAAAAAAAAAGTCTGGATATAAACAAAATCATCTGGAAGTGATTTTTTTCACACTAAATGCTTCTTTCTGATCCTAGTTTCCAGGAGGCTCCCTCCTCCAACCACACCTCCAGATGAAAATCAGTTAACCAAGAATTACTGACCTGTCCTTAATTGTGTTTCTCAACAGTCACATATGTTGGATTCACTTATGTTGAGAATTGACTAGCCAGTTGCAAAGCACAAATTCATTCTCATGGACCCTCCACACAGTCTCTTGTTCCCCCAAATAGGGTCTTGCTAAGGACCATTTGCTCCTCTGCCAGCAGCACCAGCTTAGTCGGCACTGGAGTGTGTGGCCTTACAACTATTTGTGGTTTTCCTGCCACATGATGCTGATTGAGCCACACCTCTCCTGAGCGTGGTGCACGTACAATAACATGCATCTGAAAGCTCCAGTTTCTCTTCCAGGCTGCTGTTATGCATATGCTTTTTATTCAAGCAAAATAATAGAGTGGATTTAAATCAAGTTATTTATTGAATCAATGTGTCAAATGAAAATAATCTTGCTCTTTAGATTCACATCCAGTAGTACGTTGTCCTCAGTTAGTTATGGTATTGAGCTCTCCTTTCCTCGGAGACCCCCAAGGCTGTGGGCCCTGGGAGGGCATTAGTAAGTGAAGGAGTATCTATTATTTATACAGGTCTGCAGAGCAGCATTAAGAATTTTAAGAACCCCTGCAATCAGGTAGTTTAGCTCAAACTCGTGTGCTAATTAAGAACAAAACTGTGCGCCGCCACTGGCTGTCTGGTATATGGACACGTATGGAGGAGGAGATATGTACAAACAGTTGCGGTATTAGAGCTTAGTGTGTTTTGGCACTGATGATAGAGTTTAGTTTATCACTGACAATAATCATGATCTTTGTGACATACAGAGTCCCCCAGTTCTTCTAACTCTGCCCTAATTGAACTGTCCTGTCTCCAAATGGCTGCTTACAGTGATCTCAAAACGACTCTTACCAGCTCTTATTCACCAGAACTTTTACTTTCATTGACTCTCTCTCTGAAAGTTTACTAATTCCAAGAAAGGTTATTCCAACAAAAATAAAGTGGTAAATTCTGCCATCCTCTCCTCCCATTCCACACTTTAATCATCAAACCACTCTCACACCGGATGGTAAACCTTAAATATTTTAACATTTTTCCCAGCAGGGAGACAGCAGCACATAAAGCAACATGCAATTATACTAAAAGATTTATTTGTCTCTGACCTGGGAAGCCATGCATCAGTGCTTTAAGATGATAAAGTCTGCCCTTCCCACCCTGAGGGAGCTAATTAATTAGCATAAATACCTGTGAGTAGGTTAAGTACATGCAGTGTGACAGATAACAAAATAAGGGACCTTTAAACAATTAACAAGGGTTTAAAAACACTGATCTATCAGATGTTCTAGAAAGTGTTTGCTTGTAAATTTAGAATTTAGCTCAAATTTTATTGAACAGCTTAAACAACAGTGTCTTCTTTTTCTAAGTCATGGTTCATTGTCAAATTCATTCATAAGATAGTTTCCATCTGATTGTACTTTAGAAGCTGTTATTTTGGACATAAACTGGCTAAAACTTACCTTTTCACTGTTTGTAAAAAATAATTTTTTTAAAAAGTAATGTAAAAGATATTAAAAGACTGAATCTTTTTTCAATTAACTTTTTTTAATTGAGATAACATTGTTTTATAACATTATGTAAGTTTCATGTATACATTTTAGTTCTGTATACACAACAGTGTGCTCACCATCAAAAATTTAGTTTCCATCTGTCACCATACTGAGACTGATTCGTAACCAACAGTAAAGAACAGTTTTCAGATGCTGTCTAAAATGTCTTGTTTATACGCAAGTGGATGAGAAGGGAGTTACAAATCTAGTAATTCATTAAAATCAAACCTCCTAGGGTGTCCACTAAGCCACTTTGATTAGCCCAGTTTGAATTACTGTCTTTGTACTTGAGCAAATGAACCTGAAATGCTTTAAAAATTCAAATCTGTAATTAATTCAGAAGGAGTTTTTATCCAGTAATTAAAAGTAGTAAGATTTAGTATTAGATTTAGATATTTTTATGGTGACGAGCCTTAAGTTTTCTTCAGGGTTTTTTTTCCAGCTCTGCATGTCCTGTTTTCCCTTCTCTTTGTAGTTATTTGTTAGGAATTTTATAAAGCAAATTAATGAAAATTATCTCCTGCCTGGGTGTTTATAAAACAAAAGCAGATGTAAAGGATGAAAAAAAAAAAAAAAACCTGGAAAAAAGTGTCTGATGTCAGTAATAGTTAGATATTCTTGTAATAATGAAAAAAGGGGGGTGGGAAGGAACAGAATGAGTTTGCTCATTAAGTAGGCATTAAAGTTCCTTGAGGGCAAGAACTGTACCTTAATTGCATTGAATCCCATTCAACACTTAGCACGGTGTTTTACTTAGGATTTTGTTAAAGAATGTTTGTCAAGGGGGCAGAAATTAACAGGGCTTTGAGCACATTCTCACATTTAAGGTGCTAATAATTTCTGGTGTGAATTCAGTGATAACAGTGTTTCAGTATTTAATATTAATTTGATTTTTCTGGCTGGTTTTGAACTTGAGTTGCATTTAGAGGTGATGAAACAAATTAAAAGGATCGCATATTTATACACAGTAGAATCTGAGGAGGATTTTCTCACAGTACATTTTTAAATAGCCTCAGTATATAAATCTGGGATTACAAGATAGGTATAATTGTGGGGTAATTACTCCCTTTACCCCAGAGTTACTTCATTGATTTGCCATAGCATTCCTTTAGAAAGTGAGCATCTCAAATGAATTTAAATTTTGATTCTGTTTACACAACTCATTTTACACATAGCTTTTCAGCAGTGCATTGACTGAATAAAGCAAGTTGCACATCTGGAATCGCTTCTTTAAGTTTTGTTCCTAAATCCTCTGAGGAAAATATGGGCACACCTGTGCACGCCTTTTGTTAGACTGACTTAATTGCATGAAGCTGAGCTGAGAACCAGAAGGAAAATATTTCCTCTGGTAAGATGTGCTTTGGATTCAGCTAGGAACGGGTCGCCGAGAAATATCAAGGGCTCACTTTCTCGAGAGAAAAATGGGAAAGTGTTTCCTCTCTCTGGGACTTATGCATATTTATTTATATTCTGCCTTATTCTAGAAAGAACTTAAGTTTAAAAAAACAAAACAAAACAGATAAAGTATAAGTAAAGTAATCAAGTTGAGAAGTTAGGAAAGGAAGATAAGTTGAAAGCAGATTGGGGATTAGTATACAAATCCCATGCTGTGAAGAGCTACACAGTCACAAGAGGTAGACCACACATTTGGCTGCTGGCTTTTGAACGAAGCCAATACAAAGAGGATAACATGAATAAGGCAACACTCCCAGTGTCTGTGCCAGAACTAAGTTGAGTCCTCTCCCAAAGGCTCAGAGATAAAGTTGACCTACTGAGAACCTTGCTAAAAGGGTAACATTCAACCAATTAACAAATATTTCTTGAACCTGAACAATTTGTCAGTTACCATGCCGACCACCGAGGATGCACAGCCCATACCCTTAAGGAGTACACAGTGTGAGGGGATAAATAAGTGAAATAGACTTGGACATTGCAGTACAGTGTAATAAGTTCTGTGGAGGGCGGGAGGCATAAGGTATCATGACACAGCCTGGGAGAGGAAGTGTATCTGGGGAGGGTTTCTGGAGGAGTTAATGCCTCAGCTAAGTGATAAAGGATATGTGCTTCCTAACCCTGGCAAAAGTAGAAAATGTTCCAGGGACACAGGGCAAGTATTCTGTACAAAGTGCCAAAGGCAGGAAAGCGTGATGCCTTCTGAGAATCGTATATAATCATTCAGTGTGACTGGAACAGAGAGTACAAAAGGGAGAAAGTCTTGAGAAATGAGACAGAGAACTTGTGCACAAGAGAAAAGGGTCTGCGATGCTGTGCCCAGGAGATTGAGAGCAGTGAGATGAAGACAGCAGGCTCTTCATCACGGGAAGCCCTGTGGCAAATGGAGTGGAGCATAGGCAGGGAAATAGATGGGAGTTCCTGCAGGGATTCAAGTAAGAAGTGACAGAGGTCTGGACCAAAGTGGTGATGTGATAGGATGGAGAGAAGAGGCTGGATGCAAGAGTTATTAAGGGGCAGAATTGATGGGTTTGGCTTTCAGCAGATGAGGGACAGCAAGGAAGAAGTAGGCACTGAGATTACTCTTTGGCTTTGGGCATGGTCGCTGCACAGAAGAGAGTTAATGTAGCAGGCCTGAACTGCTGTCCTTGGAAAGGCCTGCTTGCAAGGTTGGTCCTGACATCCAGGAACTTAGATTTCAGGATGGTTTTCCCTGTATCAATTGTGCTAAGCTGTCTGCACAAACATTGTGGTTTATGCTGAGCACCTAGTGTCTTTTTGGGAGTCTGAAATAGACAGAGGCTGCCTATGTGACCAGCTCCCAATGCAAACCCTGGGCGCTGAGTCTCTGCAAGCTTCCCTGGTTGACAACATTTCACACATGTTATCACAGTTCTTTGCTGGAGGAATTTAGACTCCACTGGGAGAGGACCCTTGAAAACTTACACTTGCTTGGTATTACCCCATGTGCCTTTTCGCTTTGCCGATTTTGCTTGGTGTCCTTTCACTGTAGTAAGTCACAGCGTTGAGTGTTGACTGTGCAGTCTTGTGAGTCCTTCCTGTGAATCATCGAAACCAGGGGTGTTCTTGGCTTCCTCCTGACACAGTCATCTCTCGATGTAGTGGTACCTCTCACAGAGATAAAGAACGTGAAAGGAGTAGCAGGTTTGGGGGTGGGAGCAGTGATAAGTTCTACTATAAGTTTTCCAGTTTAGTTCTTGTATTGCTTTATTAGAGTTATTTTGAGCTAACATTTGGTTATTGACTATGGGTTGTCTATTTCAAAATTAATTTATCAGAAAAATTAATTTTTTTCAACATATCTTCATTCATTAATTCGTTCAGCAAGTATCTGTGGAAAGCTGAATGTTTGGAACTGGTTGACATTTCATAGGCCATATTGACGCTTTGGAATATGGTTCGAGTGTTCAAAGAAGTTATTGCACTGGGAGAAATAAGGTATTTGCCTTTGAAAAATAAAATGGCATTCATTTCAGAAATGAATTGCTGAAATATCTCAATATGTAAATATTTTTGTCATTGAGAGAAACAATACCTTAAGTGTTCCTCTGTTAGTGGTCCAGGGCACTAGTATATGAAATTAGGAAACTTGTACTTACTTGATTCAAAATGGACACGCCACACATACCAGGTTCATCATCACTCAAGCAATATTTCTCCTCTTGTGATGTCACGATATATTTAAAACTAAGACTCAGAGCCCTTTTCACTGGTTTAGGAAGTGTATAGTGGTAGTCAGTTTAGGTAAGTGCCCTAAATTCAGCACATTTTCAGGCTACTCCTGATGGGTATATTTTCTTGAAGAGAGGCCAAGTCACACTCAGGTGGTGGACTAAATGGTCCCCTAAATCAGTGACTGACCTGCTTATGGTCTCAGGGAAATAGTATTCAGATGTTTTCTTTCACTTATGAGCAATGTATGGTGATGGTCTTTCTGTTACCACTAAGTCGGTGATGTGGAACACATGCAGATGAAGTAAGAGCCTTTCCTGCTTCAGTCTTTGATTTAAAATGCCTGAGCAGTACCGCTCCTTTCTGAGGCTGCACACATCTTTGTGATAGAGCCAGGCTGTCAAGGCAGGTCTCCTTTTATTGCAAATGGATCGGGAGGGTTATACTCAAACCACTATGGGGTTTTATTTGTTAGGTTGTTGTTTTTTTTCTATTTTTCCAAATTTAACATTTGAAAACGCTTTTTGTGGCTTTGACGTGGATTGCCGCACGTTTGATCCTAAAAGAGCATGAATCAGCACATTTTTTCCCGTTGTTATCTATTTGCTGAAACACTCCTATGGTACCCAACTCCCCACTTATATATCTTGTTGCAGCTATCTTTCCCTGGTATTCTACCCGTAAACATTTTAAAAAGTTTAAAACATCTATTTCTAAGGAGCGTAGGTACCTGAATAAAATCAGGATTATGTTAGAAATGAAAAAGAAGGAATGGATGTCGGGTTGGTGACCAGTAATGTACACTAAGCCGATGGTTATTCCTGGTACTGGTAAAAGTGACCACCTCCCCAGGCTTCTGACTGCCTGGCTTAGCAAAGCAACAAGAAGATAAAATGGGTCCTGAGTGTCTTTCTTGGTGAGAACTGAGTGATTATGTCAGAGCTCGGATCTATGACTCATTCTGCAAATGAGAGCAACGACTAAAAATTCATTAAAATTTACAAGTCAGAAATATGTTGTTTAAAGAAACTTTTTTTTTAAAAGCAGTACATTTAGTGATCTCTGGGGTAGCTCTGTTTGTTAGCACTGCCAAGTTTGAAATTATTACTTAAGTATTCTGCACTGTCTTCTCTATTTTAACTTTCATGATAATACTTACATGCCTCCTTTCCAACATAAATGGATTTTGCTTAACAAATATTGCTGGTAATTAGGCTTTTTACCAGTTTTAGGTGGCTTCTACACGCAAGAAACACATTTCTTCTTCATTAGTTCTCCTAATTGAGTTTCCGAAAATGAAATACACTATGACGCAGAATAACTATCTTATTTGCCTTTTTCCTGAAGCTTCTTATAAAAAGTTTAAGACCCCTTAAAAGGAAAGGAACAGTTGTTTTTCTTAGATCCATCTGTCCCTCAGCCTCAAGCCTAAAATTACTTCTTATAATTTCTGAGAGATGTTGCTTTTAGTTTTGGTTCTCAAGACTGTGCAACATTCTGATATGACAAAGGTCAGCTTAACATACCTGCTAATAAAATGTGAGCAAAGGGATCCTAATTCCAGGGTCACAGCAGATGAAACACCTACAGTTGGTCAAATAGCTGTTGAGTTTTAAGCACAATTAATCCTAATTTAAAATCTTTCCTATTATTATCGAATATTTATAATCATTTTAATCTGAATATTCTTTATTTTTTCTTTCTTTTTCTAACTGACTGTCTTTTATTATCCCAGACTCTGCTACTTTGGGAAACCTAGCAGCAGCATGCCACCTGACTTGGCTTATACATCCTACCCCAAGGATCTGTTGCCTTTCTCATTTACTTTTACCACTTGTGAATTTGGAGTCCATTAGAAATGTAGGATTTGACTAGGCAAGTGGCTACCTTTGTTAACTATAGGGAATATTATCTATACATTATCTTTATTACACTAAAAGTCCTTTTCTGTACTACATGACTTTGAAATTTTCCAACAATTTTTTTTTTTTTTTTTTGCGTTACCGCGGGCCTCTCACCGTTGCGGCCTCTCCCGTTGCGGAGCACAGGCTCCGGACGCGCAGGCTCAGCGGCCATGGCTCACGGGCC
>NW_006785785.1:769131-780787 GCF_000442215.2 Lipotes vexillifer
CGAACCTGTGCCCCCTGCATCGGCAGGCGGACCCTCAACCACTGCGCCACCAGGGAAGCCCCGTCATACATTTTGAATGCAAAAACTTTATTTGAAGAACAGTAGTGCGTTAGGAGAGAGGGAGGGAGGGAGGAAAACGCCAGTGGATTTAAACCACCATCTAAGAAGCTGCCTTTTTCTTCATTTTTGCATGTAACTGTATTCTTTCTGTACCTGGATATTACAGGTGACGTTTATGGAAGAAGAAGGCGGCTAATATTTATTGAGAATCCATGATGTCCCCAACATTATGCTAAATGTGTCACATCTGTTATTTAATTTAATCATCACAAAAGCCTTTTGAGGTGGATAGTATTATAATCTGCATTGTGCCTTTGAGAAAGCTGAAGCAGGAAGAGATCATATCAATACACAGCACCAGGATTGGGACCTGGGAAGAGTGACTCTGGGGCTTGTGCTCCTAGCCTCTATGTTCAAATGTTGACTTAAGTAAGGAGAAATTGCCAAAGACAGAAGTTTTGAACTCTTTACAAGAAGTTCTTAAATGTGAACCGAAGTACCCGTTTTCCACACATTTTGTTTTGACTGATAACACGAGATGGTCATGGCTTTGCATCTTATCACTTCCACTCCTCTATGTAGGATTCTGCTCGTGCATCATTTCCCCTCACGTCTGTGGGCCTGGTGAGATCACAGATAGGGAGAAAATCTTTGCAGTGCACATCTGCGAAGACTTTGAATCACAGACAGTGGTTGCAAATTGAGCTCTACTGTTTACTCTCTGTGGGACCTGGATAAATTCTTTACCATGCCAAACCTTAGTTTCCTCATCCATAAACCTGTTACTGGAGTAACAGATGAAAGAGATGCTCCCCAGATATTTTTTGGATGAATGAATTTTTCTCCCTTTTCCTCCTGCTTCTCATGGCAGTGGCAGGGGTTGGGGGCTAGTAGGCATGGCAAGATGAAATGAGGGAAGGCAGGGAGGAAAGGCATGATAAATTATATTCTTGCTAATCTGTGGGTGTCTTTTTTTCCCTTATCAACTTTATTGAGCAATAATTTTATACAATTAAATGAATCTATTTAATTGGATGAGTTTTGACAGTTTTATACACCCATGAAACCATAATCACACTCAAGATACAAAACATTTCCATTACTCCAAAAAGATTTCCTGTGCCACGTTTTTCTTTATACTAATTTTTACTGCAGTAAAATATACACAATATGAAATTTGCCATTTTAACAAGTATACAATTCAGTGGCATTAGTTATATTCACCATGTTGTACAGCTGTCACCACTAACTGTTTCCAACAATTTTCATCACCCCAAATATAAACTTTGTACCCTTAAAGCTATAACTCCTCATTCTCTCCTTCCCTCCAGCTTCTGGTAACCTCTAACCTACTTTCTTTCCCAGTGAATTTGCCCATTCTAGATATTTCATGTTAGTGGATTCATACAATACTTTTTCTCTTGTGTCTGGCTTTTTTACACGTAGCATAATGTTTTCAAGATTATTCCACATTGAAGCAACTATGAGAACCTTATTCCTTTTTATTACTGAATAATATTCCATTGTATGTATATACCACAATTTGTTTATCTACTCATCAGTTTGATATTTGGTTATTTCCACCTTTTGGCTGTGGTCATTAATGCTGCATTGAACGTTGGTGTACAAATATCTGTTTGAGTCTCAGTTTTCAGTCATTTTAGTTAATTTACTTAGAAGTGGAATTGCTGGATCACATAGTGTTTAGTTTTTTGAGGAACTGCAATAATGTTTTCCACAGCAGCTGCACCATTTTACATTCTCATCGGCAGTTCACAAGGGTTCCAGTTTCTCTACGTCCTACCAGCACTTGTTATTTTCTGGGTTTGGTTTTGTTTTGTTTTTGATAATAGTTATCCTAATGGGTATGAAGTGGTATCTCATTGTGGTTTTGATTTGCATTTCCCTGATGATTAATGATATTGAACATCTTTTTCTATGCATAATAATGACCATCTGTATATCTTCTTTGCATTTGAACCCTTTTCTAGTCCATCCCTCCCTCCCTCCATCCCCAGCCCTAGGCAACCACTGATCTCCTTTTTGTTTCTGTACTTTAGTTTGCATTTTATATAAGCAAAATAATTCGGTATATACCCTTATATCCAACTTCTTGCACTTAACATAATGGTCTTGAGATACACCCATTTTGTTGGCACTATCAGTAATTCACTCGTACTTATTGATGAGTAGTGTTCCATTGTGTAGACATACCACATATTGTTTTTCTGTTCACCTATTGGTGGACATTTACTCTGAATAAATCTGCTATGAACATTCATATACAAATCTTTGTATGGACTATGTTTTCATTTCTTTTAGGTAAATACCTAGGGCATAGTGGCTAGGTTACATGGTGTTTATGACTAACTTTATTAAAAAACTTCCAAACCACTTTCCAAAGTGGTTATACAATTTTATATTCTCACTAGCATGATATGAGAGTTCCAGTTGCTCTACGTCATTGCCAACACTTGGTGCAGCCAATCTTTTAATTGTAACCATTCTAATGAGTATGTAGTGGTGTCTCATTATGGTTTTAATTTGCATTTCTCTGATTAGCTAATGATGTTGATTATCTTTTCATGAGCTTTTTTGCTGTTTGTATTTTTCTTTTCAGAAATATTTGTTCATATCTTTTTCCCATTTTATATATTTTTTTCTTCGTGTTATTGAATTGTAAGAGTTCTTTATATAGTATGGATACAAATACTTTGTCAGATATGCATTGCAAACATTTTCTCCCTATCTGTGATCTTCCTTTTTGTTTTCTTAATAGTATCTTTTGAAGAGCAAAAGTTTTAATTTTGGTAAGGTTCAGTGTAACAGTTTTTTCTTCTATGGTTTATTGTTTTTTACATCTTATTAAAAAATCTTGGACTACATAAATTCACAAAGATTTTCTTATAGATGTTTTAAAATTTAGCTTTTACATTCAGATTTATAATCTATTTTAAATTAATTTTTGCACATGTTGTGAAGTTAAGATTGATGTTTATTTTCTATACAGTTATTCAGTTGTTCGAACATCATTTGTTGAAGAGTCTTTCCTTTTCCTATTGAATTACCTTCTCATCTTTGTTGGAAGATGATCACAGATACAATTGATCATATATATTATATATATATATATATATATATATATATATTTGACTCCGTTTTCTAGATTCTCTATTCTGTCTATCCTTTCTTCAATATTGTACGATCTTGATTCACATAGCTTTTTAGTAAGGGTTGAAGTCAGGTAGTTTACACCCTCTAACTTTTTCTTTCTTTTTTAAAAGTTGATTTGGCTCTTCCGGGTTGTTTACCTTTTCATATAAATTTTAGAATCAGTTTTGTTAGGTTTTTTCTTTTAAGCCTGCTGATATTTTAATTGAAATGGTATTGAATATAGCTCATTTGGGGGGAGATTTGACATATTAATATTGAATTTTCCAACCTGATGAATATGGTAAATCTCTTCATTCATCTAGTAGTCATCTTTAATTTCTCTCAAATGTGTCCATCTCTTTTGATTGTGATTTAATTTATTGAACACCTACTCTAGGCCAGGCAAAGTACAAAGATTACAGTTAATCCCCCGTTATTACCCTAAAGCATGTATTGTTCTCACCATGTTCAGTGGGGCAGCTGCAACTGAGAGAGGTTGTCACTTGCCCAGAGTCTCAGGGCTATTGAATATTGGAAATGGGATTCAAGAGAGGTCTGCTTGCTCCAGAGACCATGCTCTTAGTCAAGGTAATATATTTGATAACTACAGATACTGATTTAAAGATATTCTTAGCAATTTTTGCATGCCTGTTTCTCACCTTCTATTTCTCCCAACCTAAAGTAAATCTATAAGCTATATGAGTGGATAGATGCATTCATGGAAGGATAGATAAGTCTTTAGTCCACCATCTCAAACTCATGGTGGACTTGTATACCACTGGAAAGTCATGTCAGGTTTATCTCTGAAATGCATTTTAATTAATTAGTCTGGATTTTTTTTCTCTCTTGTCTATCTCATCTAGACACCAGGAAGCAGAAAATTAGTCTTATACTATCAGTGTCACATAGGAAATCATTAGAATTTTAGAAAGTTGTCTAATCGCATGCCACCCCATTGATGTGTTGGTCACCTGGCACCACTATCATGCCCTATGTGTGAGGTCTCAGAATATGGCAGACTTGGATTTCACTTGTTAAAAGTTTTCCGGAACTTTGGTTGTGCCTAATGGTTCTTTCTTCCTCCTTTTAAAAGACAAGAAAAATGAATGGGCTGTTTTGTAACCTTTTTCAATCCTCTGATCTTCAGAGAAGAAAATGTTGAAAGGCATGGTGCAGCTGTTTTATGTTGCAGTTAATAATCTAATTAAATGTATTTTATCCAGATCATTATGGACTTCATTAGAGCTGGACTTTTGAAAAGAAAGATGATGAGTTAGATTTATGCAGAATCATCTGGGTCTTTTAAATTTTGTGATCATGCCAGCAGTGCCTGATGAAAAAAAAATTTCAAATCTGCCTATCTGATTTAGTTGGTTATTTATTTTTGAAAGGTTCTTGCTTCCAATTTTGCTCATGTTTTTGTGAGCATACAGTTTTCAGAATGATTAATTAGTGAAGCTTGTTGTTTCAGAGAGAGTACCATTGGGGAATGATGCACAGTCTTCTTAGAAGGCTATGTATCATTTGAACATCCTGGTACATGTGGGAAATAAAACATCTAAAGTAATTGGCATAATCTAGGTCAAAAAGAGAAGAAATGACATTTTGCTTGCTGTGTTTTTTGTTTTGGAGAAGAAGTTAGTTTTCTGGTCTTCAGTTTAATTGCTGAATTTTTCCAGTGTCAGGGAGAAGTGTCTAAGCTAGAAATTGATTTGAAAAGGGAAAGTGACTCATGTTAGCCTTAGTTACATAATTTGTATAGAGGTTTGAGAGTACTTCTATTCTCCATTTGTTTTAGATATGATACTAACTTCTGCATGACTCCCTAGTCTGTCACATTATAAAGGAAATGAATATTAAGCTGTGCTTAACAGAAATCTCATGTTTTTAAAGAATTGTTCTTGGGATGTGTTCCTCTCCATAATTTTATATTTTTAAATCAAGGTGTGTCTGTGGTCTTGAATTTCCTTATCCTTTTAGCTCTCATCATGGGATCCTAATGACATGCATAGCTTTTCCCCACGTGGATAATTTATTCTATCAGTTTAACTGTGGTTGGTCCCAAGCAATCCTGAATTGTTATTCAGTAAGAGACAATATTAAAATATTCAGTAAGAGACAATATACTTTGATGGTTAATGTTCTGTTGGAACTTTGGTCTTGCCCACCTCCTTTAAGCCACGAAACCTGCACTTCCCTTGCTCTCTCCCAGTTGGTTTGTATCCATGTGTGGCCTGCATAATCACACAAACACACTATGGAACTGGCACAATGTAACAAATTCTCCACCCATCTCTCAGTATTCATAATTTTAGTTTTGAACTGCTTACAAAGATCCAGTTTTCTTTCTCTGTCCCCTTTGGCTTCTGATCTGCTTCACGTTTGGCCTTGGAATCCTTTTGCTTCTTATGATCTCATCATGTACATTGGACCTGACATTCAGAACCACCTCTTGTATGTGCTTTTGTTGCCTTCCTCAGCAGTGATTAATATTGTTCCTCCAGGTAGACTACCTTTGGTTATTCGAACAACACACCCAATCTAGCCTGCTCTTGAGACCCTTATCTTTTGCCCAGCCTCCCATACAGGATGCCCTCCTCTTAGTTTACCTGGTATCTATCTCTTAACAAATATACGGTATGCCCTCCATATCCATGGGCTTTGTATCCTCACATTCAACCAATGCCAGATCAAAAATATTCAGGAAGAAAATAATCAATTTCAGAAAGTTCCAAAAAGCAAAACTTGTTTGCTGTGTGCTGGCAACTATTTATATAGCATTTATATTGTATTAGGTATTATCAATAATCTAGAGGTGATTCAAAGTATACAGGAGGATGTGCATAGATTATATACAAATACTATTCCATTTTATATAAGAGACTTGAGCATCCACAGATTTTGGTATCTTCAGGGGGCTGGGGATGTCCTGGAACCAATCCGTGGCTGATACCAAGGGAATGCTGTATTGTACATGGATGCTCTTTGAATTCATAATTGGCTAAGATTATATCTGTGAAATTTTTTTTGTGTAGTGGACCAGGCTTACCTGTCTAGAGACCATTGTGGGTCTAGGGCTTTTCGGTGGTCCTCTGAAGAACGATATAAAAATTCTAGACATGACTTATAGGTCTAGTGAAGGCCTATACCAAACCTCTAATCTTTCATTTTGAAGTGAAAAGAACATTGGCTAATAGTTTATGGCCCTAACCTCCATGCATTTTGTGAAAGGCTGCCCATTGGTTGTAGTAACACACTCACTGTTTGCCCTCTGCCTAATTAACTTGTATTACTTATTGATATTTCTTCATATATACCTTATATATTTTCTTGTTAAATTTACCCTATGTATCATATGATATGTGTTGCTACTTTTTGTTGAATATTTTTTATTAAATATCTAGCTGTTTATTTCTACTATAGTGAAAAATTAATGATTTTTTGGTATATTTTTCTTGCATCTATGCATCTTAGTAAATTCTCTTGTTAGTTTAATTATTTTTTCAATTAGACTTGGATTTTCAAAGTGTGTAATCTTATCTGCAAGTGAAGACTATTTGTATGCATATATAAAAATTTATATATATATAAATGTAAATTTATATATATATAAATTTTTCTTACATCAACCTCACCTTCAAAACAATATAGTAAAAGGGATTATGAGAGTCATCCTTGTTGAGTTTCTCATTTTATTTTATCTATTTTATAAATAAATAATTATTTAAAGCATTTTTATTGAGCTATAATTGACATATAACATTGTGTAAGTTAAGGTGTACGACGTGTTGATTTTTTACATTTTTGTTTTGTTTTGTTTTGTTTTGGTTTTTTTGCAGTATGCGGGCCTCTCACTGTTGTGGCCTCTCCCGTTGCGGAGCACAGGCTCCGGACGTGCAGGCTCAGCGGCCATGGCTCACGGGCCTAGCTGCTCCGCGGCATGTGGGATGCTCCCGGACCGGGGCATGAACCCATGTCCCCTGCATTAGCAGGCGGACTCTCAACCACTGTGCCGCCAGGGAAGCCCGATTTTTTACATTGTTATATTGGAAAATATTTAGCAGTGTTGAGTTTCTCATTTTAATAAAAATGACTTTAACATTTAACCATCTAGCATTGTTTGCTATTGAATTTTGATAAATTGTCTTTATCATGTTTAAGTAATTTTCATCTTTCCTATTTAAGTTTTTTTAAAATTAATTAATTAATTAATTTTTGACTGCACGCGGGCTTCTCATTTTGATGGCTTCTCTTGTTGTGGAGCGTGGGCTCTAGGCGCCCGGGCTTCAGTAGTTGTGGCATGCGGGCTCAGTAGTTGTGGCTCGCGGGCTCTAGAGCGCAGGCTCAGTAGTTGTGGCGCACGGGCTTAGTTGCTCCGTGACATGTGGGATCTTCCCTGACCAGGGCTCGAACCCGTGACCCCTGCATTGGCAGGCAGATTCTTTACCACTATGCCACCAGGGAAGCCCTATTTAAGTATTTTTAATATACTTATTTATCGACCTAATTTGTTGCATACATGCTGGTCTCCATAAGGGGCCTCATTACGTGTTCTGCAGCCTTGATTCAAATAGAGAATTCTTCATCATAAAATTTTGTGCCTGGTGAGGAGGGCCGGAAATCAGTTTACTTGATGAAGCTTTTTCTCAGTGACCTGACCTCTGGCCTCTCTGCCAAATATGAGACAGCCTGTGTCATCTTTAAATTAGTTCTGTCTTTATGTACCTACGTGATTTCTACCCCAAACCATCCATTCATATGAGAGTCTTTATACTGGCATAAGCATTAACAGGTTTACACCCATTTCCCTGAAAGTAAAATGAACATCATGTGATATCTTCATTTTCCTGCTGTGTATTCATCTAGAACATGTTATTTTGGTGTGTATGGATGTGGACTTATTTAAGCTATTCCCTATAAACTGAACCATGAATCCTTATAATTTGCACTAAGAACTGAACCCCAGTAATGCATTTTTATTGCACAATAATTTAGAAAAATATACTGTGTATCAATTGAAATTAGATCTGTGTTTAATTATTTACAAAAACCATACTAATTCGGAGAAAATTTGAATATATCATATTTTGCAGAATGATTTCATTTTTTAAATACAAGTCATAGATAAAAGAGGCTGCAAGAGGACATCATTGAGATCTGGGAGAAAAATAAAACAGACCTAGAGGGTCTACCCTTTCTCACCGGGAACCACCTGAGGACACTGCAGCAGTTATAGTAAACCCTGAATCTTCCTATATTGAGTGTTCTGACAGGTTTTCCTTTACTTTTACTTTCTCAGAAATCCTTGGTGGGAATCATTATTCAGTTTACTCTCTGTGTTCAGGATTTTTGCCTCTTGAAGAGTTCTAACCCCCGTGTTTCTGAGAAAAGAACAGACTGTCATAGCTTTGGGAAGTTGCCAGGGGAAAACTAACCCCTCAGACAATTATTTTATCTTTATTATCCTTTTACTGTACATGTTGTACTGTACATAGAAACTGATGATGTGATACTGTACATAGAAACTGATGAATGCATCAGTTTCTAAGCATGTTCATTATAAATGCTATAATCACATTTTAAAGGTAAACAGTGTTTATCATATTATCAAGTCACTATCCACTCTAAGTCAGCACTGATTTTTCACCATAAACCTGCGCTCTGCAGGGGAATGTGTGTTTATTTTTTGTCCCACTATCTGTCCAAAGGCTGAGAGCTACCCCCATGTCCCATTGAGTTATTCCCCGTGTTTCAGGCCATCCCCCATAATAAAATAATCTTATTTTGGTAGTGTTGGTTCTATCGCAAGATATGTTTTAATTCTGTGCAGTAGCTAATTTTGCTTTTCTGGACTTTTCTGATTATCTGTGATGTTCAGGCATTTCATGTTCAGAGTATGTGAGTGTCTTAATTGACTTGCTTTTACTGCTTTACATAGCAGTATGAGCTCGATGAATATTTGTTTGATTGAATGGCAGCAGTGCATGGTGAGACTGATGGATTATACAATTTTGTGTGAGTTATCAGAAATTCTTAGATTTCTTGATTCCTCTTTGCCTATTTTTGATAATAATGGTAGCAGAGACAGTGTTAAGTCCATGGAGAAGGTAGAATGGATGACGATGATGATGTGTGTGTGTCTGTGTGTGTCTGTGTCTGTGTGTGTATTTGGGTGTGTCTCTGTGTGCGTACTTATGTGCATATGTCGGCATGTATTTATCTGTATGTAGATAAGAGTGAGGGTAAAGAAGTAGTGAGAATTGCTGAAAAAATAGATAAAAATTTCCCACTGTGTTCTGGAATTTGTTTTAAGCCATTTAGGCCATTTGATTTTTCCTTCATCCCTCAAGACACATTTTTTAAGCATCTACTAATAAATGTGGCAGGAATAAATATAACAGAAACTATACAGAGCCCTGGAGACAGCCTCAGAGAACTTAGTCTAGTGGAAGTGAAAGCAGGGATATATATATATGTGGTCAAGGCTTTGGTAGAGGCAGGGTTCCCAGGTCAAGGCACAAAATAAGGCCTCCATTCTAGAGTGGAATTCAAGAAGGCTTTCAAGAAGTGAGTCTTAGGTTTAGTCTTGAAGTTTAAGAAGGAGGTCACTTGACAGAGAAGGGAGGAAGGGGGGCTTTATGCAAAGGAAACAGATGTGACTGGTTGATGAATACAGCTTTCATTTCTTCTTGGGGGATGGGGAGAAACATTTTGAACTTAAGACGTCACACTGGGTGCCTGTTTTAGAATTGGTTCATTAATAATGTTAAATTCTTTCGTATGGGTAGATAATCTAACAATACAATGAGCAAAACTGTTGCCACTGAATGTTCCGTGGTCCTTATTATTTATCTTGCAACTAAGAATTTATAGACAGTTTGAGTATGTGGTTCTTTTTTAATTGAAGTATAATTGACATACATTATTATATTAGTTTCATGTGTATAACGTAGTGATTTGACATTTGTATACATTGTGAAATGGTCACCACAATAAGTCTAGTTACCATCTGTCACCATACAAAGTTAATACAATATTACTGACTATATTCCGCATGCTGTCCATTACATCCCCATGACTTATTTATTTTATAACTGGAAGTTTGTCCTTCTTGCTCCCTTTTACCCAGTTAGCTCCCTGCCCAACCCTCCTTCCTCTGACAACCATATGGTTCTTGAATTATGATTATTTACCAAAAATTCCCTATATATTTTCCCCCCAATTTTTTCTTGTCATATTAATTTGTTTCCAATCTTAATTTTTCCCATTCTTACAATATGTAATCTATATCTTGGAATCCAGAGGGACATCTTAGAAATATTAATTAGCATTGAAGAATATAAAAAATCCAAAGGAAGTTCTGCATAAGGATAGACTTTAGAGGAAAATAGTTGGCTGTCCATTGTCTTTTTAGCTATGCATTCCATAGATCACGCAGATAACCTACCTCAGCAGCCTGTTGTAGTTGGGAGAAAGTGGGCGTTGGAATCAGATGGGCCCAGTGTCACATCCTCAAAATGTCACTTATCAGTCATGGCCTAAGAGAAATTTCTGAATCTTTTGATTCTCAATTTCCTTGACTATGAAATGAACACACTAAAACTAACTTTGTAGGAGAGGCTGTTAGAGACAGTGTTACAAAGTACCTCATAAGGGCCCAAGAAATAGTAGCTATCCTTATTGGAAGTTTCATCTAGGAATGCAAACTATGTATTTGGTCAAATCTTTATTATAAAAATAAGGATTTCATACCATCTAAACTGAGCTAGATATAACTCCATCTGAATCTACTAGAAAAGAGATTATGACCTCTCTAACTGGCTTTCAGAACCAGAAATTCAGATTTTTCTAATGTACCCAGTGTATTTTATTGCTCTAGCTATGAATGTTTTACTCGTTCTCTCTTTAGGATTACTTTCTTGTAGAATATAACCATTGTTGAATTGCCCACTAAGCAGATTTCAGGCTATTGTGTGCATGCTAAATGCCCCAGCAGCATTGAGATGCATGCATAGGCACACATACGTGCGTACTTTGCTTTCATAAAAAAGGTCAACTCTGAACAAATTAACCAGAAATATACTATTAGATGCTCTATAAAGGTGTAGGTTAATTTCAGCATGGGCAGCATTTTTTCTTTTGATGTATAGTGTTTTTATTTTGACATCTACACTGTGGGGAGAAAGTAAGGAGCCCCAAATCTTTTCACTGCGTGGGGACTTCAAAGATTTTATTCCCACCCTCAGGATGATAGGTATATCTTAATTAGGAAGTATTATAGCTCCAAGTGTGTAGTTCTTCAACAGTTTTATTTCAGAAATGGAAAAAGCGGGCTTCCCTGGTGGCACAGTGGTTGAGAGTCCGCCTGCCGATGCAGGGGACACGGGTTCGTGCCCCGGTCCGGGAAGATCCCACATGCCGTGGAGCGGCTGGGCCCGTGAGC
>NW_006785785.1:780874-787964 GCF_000442215.2 Lipotes vexillifer
TGGAAAAAGCAACCATCTGTCTTTCAGTTATTTGCCATTTGTGTAATATTTAACAGTTTTCAAATAAAACTCTAAGCAGCAGGATGTTAAGATGCAGTAGAATCAATGAAATGTAGACCGCAAAATGTTAAAGCCCTATAAGAATTTAAGAATCAGCTTGGTATAGGAGTTGTCAAAATATTTTAGCATAAAACCCTTCCTTCAAATGAAGGAGGATATAGGAGCCCACCAAGCCATTTTGGTAAGAGTACATAGATGCTTACTGAGGGTAGTGGGGTCCCCAGAAGCCTGACGCCTCTTCCTTGATTGCCCCCTACCCAGCCTGCCAGACTCTGGGGAGGTTCTTGGAAGCAGAGTTTGTAACTACTGGTTTAATATAAGCCCCAGCTGAGAAACCTGACACCCAGAAAACTTTATGCCAATGTGGCTAAACTCTGAGGGTTTATGTCTTTGGGAGCTGCGTTTTGAATTAATTTGGCAAATTCGTATCAGAAAGCAGTGTTCAGAGGGCATTGTCAGCTTTATTGGGGTAATTCATCTGAGAGAAGCAAAGCATTGTGTCAGAGTCATTCCAAGCCCAAGTTCATGTTTGTGTGAGAGAAAAGATAAGCAACAGCATTTCTTAGTTCTGTGGTGGCAAAACACAAGTAGTTGAGTTTTGAATAAATTGTGATGGATTAAAAGCCAAGAGTTTTTAATCCTGGTGGTTTTCCTATTTCTTTAACCCCTCAGGTTGGAGCTAAAACAATCCTCCTTTTTTTTTTTTTTTTTTTTTTTTTTTTTTTTTTGGGGGGCAGCGGGGGCCCCCCTCTCTCCCTGCTGTGGCCTCTCCCGTTGCGGAGGCTCCGGACGCGCAGGCTCAGCGGCCATGGCTCTCGGGCCCAGCCGCTCCGTGGCATGTGGGATCCTCCTGGACCGGGGCACGAACCCATGTCCCCTGCATGAGCAGGCGGACTCTCAACCGCTGCGCCACCAGGGAAGCCCTCCTCCTCCTTTTTAATCTTTGCATGTTAATAACATTCAGATTGTGATGCAGTAAATATCCAAAACAGCCCAAAATTAATTGTAAACCAAAGCATTAGAATACATTCATTTGAAGAGTGAATGCTTTTTCTGATTCATTATAGCGGCCTGTTAGGTGATTGAATAAATTCAGTTTTACGCTACCCAGGAGAAATGTTTTACTTAATTTTACATAGCCACATATTATGTTGGACGTTAACTATAATTTAGATGACGACAATGGTACTCATTCACCCCGAATTAGTATAAGTTACTTTTCTAGTACTGGATGGATTTGGGTTTAGCCACTCTCTTTTCTTCCCAAATCTCTTTTGATCTTGTGGTAAGATGTTGAGAAGTCTCAGGCCTGGGCTGTGTCTTTGAAGCACAATAAAAGGTAATTGGCAAAGAGAGGATTGAACCTGTGACCTTGCTTCTACTACAGCATGACCTAATCAATTGAGAAAACTCCCGGCCACAGCTTTTCTTTTGAGGGTTCTCCTCTCTTTACTGCCATGTAACTGATGTTTGTTAGCTTGTGACTCAACTCAGCTGTCACCAATTACTCCTACCCTTTTAATCCCACGTGGTATTCTTGCACATGAGGCGCTTAGTAAAATTTATTGAGTCAATTAGTGAATGGAGACATGAGGTCTCTAACCAGTTTGTAAGCATCAGTTATTCCTTTGAGGAATATAGTGATATTATGGTCACATTTCAGAGGTTGCCTCAGATTATCCTAGGTATTGTACTTATTATTGAGCTGTGTCTTTCTTGTTCCCCAAAGCCTATATCTACCTTGGCCATTTTGGTTTTATATGTTGGCCTTTGTAAATATATATTTTCTAACATATATTTTGTAGGCAAGATAATGAGATGGTGTGGGTATATATCTGCATGTATCTATGTTTACATGTGGATGAACATGTAATATATGTATCTGCATATGCACATATATGGAGAGAGGGGCATCTAAATATGAATAAATTTGTTCTGCCATGGACAGAGCAACCGATCGCAACTTCAAGGATTATTTTTATAACTCAACTGAGAAATTTCTGATTGTTATTACTCATTGCTAGTATTATTATTTAGAATGCAAATCCATGTTGAAACCTCCAAATTCCCAGTTTGCGTTTTGTCCCTTTACCTGTAACTGTGTTTGCTTCTTTACAGTAGGAGAAAATAAGCAAAACTAATTGTGGCTTTAAAATATTAAATCCCGGGCTTCCCTGGTGGCGCAGTGCTTGAGGGTCCGCCTGCCGATGCAGGGGGCGCGGGTTCGTGCCCGGTTTCGGGAGGATCCCACGTGCCGCGGAGCGGCTGGGCCCGTGAGCCGTGGCCGCTGAGCCTGCGCGTCCGGAGCCTGTGCTCCGCAAATGGGAGAGGCCACAACAGTAAAAAAAAAAAAAAAAAAAAAAAAAAATTAAATCCCAGTAGAGACTTGAATGTCCAATCTTTTTTCCTACAAGGAAAACCTGTCTTAGTTTATGCAAATCAGTATTTCAATTGGCAGTGTTTTAATTGCCCTGTTTCTTCTTACAAAATTTCCCTAAAGGTATTTGTTTCTTAATTTGTAGATGGCAGAAATTCACTACACTAAATTCACTACAGACTAAGGCTAAGAACCCTTATACCCTGGAGCAAAATTATACAGGAAGGATTGTGTGGGTCTGAGATGGAAACACTGAGAGATGCCTTCATGGTGAGACCCACAGCAGGTGGTGGGCATGCCATCTGCCTCTGTACATGATGCAATGGAGAATTCTTGGACTTGTTACAAGGATATGATGTAGAAAACTCTTCTGATTTCTAAGGTGCTTAGTATTCATGTAGAGAAGTGGCTTCTGAGGTCTAGAATCTAGAGGCCTGCGAGGTCCCTCAGGTGCTTGGGAGTAGATAGTTTGCCTCAGCCATGGCGCTCACTCTATTTTATGATTCAGCCTTCCTTCCATGGAAGATTTTATTAGGTTCCACTAATTGAGACATGTTGTTACAACTCTGGTCGTAGAAGGCTGAGTGGTCTCATTAATAAGACTACTGATGGTAGCACAAGCTACCTGATTGAGTTTAAGATACAGGCTCTCGGCCTTGAGTTTCTTGTGGTTTTACTAACTCTTTGTTCTTTTTCTAAGCGTAACACAAAAATCTGAAGCCATAAATAGCAGATGAATTCCACCATGTTAAAATAAAATTTTTTTAAATTCTGCAGGGCAAAACGCCTATGAGAAAAGTTAAAAACCAAACTGGGGAAAAAATATTTGCAGCTCATATCCTAGAGAAGGGATAATTTCCCTAATGCTGGGTCTGTAACTACAGCCCCAAGGCCAAATCCAGCCTGCTTTTGTAAATCAAGTTTTATTAGGACTTGATTTACATGCCCATCCGTTTGCATCTTGTTTGGGGCTGCTTTCACCTTACTGTGGCACTGTTGAGCAGTTGCAACAGAGACCATATGGCACACAAAGCCAAAAATATTTACTGTCTGGCCCTTTACAGAAAATGTTTGCCCCCCCTTCCTCTAATGAATAATGAGTTCCTACAGCTACCACTCAATATGAAAAAGACCAACAACTAGAGAGAAAAATAGGCAAGGGGTTGTATGTTAATATCTCAGCAAAAAACACAAAAACAGCAAACAGTTTTCAAATGAGGAGACATAGATTAAGGGGCAAGATTAAGGGAATGCACAAGGCAGGATGAGACACTCACAGACCAGCAAGGGCAGGAAGCCATTACCATCCCTTGGATTGAAGGCACAAAGAGAGAAAATAGTGTTACCGGAACTCAGTGAGAACCACAGCAGGGGATGAGGGATTGCCCAACGGGAGTATGGAAGCATATAGCCACCATAAGAAACATGGCATTGGAATGAGACAGAAATGGGAAAGAAACACGCTGACGCCTCTCTCCTCCCACCTTCCGGTTCCCTCCCGGTGCCTCCTGGTTACTGAACCCCACCAGGCAAGGGAGGCCAGGTGATGCTGTCCTCCGGAGTCAGCCTCCTGGGGCACAGATGAAAAGATCCTCAGCTCATTCATAATAGGAGCAGTGTGAGGGAAATCAACACTGAAATGTCCTTTTTTACCAATCAGATTGGCAAAGAGCAAGGTGTTTGCTAGTGCCCTGTGTTAGCAAGGGTACAGCGAAACAAGCTGTGGTGTGTGTGTGTGTGTGTGTGTGTGTGTGTACACATTATCTCTCGGATTACAAATGCATATGCCCTTTGACCCAGCAATTACACTTCTCTGAATTTTTCCAATAGATACATTAGCAAATACATGAAGTGACATATGTATAAGGCTATTCACTACAGCCTTGTTTGTAACATGAAAAAGAATGGAAATAACCTAACGTCTACTAATAGACCGGTTATATAAATTAAGCTATATCTGTTCAATGGAATCCTAAGAAGTCATAAAAAAGAATGAGGTAGCTCTTTATGTCCTCATATGAAATTAAATCAAGTTATATTGTTAAGCATGAAGAGAAAATGAAAATAGGGTGTGTAGTATATGCCCATTTGTGTAAAAATTAGGAAAGAAAAGAATACATAAGCATTTTGTTACATACGCACAAAATTTAAAAACCCATGAACTGATAAAATTGGTTGCCTCTGGAGAGGGGGGCTGGGGGCAGGGAGACCTTTTATGTGTTTTTGAACCTTTTCAATTTTGATTCATGTCAGTGTATGTACCTAGTTTTTTCTGAGAGTGGCTTTATTGCCTTGCCAGGCAAAGGGGGGCACAGCGGGCTCCTGCCCTCGAAAACTGTGTGTCCCCTACCTATTTAAAAATAAAGTAAGAATAATCTTGTGGACCAGTTAGTTGCAGTCTTAGATAGCTTTCATCTGAAAATTTAATTTAGGAGAATCTCAAAATTCTAGTCCCCGACTTGTGACTTCTGATAATTTCACAAACAAGGTCTGAGAAGCTGATTGGCAGATCCAGTGTGATGTGCTGGCTCCTAAGGCTTCAGTGAGGATGCTTTGTCTCCTCAGCCCAGTTTCGCTGGCCAGTTGGGCTTGGTCCCTGGTACTGCCTCTTAAATCTTTGTTTTCCTCAGCATGCTTGAAATCAATAACACTATTTATTTTTTAAAATGTTCTCTATCATTGGGCTTTCAACTAATTCATCCTGCCCCCATCTATTGGTCTGATTTATTGAGATTTTTCTGTGCATGTGTTGTCTCTCTTTAAGATAGATGTATGCTTAGGTTATTTGGAGCTACATCTTTTGAATATTTATTTTGACATGGAGAAAATTTTGGATTATCAACAAGTAAACATTTGGACAATCAGAGGATCAAAATATAGGAACAAATCTGGATTTCTCAAATCTGTCTCCTTTTATTTATTTATTTTTTTCTGGGCAGTATTTGCCTGAAGTGGAAAGAACTGAATATGGATGAGCGCATGTTGCAAACGAATTTTCAACTGTAATTGCCTTGCAGTACGAAAATAGGCAGAGAAAGTAGATTGAGAATATAGGCAATCAGAGATGAGATTCTTACACCTGCCAGATACCGTGTAGCACACAAGCATCCACAGAGAAATTGAAATGCTGCTGTCTTGAGACAAGAGGTTCCAACTAATGTGATTCGGAGGCATCTGTCCGATAGCTCACCTCATAAAATGACAGTACTGTCCTGAAGTCGGAGTCAGTCAAAAGGCTCATTTAGTGAGTGGCACAGGAGTCATCCCGGGAACTTTGCTGTAGGCTGTGACCCTCATTCCCTTCCATTTGTTTCAACTCAGGACCAGTGGCTTACAGGGAACTCTCCTAGCTGGAAGGCTTGGAACAAGATGGCACTTATACAATAAATGCTATTCTGAAAACATATGTCCCTCAAATACGTGGCTGTGGAGTAGGGGTTTAACATAACAAGTTGCCAGGTTTTGATCACTGAAATACAGGTATGTTTACCACCTTAATTTTGGCATGAAAAAGATTTGGACAGTGTGTAGAGCATTTCAGGCCCTAATTTAGAATTGAAGAGTTCAAACAGGGCACCTGGTAATTATATATCCCGAGGCAGTGAACTGGAGGAAAAGGGGTGGGAATGTTTGTACTGCCAAAGACTTTGGTTCTCATTTTATTTTTGAGGCTAGAACACTATGATGCTTCATCCTCTGTGCATATGCGTTTGTGTGTGTTTTCCTTTGCCTGTGTTGTAATTAGGAGCTTCATACAAGCTAATTTATATAGCAAAGGATCAGGCAAAGGGGCTAGAGATCTCTGGGAAAGGTGGGATTACTTTGCAACATCAGCAAAGTACTAAGGATGGCTGCAGTCCTTCAGGAGGCCAAGGTCACGTACCAGGTGCATGGTACCTGGTACAGCTAGCAGTACCAGGAGTGGCACTATGTGGAATCGGCAGTGTCCTGCTTAGACATGCCCCGCCCCCTCCCAGCCACACGCCCAGATCCCCAGACCATGCTCACCTCTCCCTTCTTGGCAGGTGTGTTGCACTGGTGGTCTGTTCCCCACTTACTTGTTCTCTGACTCTTCGTGTGTGAGACTTTTCCTTCCTTAAGTAGATGTGAACTCTCGAGCATGTGAAACCAGGTTTTATCGTTTCCGTTTTCTTTCTTCAGTGTCTGTAACAGAACATACACATTGATTTTCGGCCATGGTTTTTCTCTTTTGACAGTGGCTCTTGGCCAACTGAATCAAAATCCTCCTGTGGGCCGCCTGCCCCACTATTCACATTTTTGTTAAAAAACTTGGTGGTTTCTGAATTGTACAGTTTTGCTATGGGAATTGGACTGATTCTGTTTGGTATGAAATAATACAAATTTTCCTGAAAGTCTGGATTTACAGAAATAAAGGCCAAGAAAGGTTAAAAACAATTAATAATACAATAATACAATAATTATCAGACCGTTTTCATGGAGTTACATTTTCATTTGATCCGCAAACAAAAATCCACCAGAACACACATTCTAACTGTGAACAACTTCCTAGTGGAAAGAAATGAACATTTAGTGAGTCTCTGTTTTTGCCAAGAGCTGGCCATGCTAGCAGATTTAATAATATTTAATACTTATGTAATTATTGTTTAAGTTTTTTTTTTTTTTTTTTTTTTT
>NW_006785785.1:788074-809238 GCF_000442215.2 Lipotes vexillifer
CCCCTGCATCGGCAGGCGGACTCTCAACCACTGCGCCACCAGGGAAGCCCTAGGTATTGTTTAATTCCATATATTTCTTAATCTTTGTAGTGATCTTCTGAAATATGCATTATTATTTTAAAAATTTCTTTTAATTAAACCTTTTATTTTGAGATAACTGTAGATTCACATGTAGTTGTCATAAATAATACGAGAGATCTCTGTGTTTTTTACCTAGTTTCCTCCAGGGATAACATCTTACAAAACTATAGTACAGTATCACAACCAGAACATTGACGTTACTACAGCCAAGAAACAGCATTTCGGGACTTCCCTGGTGGTGTGGTGGTTAAGAATCCTCCTGCCAATGCAGGAGACACGGGTTCGAGCCCTGGTCCAGGAAGATCCCACATGCTGTGGAGCAACTAAGCCCCTGTGCCACATCTACTGAGCCTGTGCCTTAGAGCCCGCGAGCCACAACTACTGAGCACTTGTTCCACAACTACTGAATCCCATGTGCCTAGAGCCCGTGCTCCGCAGCAAGAGAAGCCACTGCAAAGAGAAGCACGCACACTGCAACGCAGAGTAGCCCCCGCTCGCCACAACTAGAGAAAGCCTGCGGGCAGCCACGAAGACCCAATGCAGCCAAAAATAAATAACAAATAAATAAATTTATTAAAAAAAAAGAAAGAAACAGCATTTCACCACCACAAGAATCCCTTGAATGTTGCCCTTTTATAGCTTCATCCGTTTTCTTTCCACAACAACCCCTCTTTAACCCAAACAACAACTAACCTGTACTCCATTTCTATAATTTTATCATTTCAAGAACATTGTATAAATAGAAACATATATTATGTAACCTTTTGGATTGCTTTTTTTCACTCAGCATAATTCTCTGAAGATTCATCCAGATTGTTGTGTATGTTAACTTCCTTGTTTATTACTAAGTAGTATCCCATTTATTACTAAGTAGTTTAACCTTTCACCCAATGAAGGACATCTGGGTTGCTTCCAGTTTCTTGCTGTTACAAATAAGGATGCTATAAAAATTCATGCACAGGTTTTTATGGAAACGTAAGTTTTCATTTCTCTGGGATAAATGCTCAGGAGAACAGTTGCCAAGCTGTATGGTAGTTGCACGTTTTGTATGAAACTTGCAGTGATCCTCTGAAGTATGCATTATCTTTGTTTATTACAACTACTACTAGTATTAATTATTTACAGATGAGGAAACTGAAGCTCAGAGTAGCTAGTTGACTTGCCCAAGCTTACATAGCTAGTAAGTAGCAGAGCTATGACTTGAACTCATGTCTTTCTGACTCTCCAAATCCCTACCTTTTCCAGTCAAGGACTCTAATACAGTACGTAGTCTTTACATGTAACAGTGTTGGGAATGGAAGACTGAGGATGCTGTTTCCACCTGACCTTGGATCCCTAAAAATGAGGAAGTGATTTAATGGTTATGCTACTGTACATGAGAGCAGACAGCAAGTATCAGCGCAGAAGATACCAGAGTCCATGATAGACATCATTATATTAAAGCCCCTAGCATTTCAATGCAAAGGCAGCAACTTTTACAATCCCTGCTTTGCTGAAGGGTTGAAGGACTTGTCCAGTGAATCAAGGGCAGAGCCAGAGCTCAGATGGATATAAACTCTCCATCCGTCTTCCTTCTGGTTGCCGTCTCTCTTTCAGCTTGTACATCCTTCAGTGCTGGGGCAGGCAGCTGGTGACTGGTGATCCTCAGAAAGGCAGATGCCATCAATTATTACTGTGTTTGTGGGAAAGATGTGAGTGGAAGAAGGAGGGAGGGGAGTGAGACAGTTCCAGGTGCGGGGTGGTCTGATCATGGTGGGTACTGAAACTCTGACAGTGTTTATGGTTGTTAGATGCACTGTGGGGAACTGCAGCCCCTTCCTGTAATCTAAAGGGTTATTTCTGGATGACATCTTTTTGGTTTTTTTGTTGTTTTTTTTTTTGGCGTCAGGCACTGCCTTTTTAAAAACTTTTTATTTTGCAAAGTTGCAAACATAGTATAGAGTCCCTAAATACTCTTCACCTTGTTTCTCCTAAGGTTAACATCTTACATATATATTGAAGCCAGAAAATTAACATTCATACAGTAGTGTTAACTAATGACTTTATTTGAATATTGCCTGTCTTCCACTGTCTTTTTTTCTTGTCCAGCATCTGGGTGACATCTTGACGGGAAACTGTCCTTTGGGAGAAGGGGGCTTACTCAGTGTGCCTGACCAACAGTTAATTATTAATACTTCATGCTCTGGATAAGTAGAGTGATGTTACCTGGGCGTCTGGTATGGAACTATTGGTACTTTGCTTGCTTGCTTTCTGATAAAAAGGAGGAAGTTTTATTAAGCAGTTTCAAGAACTTGCAGCCACAAAATTGCACATTGCTGCAAGAGTGAAAGGGTCTTTTCCACATAACTTTAGAGCCTGTGTAATGTATACTATTACAGGAAATACCTCTTTTGTTTCAGAGATTTTAAACAAAGGCCGGGTGGTTATAACTGCTTTCTGCCACCTAAATAATGTTTCTGAATTAAAATGGCTGATTTCAGTTTAGTCCCTGCAGACTATGATGAAGCTGGAATGAAAATGACCTGATTTTATGTTCATAGCAGTAAAGCCTTTTGAAATCAGCTTCTCCCACACTTAACATCTTTGTAACCTGAAATAATGTTTATTTCCAGAGGTCAACATTATTTCTATTATAATAACAGGTTTTCTCAGTTAATTCTTCACTCAGTTTCACATCTCAATATTTACTATATAATAAATACATAAATGAGATTCCAGGGTGGTCTGAGCTCTTTTCTTGGCAGATAGGTAATTTGCCACCAGGATTGTTTAGTGTGATCTATTGTAGTGATTATCGTGCCAATGATCGTTTCTTTGTTTATGTGATTTCCTATGAGGACCCTATATCATAGAGTCATAAAACACTATTGCTAGAAGCCTATAGGAGAAAACAAACTTTTATGTATAAGGAAGTTCCTTACCTGGAGTGTGATCACCTGTTTAATTTTGTCTGGGAATGAGAAACTTACACTGCATCCATGATTTTCAAACAGCATTCTGGGAAAGCAGCCCTGACCTCTCCCCACAAGCACCAACATGTTCATGCACCAACCCCCTCATCCCAAACACATACACACATCTTCCTCCCGTCACATCAGATCACTTTTATTTTGAGATTCTATGTTTTGTGGGGTTTATGTAATGTGTTGGTTGATGTAAGGGTTCCACTGCAAAAAAGTTTGAAAATTATAGTCAAGATGCTTAATGAGGCTTCTTAGGGCTCCGTCATCGATGATGCATAGTAAATGACACATAATTTGTGTGTGGGTACCTCCTTATCTCCTGTGTGACAAGTTTGGCAACAGTGGAACTTTGAAGAAGCTTATAAGCTTTTTTAAAAGACTGCTTAAGTGGATTGGCCGTCTAGAATATGATGTTGAGTGCTCTAAGTATCCGCTTGATTTTGCATGTCCTATAAGATTCTGACTTTTACCTATATGATTAATCTAGATGTACTTAAAAAAAAAAAACCAACCAACCTGTCTTCTCCCAAAGATAAACAGAAAAACTACAATTTTGTTAGGCAAGTGTGTGTTTCGGGGTTCTGTGGTTAAACTATGTATATCCTATAGAGAAACAGATAATTAATTTTAAAGCACTGATTTAATTGAGAGTACATGATCTAAGAGTTCCTTATTACCTCTTCTGTAGAACTTAGGGAAGGTTAGAAGGACTCTGTGTTTTTGAGGAAAGGGCAGCCTTCTTCCTGGGACAGGGCTCCCTTTCGAACACTTGGGGCTTAAAGTCTATAGCTCCTGCGTTCATTGAAATTCCTGTTGCTCCGTCTTCATTACCTCACCATGTCCATTCATTCTCTCTCTATCCACCCATCTACCTACCCCCCTATAATGTAATCGTAAATCTACTCCGGTGACAAAAAGGAGAAATTATACTCACTGTCTTTATCAAGATGGTATATTGCTAAGCTTCAGGCAGGCCCAAGTCCCTCTCTCTCCAAGGGCTCTGAGTCTTGGAGAGTCTGTGTCCTCTCTGTGGGTTAGGCCAGCAGAGTGTGTAGGATACCTAGCCAGCCTTTTCTGAGCTACAGGCTCAGACCTAACGTTATTCCCTTCATGACTCAGTGAGTTAATTCCAGAGACCTGACCTGTGTAGTCACTGGCACTGCTGTTTGGTTTATAGAGGGATGTTAGGAGGAATCTGTTTGGCAAACATTTGGATGGAGGGGACAGATCCTTTCTGATGGCACTCTTACATTCAAGGTGATCTGTACTGTTTCTTTATTTGTTTTCCTCTTGGATCAGATCTGTCATAATTTCCTTTCTAGATGCTGTCCATCAATATAGTCTTTAGCATTTTGTTGTTCAGAAAGAGATTATATGAGGTTCTCCTTTTTCTGGAAGAAGGCTAAGCTGTATTGTGTATCTATTACTGTGTCCGAGATTCCTATTTTCTCACCTCCATATCACTTCACAGAAGGCAGAATATGGTGTGATGTGGTTGAAAAAATGCTGAACTGTGTGACACGAGACCTGATTTTAGTTCAAGTTCACTCCTAGATGACCTGGCCAAGACATTTGACTGTCTGTCAACTTGATGATCTCTGTAGTTTCTCATTTTATCTCCTCTCACCTAATATAGTGGTAGTCATACGTATAGTAATTTGAAGGAGTTAATCTGTCATTATTCTCTGTTTATTTTTGCTAAATGACCAGTATTTACCATCCACAAAGTTCTCTCTGAAATAATAGCTAACAGCTACTCGGTTTGTACTAAGAACCAGGCACTGTTTTAAAGCACTTTACATGAATTAATTCATGTGATCCTTCGAATAATCCTGTGAAGGGGATTCTAGTAGTTGCCTCATTTACATGATGAAGAAACTTAGCTCCAGAGAGGTTAAATAACTTGCCCAACATGAATAACTAAAAAGTGGAGAGCCAGGGTCTGCCCTCATGCAGTTTAACTCCTGAGCATGTTGTCTTTTTTCTTCTATGTTATCTGCTTCTCTTTGTCTCAAAGTGAAAGCCACAGCTTCCTTTTCCAAACAAGACCAGGACCTGAATGAAGTAAAGCAGCTCATTCTCAGCATCATCCTATACACTGAAAAGAAAAAAACATGTCGCCTTTCTTCTTGACAATTCTAAAATAGAAAATGACAAAGCATGACCCTTTTCTAGTGAAAACCGTCAGGGAAAAAGAGGAAAATGATTCAGGCAGCTTCACTTGGTCATTTTCACAGATTCAACTTTCTCTTATCGTATCTGAATTCCGTAATCTAGTAACAAGACACATTTGATTTATCAGTTAGAGCTTGCTACGTTGTCTAATCTTCTGTTTTCTAATTGCTAATTTTAAAGGACCACAGTTCTTCCTGGACTTATATTCTAACAAAGCTTTCCATCAGAGCTCTCAGCATATCGTTTCTTGAGACTCTCATCAGTGGTTAGCAAGAGTTTGCTTTTTAAGTAGGTGCGTCTTTAACTCCCATTACTTGTGCATCCTAGCTGTTTTCATTCACCACTATACTCAGTCCAAGACAATTACCCAGTGAGTTTGAGAGGAGCAAAAATCGGCCTGTGTCCTAGGTGGAGAGGCAACCCTGGCTGGGAATTTTAGACAGTGGGTTGGTAGAGAGGTATACTTTATTGCTGCTGTAAAAATTCCCAGGCTAACAAGTGGCCTCATTCTTCCTAAATTACGTCCTACTGTCCTAATGTGAAAAAGGAGCAGAAAATTCTTTACAGAATTAAAATTTAGATAAGAAAATCTAGAGTTAAGGTTGTTATGATTGCTGTTTACTACTGTGATTTGGGATCACCCTGGCACCATGAAAAGTGTAAAAGTGAAAGCCTTCTATCGCCTTGTCACTCCTCATTTTCCAAGGGGATCCATGTTACAATTTGGTACGTATCCCTGCAGACCTTTCATGTGCACTTGCGTACGTGCACACACACACACCCACACAGAGACGTGTGCACACACACACAGAGGTATGTGACTTACATGCATCTACAGCTTGCAACAATGACTCAAGATCATCTTTTTATGCTAACAGATACAGACCTATCCTTTTTTTAATGGTCACATACATAGCATAATAGTAATGTATAATAATGATTGCTAACATTTGTTGAGCTCTTACTCTGTGTCTGGTATTGTACTAAACCCTTTACGTACAGATAAGGAAATCAAGATTCAGAGAGGTTTAGTAGCTTGCCCAAGATCACGCAGCCAGTATGTGGTGGAACCAGGATTTAAACCAAGGCTGTGTGGCCCCAGAATCCATGTGTGCACTGTAGTTCATGTTACCAATCCCCTGCTAACGGACTTTGGTCTCTCGTTTTTCACTATGACAGATATTTCTATAGTGAACATCTTTGTATATAGATGTGTGTGAAATATTTCTCTTTGATATGTACCTTTCGATGTTTGAGAGCCAACCTCTTTTTTTTTTTTTTTTTTTTAATGATATTGACTTGTGCAAAGAGGTTACAGCCTATCTCCAGAGGAGCTGATGCCTTAAGCATAGCAATGTATCGTCTTGATAATGACAATGAATTTCAATTCTTTTATTGTTTTATTAGATTTTTATTTATCTAATACAAGGCCTACCAGTCTTTGGCTGTGTTCAGTGGTAATGGCTCTCAGTTGCTGCTGGAATCCATGTTTTCAACTATCAGTGTCATTCAAAGCCTAGGAGAGGAAACCCTGATTATCTAACAATTTGGGGTACTTACTCGACAGGAGTCAAATCTTCAAAGAGGTCCCCTGCAGAATATTGAAGTAATACAACACTTACAAAGTGAGGTACTGATGTCTTATGTCTTTCAGTACCACACTGAAAAGTGCAGTTTCATTTTTCCACTTTCCATTTGAATGGGTTTAGATTTGCTTAAAAAAAAAAAAGAATAAAAAATAAACAAAACTTGGCCTGTGAATTTTTTGCCTGTGTGGCTGAGAAAGCAACAGAATTGTAAAGCTGAGATGGCTTTTCATCAATACAGTGATTCATTACTACATCAGAGAATGTTGAGGCTGATCAATAATATAATGATTGATAAGTGAATTTTCTGCCTCCCAAGAAGCATCTCCTGTACCTTTCTTCCCTCATATCTACCCGACAGATCCTTATACTAGATCGGGTGGCTGGTTGGCCAGGCAGGTGTCTTTGTGGTTGTAGGACTCCAGATCCATAGGCTGCAGTCCTTCCGAGCATAAGCTTCAGTCCACACTCTGTTGTCTGACCACAGGCTGCCCTGTAGCAAGGGCTTGTGGGATAGTGCGGGTAGATCCAAAGTCAGAATATGCTATCCCACCACAGGAGGATTAACTCTGGACACTTCCCATCATGGTGGAGTTATATTTTGCACTGAGACAGAAAGACATAGTGGAATTCTGTACCCATGTCACGAGCCTTCAGAGCTCCTCTGTCTTCACTGAACTCTGCTGATAGCAGAAAGGGCAGCAGAAGGGTCTTCCCAATCTTTGCCCCAGATAGAGAGAGGAGGTGATAGAGAGGCCTTTCATCTGCATTTGGACAGATGCACTCCGTTTTTTTCTTTTTCTCAGATAATTTGGTGACTACTTTGTGATAGTCACATGTTTCTGCCATAGGCGTTGAGAATAGTTGCTTGTCATCTTAACAAAGCAAATGATGTTCTCTTTAGCTTTTATTTTTGCAATCAAACTTGCCATTGATTCAGACAAACCTATAAAGATTTGTACTGGCAACTATGTAAACGTGCTCATGCAGTTAGGCCTTATAAAAAAGGGGCTCCCTGGGTTGCATGCTATAATGAATGTTAAAGTTTCAGATTCAATCAAAAATAAAAGTTGAAGAAAGTTGTTTTTTTTTTTCCCCATTACAAAGTAACATTCCTTTTAGCATATAACTTAATGAACCTAAAAGAGAAACCATAATGCTGTGAGGAGGGTGGAAATAAGAGAGGCAGAATAGTGGTTGGTAATAGTGGTTTCTAATCAGGCTTTCTGATTTCAATCCTGGTTCTCACCTAGAAAAAGTTATTTAAACCCCTGGGCTTCAGTTTCCTTATCTATAAAATGGGACTAATAATTATAATAATAGTATCTACTTCATAGGTTGTCATGGGATTGAGTTAACACATGTAAACCATTTAGAATAGTATGTCACACCATAGAAAACCCTCAATTCAATAAATGTTAGCTACTATTATGATTGTTGTTATTATTAAATAATAATTGTCATTTTCACAGGCTTTTTTCTTGTAACAAGTCAGGGAAGGGACAAACCATTTAAAATAGAGTGGTTAAAATTTTGAACAAAAGCTAGGGTTAGTGATTGTAGGAGAGGGAACAGAAGTTACAGAATTTCTAGGCTTTTGACCTACGTAGTAGGCTAAGAAGAATTCTCTTCATTGTAAAGTTCCCACAGCTCCGTAGGGAATCAAGACCACAAGAAGCCTCTCTATCGAGTTTAGCAGTTTCTCACTGGAAATCACAGTTTCTGAAAATACTGTTTAGCCTGTGGTACTTTTTTTTAAAGGTGTCGTGTTGAAGAAAAGGGATTCAGCCTAGATTTTTGTTTGGCTGTTAGCCTCTCGATAAGTCTTACTGGCCTCAGCACTCTGCTCCATTCCTGTGCAGTGGTGGCAGAAAGTAGATGTCAAATCTGTCAGGAGGATAGGATTATGTTCGGATGGATCTGGGACAAAGACATTGCTCTGATTGGGTAGATGAGCTCATGAAATCCCTTGGTTCTAAGAATTGCATACTTGTGAAAATGATAGTAAACTGTTCTGACAGGCCAGTAACGATTCTATAAGCAAGAAGATACATGCTGTGTATGCGAAGAGAAAATGTTTTGAAATCTCGTTTCTTTCTAATATATCTTATATATCTTGTTAAATTTCTTTTTTTTCCCCCTTGGCTTTATTGAGGTATAGTTGACTCTTGTTTTATCTCTTCCTGTTATTCTGCTGTATAAATATGTTATTTCAAGGACCTGAGTTCCAAGAAAGCAAGGATTTTATTTTTAACACTGCTCTTTATTTTAAAATATATGTTTATTAGTATTTTTTTTAGTACTTGCCAAGGTCCTTGGCATTATAGGATTTGAAAAAATTAAATTATTCATTTCCTTCCTTTTTTGTGGCCATTTATGATAGAGCAAATGTACCCAGATAATCGATATGAATTCTTGACAGTATAGCAAACACAGATTCAAGACTTAATGGAGCAGGTTGAATGTCTGTGTCAAGACCTCAGCTAAGAGAATCCTTTGTGAAAATAATAATAACAGGTTTTTTTTTTTTTACAATGACTTTGTATTATAGGAGGCTCTATGACCAATATTTATAAATCAAATTTAGAGAAAGCCATTATCTACATTAAAGTTACTTCCCTTTTCAGTCTTTCTTCTCCAATATCTTGTTTGGGAAGAAATCAAAAGACTACCTATAAGCAGTGGAGAGAGTATAGAGCAGGGTTTTTCAACCTTGGCACCGTCGACGTTTAATTCTTGGTTGTAGGCCGTCCTGTGCGTTGTAGGATGATTAGCAGCGTCCCTGGCTTCAACCTACTAGATGCCAATCTCACTCCCCCTCCCCAGGTAACAACAATCAAAAATGTCTCCAGACATTGCCAGATGTCCCCTATGGGGCAAAATTACCCTTGATTGAGAACCACTGGAATAGAGAATAACAGAAATGCCAAAAACTCAGAAAAAGAGTGGGACTCAGAGGCAGTAGAAAAGCAGCAAGGGGTTCAGATTTTCTAAGTCAACAAAATAAAAGTTCTTGTTAAAAAGTAAAAGAAATTAAGAACTAAAGAAGACATCAGGAAATTATTTGCAACAGTTAAGCCAAAAATTTACCTGCCTTTACCATACAAAGATCATAAGCTAATCAACTGGAAATTGACAAACATCCATTTCAAGAAATAGGCAAAGCACATGAAACCATTTTCACATCGAAATATAATGGCAAGGGCTTCCCTGGTGGCGCAGTGCTTGAGAGTCCGCCTGCCGATGCAGGAGACGCGGGTTCGTGCCCCGTTTCGGGAAGATCCCACATGCCGCGGAGCGGCTGGGCCCGTGAGCCATGGCCACTGAGCCTGCGCGTCCGGAGCCTGTGCTCCGCAAATGGGAGAGGCCACGACAGTGAGAGGCCCGCATAACGCAAGAAAAAAAAAAAAAAAAAAAAAAAGAAATATAATGGCAAACATGAAGTGCTCAAACTCGTATATAAAACCCATAATGTCTCTTGTCCTCAGTGTTTCTCTGTAGTTCAGTGTAAAAGTTCTTCGATGGAGCAGAGCAAATTAGGGGCCTTGGTTAGGAAAGGGTCCTGGGAGAGATGAGAGCTACAGTGGCCCAGAGCCAAATGTCAGAACGCAGGGGACGTGAGGACATTCACAAGTTCATGTCGGAGCAGGACCTGGTGAGAGTGACAGAGGCACGACAGAGGCATGGATAGGGAGGAAACTGGAATGAACTCTGTTCATTGAAGGTATTGGTGTGAACTCATGATATTAAGTAGAAAGAGAGAGATGGAGAAATAGACATGGATATAAATCATTGTGTTATGTGAGCAGTGCTACCTAGTGCATACCTAGTCCTAGACCTTGGTTTCTAAGCACTGTCTACACTTAAAAGTGTTCCTTGGGGCTGCCCTGGTGGCCCAGTGGTTGGGGGTCCGCCTGCCGATGCAGGGGACGCGGGTTCGTGCGCCGGTCCGGGAGGATCCCACGGGCCGCGGAGCGGCTGGGCCCGTGAGCCATGGCCGCTGAGCCTGCGCGTCCGGAGCCTGTGCTCCGAAAAAAAAAAAAAAAAGTGTTCCTTGGACAAATGGCTGATACTAGGGCTGAGACAGAGAAAGTAGATGAGCCTGGAATGTCTTGTAAGGAAGTGCTCGAAGAAAAGTAGGGAATACATCAAAAGGACATAGGAGCAAACTTAAAGGGGCTCCCAATAGCCAAATCTGGGGCAGTTTGAACATCAAAAATAATGATAGTAATAGATTATAACCCGTTGAATAAAATAGGCATTCATGATCCCCTACTGATCTAAATAAATCAATGCTTAAAGTCTGAGTTTGATGAGAAATGGGATATTTGTTGCATAGTCTCAAAGTAACTCCCCTACCCTCGAATATTAATTAATTACAAAGGGAAAATGAGTGACTTCACAGTGGAGAAGCCTGGCAAGACACCACCTTAGCCAAGTGATCAAAGTTAATAGCATCGGTAATAGGACTGATTGAAATTATGTACCACCTGGTAGGCTATAATGAGAAGAACGCAGCATCATTTCTGATAGTCTAGTCAAAGATGCATAACCTGAATCTAATCATGAGGAAACATCAAGCAAACCCAAATTGAGGGACATTCTAGAAAATATCTGGCCTCTAATCTTCAAAAGGGTCAAAGTCATGAAAGTTAAGGAAATGTATGCTTTGAACTGGATCCTTTTGCCATCGAAGTCGTTATGGAATGATTGGCGAACCTGAAATAGAGTCTAAGGATTAGATGGCGGTAATGTGCCAGGGTTAATTTCCTAATTTTCATGGCTCTGTTATAGGACAATGTTGTCGTGTACAGGAAATACCCAGTTTGGTGGGGATGAGGCAGCTACCTCTCAAAGGGTTCAGAACAAATAAATTGTCTTGTTTTTGCAACTTTAAGTTTGACATTCTTTTGAAATAAAAAAATTAAATAACAGAATTAAAAACGGCAGTGCTGGTAGTCTCATACCTTGCTGATATAACCCTTTGGATAGCAGATTAACAATATGTATCAAAAGCCTTAAATGTTCATATCCTGACTGATATCCAGTATTCTATACTATGGAAAGAAATGGGGAAAAAATGGAAAGTTACTTGTATTATAGTGTTAAGTGGAAAAGTTCTGTTAATAAGCAGTACATACTGTGGGTTCTTTACTGTGTACAAAAGTTATCATTAAAAGACTGGAAACGACCCCTCACCATTATTCTTAGTGTTAACCCCTCACGGCAGCTCTGAATGGCCAGGCATTGTCTCAGCTGTTTTCCCATTACTTTGTTTTTTCAGTATATATTTTTATTTGCATTAAGGTAGTTCCGTTTCCTCGTATTCGTTTTTCTTTTACCTTAGCGAGCTTACTGTCCACCCCCCCCATCCCCACTCCATCTTCATCTCAGCCTATCCCTGCCCTCCTCTTGCATCTCACTGAGGACAGCATTTCATCTGTTCCCCACGTTGAAACACTTTCAAACGCGTGCTCTTATTCTGTGACTTCAGTGTTACGTTATCTTTCCCTTGTATAGACCCGTATTCATGCTTTTCTCTTTCTGACCTGCATCTGCCGGTAGACAGACAGGATGGCCCAGCCATGAGCAGCGCAAGACGCCCGCTTTTCATGTGAGCAGGGGTGATTGCTTGGGCTTCTGGATCTTAGATTTCAAAATGCCAGCCAGTTAGAAGCTCGAACGCTCATTCACTGGTGCTGACCTCAAAGGGAACTCCCCTCAGATTGTTGAGTAAAGAATCTTCTCTCATCTTTAGTTGATATGTACTGTGGCTAGAGTCTATGCATTTTCAGGGGCATTTTAATGGGAAATTAAAAGGAAATACCTACTGAAGTCCAGAAGGCCTCAAATTAACTTTTATTAAACATCTCCTTTTAAAACATTCACAATAGCCTTACAAAGGATTTGTTTTGTTATCATTGAACACTGGAAAAGCAGGGTTCAGAGAGGTTAATGATATGACTGGTTAACCAGCTAGTAAGTGGTAGAGTCAGGAGTAAGACCCGTACCTCTTCGTTCAAAGGTCATGCTGTTTCATGAAACCCCAGTTCCTCCAGAAAGCACAAGTGAAATGTTACCTGATCACCAGGAAATCACATGGGCTAAACTTTACAGTTTGTTACTTAGGACACGTACTTTCTCTTCATGACAAAGTTGCTAATGAAAGCCAAATTTCTATAATGCTTTTGAATTCTGGGAGATATATTTGGACTTTTTTCTGCATTCTTCTCTCTTTTTTTTTTTTGTATTTATAGATAACATTCATAAGATAGTGTAAACTGTACACCAGAAGGCTTCTCAGGTAGAATTTTCAGGTTCTCTGTTTTCGGAAAGCAAGAGTATGGACATTTGATACCATATGACAGAGGCAGCACAACAAAGGCACATTATTTTTTCCCGTACAGCCTGTGATTTTCCTTGTAATTCCTCTTACCCACTCATCCATTTTTATAAAAATAAACTTTTTAGTACTTCTGCAGCTAAACATGCCAAACTGTCTCATACCTGGCATGTTCCTTTAGGCTTGTGACTTGCCCATCCGCTGTTTTGATCTCAGCCTTGCTTCATTGGCAAGATTTCCATTGTTAACTTGTCCTAATAAAAAAAAGCAACCCACAAACTCAAAATTAAATAAATTTAATATATCAAACCAATAACTGTTACATTATAGTCTAGAAATCGTATAGTAACTGCTGCTACATAATAAAATCGTGCGTGTGAATGAAAATGTGAGCCGTAGGTGTTGAATGAGATTCTCTGACATAACAATTTTCTCATATTTAAAGCAGACACAAAAAGCCTATGAAATGTAATCTGTCTTCTTGGCACATTCGAGAACAGTCCTGAATTCTGTGTTTTCCTTGTAGGAATACAATTTGTGTACCTATTTGTTCCTTCTAAATATTAAGCATGCTCTTTTGGTGCAGAAGAGTGAAGACAAGTACTTATGAAAAATGGACAGTAGAGTGTTTCTTCTTGATATGAATTAATTAACAGACTTCTCAGGTCCTAGATTTCTCAGGCATTTGCCTAGAATGTGCCCCAGCACCTCATGACACTGCCCTTCTCTTGTGCACGTGTCAGTGGTGGGTGGAGATATACATGTCTATAGTAATTGAAGATCAGAACAAACGTGATGGAATCTATTTCCCTTCTGCTTCTTCCCTGCTGTGGTGTGTCCTTGAGGGACATTACACCTGTGTGTGTAGATGATTGTGTGGGGAGGAGCACGAGTATGGGAGGGTGGCAATTGGTAAAACTGCAGTTACACAAATTCCAACGTTTCCCTACTCGTGTTTGCATTTACCACATAGGAACATATGTACACGCTGTCGATAGAGGTGACTACAAAAACTGTTGATGCCTCCTGGAAGGTGAAATCGCAAACTGCAAAGGTTTCTTGCCAGGGAAGATGTAGCAATGGCAGTGCCACCTGTTGTTTAAATCAGGGAACAGCTTCAAGTTCTGTTGCACAAATAATGGGGACAAACGCCAGGAGTGATCACCGGGGAGCTTTTCTCTTGTCTCCTCATGGGGAAACTCCAAGCCTTCATTTACAATCTCATGCATTCCTTGTAAAGTAGGCTATCAAATATGGGTTTTCACAGTGTATGGGAAGATAATTTAAATTGAAAACATACATCGGCCCTTGTTTACGTTGTGCGATTTTCAACACTTTCTGCCACATGGTGAAGCTTAAGGCGCTCCCTTTTGGTGCTTTTTCCCTTCAGAAAACAAAAACAAAAGAGGAATTTCTCTTCCTTACAGCTGCTAATGATGGATGGGATGAAAAAGTAGGAAAGTGCTTGAGACTACTGTCGCATCCTGTCATCCAGCAAGCAGCTCATCCACGGTTTGTGATGGCCAATACTGGTTGCTTTTACTGCTGTCCGTACATGGACTCATTTGGGTTATCAGATGACTTGCCATTACAGTGTGTTCATCCTTCTGCGGGGAAAACAGTATAGCTCTTGAGGGCGTTAAGAGCTGGTGTTAAATGTATGTAGTGGAGCAAATGTGAACTTCGCAGGAGTTTCTGGCAGATGGTGTGTGATCATGTAGGTATCAGACCACTTTAACTGCAAGAGACCAATGCCCGCTGTACAAATTTACCATGGTATAATTCAGTGGCTTTCACAGAGTGAAGGAACTCTATGTTTAGAAACAGGTAGCTTAGGTCAGAAGGCAACACAAGGCCGGGTGAAGGACATAACCTTATTGGATTCCAGTCTCTGAGGCTGTTGCTGTTTTTTAGACCATTTCTTAACATTCTAATCTGTAGGGAGCTTGTACTGGAGCCTGGGGGAGTGGGGATTCCCACCCACAGGATAGACAGTGGCCTAAGTGGCTTTCTGAATTCTCCCCCTTCCTCATACTCCTTTTCTAAATTTTTCAGACATATGGGCCAGACGTGTAGTGCTCACTTTCTGACCCTGCTAAACCACTAGTGGTAAACTTTGTCTTATTGAGGATTGACACCAACCAGTGGTGTTCATATTGGCTTTTTAAGCTCAAGAAAGCCAAAACTCAGGCAGAGTAGTAAAAGAAGAAAATATAGAAACAGTAATAGATAGGAGACAGTAGACATTTGAGGGCTACTTCTTAAACTTGGGTAAGTTCTTCAGCTCTTAGGGCCTTTATTTCCTTATCTATAAAATGGGAAATTCAAGTCCAATCAGATAAGAAGATTTTGAGGTTCCTTGTACCTATGTGTTTGTATTTGGAATTTGTCTTATAATATGCCATTAGGTATATAAATTTACAATGCTATTTAAAATGCAGATTTCTAGTCCAGTTGCAATATTGGACTTTACTTTCCCCGGATTACGTGCGGTGACAGGATAACCTCTCCAGCCCTCTTCTAGCCTCATGATTCTGGGAGAAAGTTTTCTGTGACAGAAATTCTCCAAAGTTTTCCTAGAAGATTCGCAGATAAACTAGGATAAGCACAGTTTTCCTTGGGGAAACACCATCTTCCCTTAACCCTCTTCAGCCTGATATTTTTGGCCTTTAATACATAGTAAATAGATGACATACATTTTATATCCGATGCCTCGTAACAGCTATTTTTGGAAGTTATTTTAGACCTCCAGACCTTAAGCATGGATAAGATTTTTTTTTAATCTAAGAAATATTTTATGATGGCTATTTAAAGATGGGGATATTAAGTTTTCCCCACCTCCTGTTCTTTTTCCTGTTGGGATTTTCTCTGTCATAACTATTCATTCTACAAGTCAGCAAAGGTAATTCAGTTAACTACTTGCTGAAAATGGACTCAGATTTTCCCTCTAAGAACTCATTTTTGAGCAAACCAAAATAGTAGGAAAGGAAGAAAACATAGAGGGAGTTTCTTAAATTATGCTTAGTCCGGATACATGTTGGTCTGGCTGCTTGCTTTAGTGGACATTTCTATCCAAGGATAAAGGCTGGGCACGACTCTCATTGGTGAATACCTCATGTTCCTTACTTTCTGTATGGAGAAGCTTCATCACTGGTGTGAGGCCTGGTAGTAAACTGGTGAAGGGAAGGAGAATACAAGAGTAGACGTCAATTTTTAAAAGTCCGTTTTTATTCATTTCAAGATTTTGACTACGACCAAATTGTTGCTCCACATAGAAAATATGATTCTGAATTCTGGTTCCCATCAGAAGTCCAGAAAAAGGAGAGAAGAGTCTTGTAACACCCACAAATACCATTTCCAATGTTATTTTAAAAATTGTTATCGTTATTATTTCAAGCTCTTATTCTTATTGGGGATAATAATAAACTTTGTGATACACACGGTCTTATATGAGGCAACACCACCGCTCAGTAGCTTCTTTCTCTTCATTCTAGTTATTATTCTTGGGGTCACAACAATATTCTGAAGGTTTTTTTCATTTTTAATGAAAAAGAAAACATGTTTGATGTTTCTTTCCTTTTTTAAATCATGAGAATACTGAGACCTGATCAGAAAGGTTGAGACTTGCCTGAAGGTTCCTGCCATCCTTAGTACTGGAAGTAGGTGGTCTAACTTGGAATCTAATATTCTTTCCACTAAGTTACACATGCAAACCCATCTTATTTTCTCCTTTGATACCTGTTCACATATATGTGTGTATAAATGTGTGTGTATGTATGTGCGTGTGTACACACATGTACATGTGTATCCATAAATATTTCCATGACTTCAAAAAGTGTGAAGACTCCTAGCTTAGATGAGAATGCATTGAAGTTAGGATTGTAGAATCTTCCCACAAGTGGAAAGGACACTTAAGGAGGTTAAGTAAGTCCTCTAGCTTCAGGCTGTTCTGCACCAAAAACAACCGTGACATATCACCTAAACTTTCTATATGTTGGTATGGTGTTTCCCCCATTACAAGGATCCATAGAGTGTTTATGACTTGACCACCACAGTCCGGAGCACCAGAGCATCGTGACGGATGTGCGATAAGGGCTTTGAGTATAATATCTCAATGCAATGCAAAGTTACACGCTCCTGTAGATATCTTGTTCGTCTTGCCACTGTTTTATGTAGTTAACATGTATTATGTATGTGCTATGCGGGGGTCAGGCATTTCACAGCAACCCTAGTTTCCTTAGTTTTCAGCTAAGGAGAAGAAACAGACTAAATGACTTGCCCACGGTCGAATTGCTAGCAAGTGGCTTGGCTCGTCCTTGAACCTGGGTCTTTTTGACTCCAGGGTCTAGTAAGCTGTTCACCCCTGTCCTCTGTCATCTCACCTGGAAAAGGTGCTGTGGTGTCTCAGTGGATTTGCCCACAATCTGCCGGCCTAAACACAGTCAATCCTGTGGTTTAACGTTTTAACAGGGATACTGAGGGTAAAGGAGGGGCTCTTATTTTCTAAACAGATGACTTCGGCATTCGTGGAAAACCAAAGCCTAGAAAATTGCCAGCGCCTCGCTTTGTGTGTCGACACTGCTGCTTTGTCTCCCTGGGTTGCCGCTCCTCATAAACGGCCCCCTCCCCGTGTTGGCTGGAGAGAAAGGAAAGTTAAACTTCAGAGGTGCACTACTCCCAAAGCACTGTTGTTGCCAGCAGACCTTCTAGTATTTGCTGTTCACAGTTGGAAAAATAGTGGTGGCATTCATACAGCCCTCACTCCCTCCAGGATCCCAGTGGACTTCCGAGCACAGAAATGTTCATGGGCCCAGGGAGTTGGAGGCGAGAGGGCAGCCTCGTTCCCGGAAATTCAGGCTAAGCCAGTTCTCGGCTCAGAGGAGTGCTGGCCTCTCTGAGGCCCACCCTTATTTCTTATTTATGTGCAGTTGTAGAATATAGAAAGAGCCCTCAGACATCACAGAGGGGAGTGGTGACTGATGTTTTCCCCACACGGGCTCTGAGCACGTGTGGGTGAGGGCCCAATTGCCAGTCTCTCTAAGGTCACTTGGACCAGCTACTGAACGTAGCCTGTGGCTCTTCGTTACCTTCAGAGTTTAAAGGCCCTGAGTGTTTTGACCCTCCTCTCTTGCGCTATTTACAGATAAGGAAAGGCAGGAGAGGGGAAGGGACTTCATTATTGTCACACAGGCACAGCACCAATGATCCCCCTCCAGACACCCAGCATCTGGGAATAGCATTCACTTAGTGGCATCGCTTGGCTTTTTTTTTCCTGGCACCTTTGTTGTATGGACAGTGGCCATGACTTATACTTTTTTTTTTTTTTGGTATAAAATCACCCCCTTGACATTGGTAATAGGGTAATAGCTTGTTAATTGACTAATTACTGAATTTTTTCAAAATTCAGTTTCGTTCTTTTCTAATGAATTTAATCCTGTTTCTCACTTCTGAGTACAGATTGCCCTGGAGTGTATTTCTTGTCTTACCCTTCTGCCTTTTCTTCCATTATTTTCTTAAAAAAAAGAATTTTATTGTGGTAAGAACAGTTAGCAATGAGATCTACCCTCTGAACAGATTTTTAAGTGAACAATACAGTATTGTTATCTAGAGGCACAATGTTGCACAGCAGATCTCTAGACCTTATTCATCTCCCATAACTGAAATTTTATATCCATTGATTCGGAATTCCCCCTTCCTCCTAGCCCCTGACATCCACCATTCTATTCTTTACTTTTATGTGTTTGACTTTTTTTTTTAATAAATTTATTTATTTATTTTTGGCTGCATTGGGTCTTTGTTGTTGCGCGCGGGCTTTTCTCTAGTTGCGGCGAGCAGGCTCTAGGTGCATGGGCTTCAGTAGTTGTGGCTTGCGGGCTCTAGAGCGCAGGCTCAGTAGTTGTGGCACACGGGCTTAGTTGCTCCGCGGCACGTGGAACCTTCTCGGACTAGGGCTTGAACCTGTGTCCCCTGCATTGGCAGGTGGATTCTTAACCACTGTGCCACCAGGGAAGTCCAATGTGTTTGACTGTTTTAGATAGCTCATATGAGTGGAATCATGCAGTAGTTGGCCTTCTGTGAACGTCTTATTTTACTTAGCATAATGTCCTCAAGGTTTATATTGTCGCATACTACAGGATTTCCTTCTTTTTAAAGGCTGAATTATATTCCATTGTATATACATACCACATTTTAAAAATCCACTTATCCTTCAGTGGACATTTAGATTGTCTCCACACCTAGGCTACTGTAAATGATGCCACAGTGAACACAGGGCTAATATCTCTTTGAGATCCTGATTTCAATTCTGTTGGATAATACCCAGAAGGGAAATCTTCCATTCTTTCCTTATCATGTTTTCTTCCCCTAATTCTTCCATCTCTCCCTCTGTAGAATGAACATCCAAAGTGCTAGATGCACGAATCTGTTTTAGTAAGGAGCCCCAAACCTTAACGGTGTTTACTTATTCCTTTAGGTGTTTATTGCTAACAGTTGTTCTGTGATTAACGCCCCCCCCCCCCGCCACCGCCCTTTTTTTTGAACCTTTGTGAGATTTGGGGCAACTATGTTGGTTTTCCCTTGGTTATTAAAAATAGTCCAGTCCAGTTGAAATCCAGTTTTATATCTGATTCAAATCTCTTTCTCCCCATCACACGTTAGACTTAAAACTCAGGGAGCTTAGAGTAGAGGGGATATGGAGCCTCTCTTTTCCTTACTTCACGTTCCCTCTGACGATATGCTTTGGCACATGCGCCCTGCTGGGCCAGTCAGGGGATGGTTCAAGACAAGTGCTGTTTTCTTTCATGGAGAAAGTTGCTGCTGCTCTAGAACACCGTCTGTTGCAAGAATCCAAGTATTGGGCTTCCCTGGTGGCGCAGTGGTTGAGAGTCCGCCTGCCGATTCAGGAAGATCCCACATGCCGCAGAGCGGCTGGGCCCGTGAGCCATGGCCTCTGAGCCTGTGCATCCAGAGCCTGTGCTCCGCAATGGGAGAGGCCACAATAGTGAGAGGCCCACGTACCACAAAAAGAAATTTTAAAAATTAAAAAAAAAAGAATCCAAGTATTGACTGTTGCCACATTGCATGTGGGTAAGTTGGAGGGCCCTGTTGCCCTGTCTTCCTCCCACCATGGTGGAGGTGCTGGATGTGGAAGCTTTGGCCCAGCTTCGTTGGCCACTTCTGGGGTTAGGCAGTAGCAAGAGGGCTTAAACTCAGCTATATTCTGTGGTGTCCACCTGTCCCATGGGACACATATGTATTTGTGACAAAACAATTGATAGCATACAGGTTATGCCACTGCCTTCTTATGAGCTCTCCCATTCTCATATTCCCTGCTCAGGTAGGCAGGGGTGAGATGAGGAAATTGGCTGCTCAAGTAGACACCTAACCAGGGAATTGAGACTAGGCTCACTTCTTTTTTTTTTTTTTTAATTTATTTTTTTATTGAAGTGTAGTTGATTTACAGTGTTGTATTAATTTCTGCTGTACAGCAAAGTGACTCAGTTATACATATCTATATTCTTTTTTATATTCTTCTCCATTATGGTTTATCCCAGGATATTGAATATAGTTCCCTGTGCTATACAGTAGGACCTTGTTGTTTATCCATTCTGTATGTAATAATTTGCACCTATTAGCCCCAGACTCCCAGTCTGTCCTTCACCCCCACCCCTCACCCTTGGCAACCATGAGTCTGTTCTCTGTTAGACTCACTTCTTATAGGTACCCCAGAACATTCCATTCTGGAATGGAAAGCACCCTCTCTCATCCCTCACGGAATCACTTTTCATCTTGAAAACAAGGCCAAAGACAAACTCACATTTTTCAGATTCTACAGTCTGGGAAAGACAAGTGTGGTCACAGAGAGTTGATAGCAGAGTTCTGCTTAGTAAGCCCTGGGGGGAAAGATGTCTGGTGCCAACTGTGGGCAGCTTCTCCAGCAGTCTCCTTAGACTATGGGGAATTTAGTATTTTGTCCTCAGCTTTGGGCTTTAGCTTCAGTTCTGGACCCGTAGGGAA
>NW_006785785.1:809263-847114 GCF_000442215.2 Lipotes vexillifer
AGGGAAAGCCCCTCTGAGTATGTAACTGGGATAGCAGGAAAGAAGCAGGGAAGGGAAAGACACGGCACTTTCTTGCTCTGGATCAGGAAAGAATAATCCAGCTCTCCCCTCCCTTGCTTTTCTCAGTCTCTGGCTGTCCCTGTTCTTGAGTTTCATGGTGTTAATTGCTCTTATATTCTAGAGGTTGCAGATCCTTTGTCTTGTTCATTGTCAAGTCACCAGTAGCCCCTGCCACTGTGTGTTCATTGTGCTCGTGACGTTAATTACAGTTTACATAGTAGTGGGATCCACGTGGAAGGCTTCTTCAGAGACAGCTCGCTCCACTGTCTGAGCTCCACCTGTGTTCTGTGGGTGGAAAGGACAGGTGTTTTGCTATGTGAGACAGGTCAGTGTGCCATACCTGTTGCCTTTACCTGTTGATCCACACACCAGAAAGGCCGTAGCTGAATTCATGTTACTTCTGATCCTTTTTAAGGTATCCTGAAAACAAACCTCAGGATGCCTTAAAATATCCTGGATTTACCTTGCTGTCTTTGGCAATGGCCAAACTTGAACAGCCCCCAAGAACAATAGAAACTAGCTGGTTTTCCCTGGTTCACGATCTCTTTTATGCACAAGAGATCTTCTCAGAGTAAGTCAGAATCATGCATGGGTTGCTTATCACGGCGCAGTTTTCTCACACATTTTCTAAAACTTTGAGGAAAGACAGATGTGAGGGAAAGGCTTTCTGTATCATCGCCCAGTGTTTCCGTCTGGGAAGGTGGGGAGCCGGCTTTACCTGCCGTTGGGTAGGAAGAGCCACGTAGGTGGGGCTGGCTGAACACTCTTGACCTGTCTCTCTCCACACGTATTATCTCCCCTCTCCTACCCCAGCCTCTCCAACAACTCTGTGCGCACGCGCACCCCTCCATCAACTCCCCCTTCCCCTTCCCTTTCTAGTCAGTTATAACACAGAATGGCAAGACTTGCTTTCCCTACAAAGTATATTTGTGCGCCAGCAACTTTAAAATTTACCTTGGGGGACCACTGCATATAGTTAGATTTCTTCTAACAATCAGGGCATGTTTGTGCTTTTAATGCAAATATCTAATGCGCAATCTTTATTTTTTAAACCAATCTTAAAACATTATAGTAGAATTGATTCCCAAAAGTACAGTCAAGACCCACCGTTTCTCCTTTTTCCCTTACCCTCTAACTTCCCAGGTGTCTTTAGAGTACGTAAACCCCACTCACAGAGCTTGGGGACAATTAGATTCTCAAACGCCACGACTGGTATGGAGGTCAGCTCTGTACAGAGGCAGACCGGAGATAAACTTTAAATATCAAGAGGTGTGTGCTGACCTCTCGCCAGGGCTGGTTCAGTGAGGACCTCAGGTAATGATAGTGAATGACTGACTGGAGCTTTGAGGGCCTTGGCCTTTTCGTTACCCACTTTGCAGTTTTCATAGGACTCTGTACTAAGCAGATACGTATGTTTTACTTTTGCAGTATCATTCTAAGGTTGCCTCTTTACATCCTTAAACCGTAGATGACCAAACCAATGTACAGGGAAGTTGTCCAAGGTCAGACAGCTAGTTAGCTGAGAAACCAGGGTTTAAATGCAATCTCAAGTGTAGTCTTCTCTTCACCATGTGTGATTGCTTCCCTCCTGTAAGCATTTGCTTTGCTGCTGTGAAAAAGATCTATACTTTGTCGACTGGGTCTCAGGGCAATGGGAATCTCTTAGGCTTGCCTTAACCTAGCTAATAAGTGGTTAGAAAGATAGGAAGAGCCCCCATTTGTGAAGCCTTTCTCTCCTTCCATTCCTAATATGACCCTCCTCCCTCTAAATGTTTTCATTGTTATCCCATTATTTTATTTCTGATAACATCTGTCATCACATGGGTTTTCCCAGGGAACAGTATTTACTTGCTCCCGATTTCATGGGTTGTCCCCAACTCCACTTCATGGCCTACCCTGTTCTAGTCCCAAACCCCACGTAACCCTTTGTGTGCATGTGTGTTCTTGGGCTCCCAAGGATAGAGTCTCCTGCAGGAGGAAGCTGGATGAAAGCCTGGAAAGGTTATTTTGTTTAAATTCTTTCCTTGAAGTTCCTTTGGTGAGGGAGCCAGGCTGGAAATCATACCAGAACAGTTGCGTTTCATAGTTACACTGTAATCAGGAAACTGTAATTCATGGCCATTAAATTGCTTCCTTTGAAGTGTAAGAAAAAACAGAACAACTTTTATGGCCTTTTAACCCACAGGATTATAGTGCACATGAATTAAAGTCAAGTGTGTTATGAACTCTCCCAGGTACCATGCGTGGCAGAACTCCGTCCTCACCCCAGTGCTCATTAATTGGTTGACTCTCAACTGAAAACTGGAGTGAGGGGTATCAGGATCTCGGAAGGCTTCCTCTTCTCTCTCATCTCTGTGTTCTTATAAGACAAGTCAGAGGTGAGGACACTTACTGTGGTTGCTTGACTGAAGATGAGACTTGGTCTTTCTGTGGTGGCTCTCTTCAGGAAAGGGCAGCTGAAAAACAATTACTTAGCGCTTTCTAAATGTCAGCACTGTGCTGGCCGTTTTACATACCTGTTTCCATTGAATCCTTACAACAATCCAATGAAGTAAATGTTAGCATTCCCGTTTTACAGGTAGGAATGATACAGTCTCAAGAAATTAAATAATAAGCCCAAGATCACTCAGTAGGTGGTGGTGCCTGAACTCTGGCTGAGAGCGGAGTCACTGCCACCCTATGTTGCTTCCCAGAACTCATACCTGACGCCACACAAAAGTCAATAAATAGCACTGCTGGAGCCCCATGTCCTGGGTCCTCATATCGCTAGTGTAGTCAGTTGTACGATAAATCGCTGAGATTTATACACTGTTGTAATTTTAAGGAATTTCATAGGAAACCTATGGAGAAAGATAAGCGATAAAATTGTATATTAATATTCAATGACTATATATGAAATATTTGTATTAAATATAATAAACGTTTATGACATGTATTTATCTAATTTTATTAGAGGCTTAAAATAGATATTATTAGAAAAAATAGCAATGTTTTTTCCATTGAAAATTTCATTGATAGCTGAGCTGATTTTAAAAGGAGGGGGTGGGTCTTTCAGAATGTGGAATGTCAAGTTATGTTCCACTTGTTGTGAGAGGAGGTAACCCACAGGACATAAAAAATTTTGAACTTAAGTTGTACATATTTCTTAGTAATAGGTTCTGTCACCTGTATTTATTGCCTGGAATATTTTCAGTATGGACTTAGTCCTAGACAATTCTGATTAGGTCCATTATGGGTCCCACCACTCCACTAGATGGCGCTGTGGTAGCATGGATATGCCTAATGCCCCACCATGGGTTTGAAAAGCAGGTAAGAACTTTGTTCTGTTGGGGCGCCTCAAAGCCTAATGGAGTGTGAATTAGAGCCCCATAGCATAATATAATTTTTCCACTTTTGTCCTTCTGTGCGTCTGCGTGTCTTCACTTGGTATTTCTTTGCCCTTTTACCATCTTTCCCTCTAACTCTTTAATATTTCCTCCTAAGTCCTGCCCACCAAAATCCTCCTTACTTGGAACTGTCACTCTTCTCTCCCTTGCTATGCGTACACGTTTTCTATTTGAGGGTGTGTGGTGATAGACTGAGACTTTTATGAGCCATGCAGTGGGGCCAACTACTGGGCCTACTTTGCAAAGGAGATGGTCATCTTGCCCTTCAGACTGGAGTCTTTCCTCACATCTGCATGGTCTCCTCAGTGGGCTCACCTTGCTGCTTTTCCCTACAGTGAATGTGGTGCTTTCTCAGAAATGGTGGGTTTGGTTCTAGCAAATACAATCAGAAGGATAGAGGCTCTGGCATGGGGTGTAGAATATGGGAGGCGTACAAAGTATCGTGATTTTCTAGGGCATCATTCAGAACCAGGACTGAAAGGGAACTGCCAGGGCCTCTGTCTAAACCCCTCATTTTGAAATGAGGGGCAATCCAGAGGATCCTGTCCCCTCCCAGTCAGTTTAGTGCTCTATTCTGAGTAGCTGCCAGCTCCGAAGAGGAAGAGCCTTGATATGCAAGGAAGGGAACCATCTGTGAATGTTGTTTATTGTAGGGTCTGCATTTCTGAAGATTACTCAGAGAATTGACCTCTGTTTGACTATCATTTGTAGTTCAAAAGAGGATCATGAAAAACATTTAAACTATTTGCAGTCATCCCCATAAAGTGTTGGCCTTTGCTGTATGGGATTATTGCTGTTTCCTGCTTCAAACCACAGCTTTGCAAAGCCACGCATCACCTGGTGGGAAACAGGCATGCTTCTCAGATTTAGATTTTGGCAAGGGCGGCCAATGTAAAATCTCCTCACCTTCAAAAATGTGATGAATTCCTCATTTCTTTTGGTTTCTAGAATGAAGCTAGACCTGTCTCTTTAGAGTACTTAGAGCAAGGAGAAACTTTCAAAACACCTATACTCCCTATGAGGTTGAAGATGGGTTGGCAAGAGGAGGAGGTGCTTATGGGAATCAAACTTGTAGGTGGGCAAACATGGATGGGCTTGCCTGACATGTTTTCTCTTGAATGCAATTCATCTTCTGCTGAAGTAAAACTTCCTCACTAGTCAGAAGTACATTTTGCCAGATGTAATTTAATTCACACTAACAAATTACAATGAAGTTCAGGTGAATAGATTGGAAAGCGGTGTTTGCAACTGGCCTATAATGACCCCAAATGTGGTTCTGTCCGGTGGCCTGAGGAGTGTCATTTCCATGAACCTTGCTCCCCTCTCCGTCAGAGGAGCAGGACGGTGGCCCCATTTCATAAGGCTTGGTTGAAATAGTGTAAATAAATTTGTTGCTTACTGGGAGGCTTTTCTTTTGCCACCACAAGACTTTAAAAATTAAGTAAAATCTTACTTAGGTGAAATAAGGCAGTCTCGGTTTAAGTTATCTAGGCATTCAATCCGTGTAGAATATTGTTTTCAAAGAAATCTTTGATCTTGTTGTTTTCCAACACTGGACAAACCAAGGATGAATTTAATACTCACTGTGGTTACATTGTAGTAAGACATGTTCTCTGCCTTCCAGAATCCTGCAGTTTACTAGAGAGCAGGGACTCAGTGAATAACCAGTGATCAACATAAGGCCTATCAACCTGGTATTTGAGTTCTCTGTTATCTTGATTAGTGAATCTTAGAAAATGAAACTCCTTAATGACTGCTTTGGCCTTTTGCAAACTAAAGAATCATAATGTGAATGTGCATGTGGTGGTGTCCGGGGGGAGGGGGATATGGGGAGGAGTCCTTTGGACCCAGGCCTGGTTTTGAGGGTATAGATAAGTTTGCTGCCATCTTCAGTTTGGGGGCATGATTGATGCTATGGGACATTCTAGGGAGAAATGGAAGTGGGAGCTTCCTACAGACCACAGCCTATCCTCCCCTGCTGGGAGGGATGGGAAAGAAGTCATATCCCATCTCTGTCTTCACATCCTGTTTGCTTTTTATCTTCTGTGTTCTTTTTTCTCCCCACTCCTTCCCACCTCTTCTGGGAAGAATAGAAAAGTATATACTGACACTTTTATTAGCGCCCTGCCTCGTGTCACCATCTGGCTAGCTTGAGGGTAAGAAACAGGGAGGGGCAAAAGAAACAAGGTAGCTGTTTGTGCTTATTTGTCTGCAGCCTGGCAGACACAATTCCTTCCTTGCAAAAACAAGCACCAAGATTTATAGAGCTGATCATTATCAAGAATCTTTATTCTGAGGAGTTAAGCGAGAGAAAATGTTTTCAATCATCCATTATGGAGAGTAAATGGGAGTCAAGAACGGTCACAGCTTCTTTCTTTTTTTTTAATTGTTTTGAATTTCATTTATTTATTTATTCACAGCAGGTTCTTATTACTTATCTATTTTATACATATTAGTGTATCTATGTCAATCCCAATCTCCCAATTCATCCTCCCCCCACCGCTTTTCCCCCTTGGTGTCCATGCGTTTGTTCTGTACATCTGTGTCTCTATTTCTGCCTTGCAAACCGGTTTATCTGTACCATTTTTCTATATTCCACATATATGCGTTAATATACGATATTTGCTTTTCTCTTTCTGACTTACTTCACTCTGTATGACAGTCTCTAGGTCCATCCACGTCTCTACAAAGGACCCAATTTCGTTCCTTTTTATGGCTGAGTAATATTCTGTCGTGTATATGTACCACATCTTCTTTATCCATTCGTCTGTTGAGGGGCATTTAGGTCACTTCCGTGACCTGGCTATTCTAAATAGAGCTGCAATGAACATTGGGGTGCATGTGTCTTTTTAAATTATGCTTTTCTCTGGGTATATGCCCAGTAGTGGGATTGCAGTCACAGCTTATTTCATTTACCTTTCCTAACAATTTGTGAGGTAGGTATAATTATTCCCATTTTATGGCTGAGAAGCTAGGATTCAAAACATTGAGTGAACTGGCCGGCTCTGTGCCCCATGCCCAGGAGACAGTTGATAAACATTTGCTGAATGAAAAAGTAAAGGGATAGAGCCAGGATTTAAAACCAGATTTTATAACTTCCAGCCCAGTGCTCGTTCTGCGTTATTATTCCTCTTCCTGGAAGGGACTTGGGTGAGCCTAAAAGATCAGTAGTATCCTGTGCTATTTATTCAAGAGTTAATGTTTGATTTTGAAAGAAGAGGACTATGTCAGTTTCATCAGCCTTTATCTCTTTTACTTTAGTTAGCCTATACTTTTTTCTTACATCCCTGTCCTTAACCTCCTTTCTCGCGGGGTGGGGGGGGCGCCCTCATCCTTAGGTCTTTTTTTCTTTTTTCTCGCTACGCGGGCCTCTCACTGTTGTGGCCTCCCCCGTTGCAGAGCACAGGCTCCGGACGCGCAGGCTCAGCGGCCATGGCTCACGGGCCCAGCCGCTCCGCGGCATGTGGGATCCTCCCGGACCGGGGCACGAACCCGTGTCCCCTGCATTGGCAGGCGGACTCTCAACCACTGCGCCACCAGGGAAGCCCCATCCTTAGGTCTTTTATACTGGCAAGAGGCACAGTTGTGAAAAATATAGATTCTGGGTCCAGACTTCCTGAGTTTAAATCTGCCACTTATTAGCTGTGTGACCTTGGGCAAGTTATTTAACCATTAGGTATCTCAGAAGAATCACTAATTTTAAAATAGGGATTATAGCAGAAGGTACATCAAGGGGTTATTGTGAGGATTATATGAGTTGATATATGTATAGCACTTAAAGCAGTTCCTGGTATAGAATAAGTATAATGTAAATTAGTTAATATAACCCTGTTGTGAATATTACCATTATCCTATATTTTTTTCTACCTTTGAAAATAAACTTCATGACAACAGAGTGTGTCATTATCACAGTCTCTCTTTTTTTAAAAAATATTTTTTGAGTAAACTCTCTGTGTTGTTATTTTTTTTAATTTCCACACTGTATTCTCCCTTATGTTTTGGTATTATATTTGGTTGGTTGTTTCTATTGTGGTAGAATATGCCATTTAACCATCTTTAAATGTACAATTCAGTGGCATTAATTACATTCACAACATTGTACAACCATCACCACTATTTATTTCCAAAACTTTTTCATTACCTGAAACAGAAACTGAACCCCATTGATCAATAATCCCCATTGCCTTCTCCCCGGCTCTTGGTAACCTCTAATCTACTTTTCGTCTCTACGAACTTGACTATTCTATTTATCCTTTTATGGCTGGCTTCTTTCACGTAGCATGATATCTTCAAGGTTCATCTCTATTGTAGCATCTATCAGAACTTTATTTCTTATGTCTGAATAATAGTTCATTGTATGCATGTGCCACAGTTTCGTTATTCATTCATCTGTCCATGGACATTTGGGGTGTTTCCACCTTTTGGCTACTATAACTAGTACTGCAGTGAACACTGGCGTATTTGTCTGAGTTCCTGCTTTTAATTCTTTTAGGTATATACCTAGAAGTGGAACTGCGGGATCATATGGTAATTCTATGTTAATTCTTTGAGGAGCTGCCAAACGGATTTTCACAGCAGCTATACTGCTTTGCATTCCCACCAGCAATGCACAAGGGTTCCAGTTTCTCCACATGCTCACCAATATTTCTTCTTTTTTTTTTAACATCTTTATTGGAGTATAATTGCTTTACAATATTGTGTTAGTTTCTGCTTTATAACAAAGTGAATCAGTTATACATATACATATGTTCCCATATCTCTTCCCTCTTGCGTCTCCCTCCCTCCCACCCTCCCTATCCCACCCCTCTAGGTGGTCACAAAGCACTGAGCTGATCTCCCTGTGCTATGCGGCTGCCTCCCACTAGCTATCTGTTTTACGTTTGGTAGTGTATGTATGTCAATGCTACTCTCTTATTTCGTCCCAGCTTACCCTTCTCCCTCTCCACGTGCTCAAGTCCATTTTCTAAGTCTGTGTCTTTTATTCTGTCCTGCCTCTAGGTGCATTAGAACCGTTTTTTTTTTTTTTAGATTCCATATATATGTGCTAGCATACAGTATTTGTTTTTCTCTTTCTGACTTACTTCACTCTGTATGACACACTCTAGGCCCATCCACCTCACTACAAATAACTCAGTTTCGTTTCTTTTTATGGCCGAGTAATAGCCCATTGTATATATGTGCCACATCTTTATTGATTCATCTGTCAATGGACACTTAGGTTGCTTCCATGTCCCAGCTACTGTAAATAGTGCTGCAGTGGACATTGTGGTACATGACTCTTTTTGAATTATGGTTTTCTCAGGGTATATGCCCAGTAGTGGGATTGCTGGGTCGTATGGTAGTTCTATTTTTAGTTTTTTAAGGAATCTGCGTACTGTTCTCCATAGTGGCTGTATCAGTTTACATTCCCACCAACAGTGCAAGAGGGTTCCCTTTTCTCCACACCCTCTCCAGCACTTACTCTTTGTAGATTCTTTTGATGATGGCCATTCTGACTGGTGTGAGTTGATACCTCATTGTAGTTTTGATTTGCATTTCACTAATGATTAGTGATGTTGAGCATGCTTTTCATGTGTTTGTTGGCAGTCTGTATATCTTCTTTGGAGAAATGTCTGTTTAGGTCTTCTGCCCATTTTTGGATTGGGTTGTTTGTTTTTTTGTTATTAAGCTGCATGAGCTGCTTATAAATTTGGGAGATTAATCCTTTGTCAGTTGCTTCATTTGCACATATTTTCTCCCATCTGAGGGTTGTCTTTTGGTCTTGTTTATGGTTTCCTTTGATGTGCAAAAGCTTTTAAGTTTCATTAGGTCCCATTTGTTTATTTTTGTTTTTATTCTCATTACTGTAGGAGGTGGGTCAAATAAGATCTTGCTGCAATTTATGTCAGAGTGTTCTGCCTGGGTTTTCCTTTAAGAGTTTTATAGTGTCTGGCCTTACACTTAGGTCTTTAATCCATTTTGAGTTTATTTTTGTGTATGGTGTTAGGGAGTGTTCTAATTTCATTCTTTTACATGTAGCTGTCCAGTTTTCCCAGCACCACTTATAGAAGAGGCTGTCTTCGTTCCATTGTATATTCTGGACTCCTTGGTAAATAGATTAGGTGACCATATGTGCGTGGGTTTATTTCTGGGCTTTCTGTCCTGTTCCACTGATATATATTTCTGTTTTTGTGCCAGTACCATGCTGTCTTGATTACTGTAGCCCTGTAGTATAGTCTGAAGTCAGGAAGCCTGATTCCTCCAGCTCCGTTTTGATTTTTTGTTCTAGTTCTGTGAAAAATGCCAGTGGTAGTTTGATAGGGATTGCATTGAATCTGTAGATTGCTTTGGGTAGTAGAGTCATTTTCACAATGTTGATTCTTCCAATCCAAGAACATGGTATATCTCTCCATCTATTTGTATCATCTTTAATTTCTTTCATCAGTGTCTTATAATTTTCTGCATACAGGTCTTTTGTCTCCTTAGGTAGGTTTATTCCTAGATATTTTATTCTTTTTGTTGCAATGGTAAATGGGAGTGTTTTCTTGATTTCACTTTCAGATTTTTCATCATTAGTGTATAGGAATGCCAGAGATTTCTGTGCATTAATTTTGTATCCTGCTACCTTTACCAAATCATTGATTAGCTCTAGTCGTTTTCTGGTAGCATCTTTAGGGTTCTCTGTGTATAGTATCATGTCATCTGCAAAGAGTGACAGCTTTACTTCTTCTTTTCCGATTTGGATTGCTTTTATTTCCTTTTCTTTTCTGATTGCTGTGGCTAAAACTTCCAAAACTATGTTGTATAAGAGTGGTGAGAGTGGGCAACCTTGTCCTGTTCCTGATCTTAGTGGAAATGCTTTCAATTTTTCACCCTTGAGGATGATATTGGCTGTGGGTTTGTCATATATGGCCTTTATTATGTTGAGGAAAGTTCCCTCTATGCCTACTTTCTGCGGGGTTTTTATCATAAATGGGTGTTGAATTTTGTTGAAAGCTTTCTCTGCATCTATTGAGATGATCATATGATTTTTCTCCTTCAGTTTGTTAATATGGTGGATCACGTTGATTGATTTGCATATATTGAAGAATCCTTGCATTCCTGGAATAAACCCCACTTGATCATGGTGTATGATCCGTTTAATGTGCTGTTGGATTCTGTTTGCTAGTATTTTGTTGAGGATTTTTGCATCTCTGTTCATCAGTGATATTGGCCTCTAGTTTTCTTTTTTTGTGACATCTTTGTCTGGTTTTGGTATCAGAGTGATGGGGGCCTCGTAGAATGAGTTTGGGAGTGTTCCTCCCTCTGCTGTATTTTGGAAGAGTTTGAGGAGGATAGGTGTTAGCTCTTCTCTAAGTGTTTGATTGAATTTGCCTGTGAAGCCATCTGGTCCTGGCCTTTTGTTTGTTGGAAGATTTTTAATCACAGTTTCAATTTCAGTGCTTGTGATTGGTCTGTTTATATTTTCTGTTTCTTCCTGGCTCAGTCTCGGAAGGTTGTGCTTTTCTCAGGATTTGTCAGTTTCTTCGTGGTTGTCCCGTTTCATTGGCATAGAGTTGCTTGCAGTAGTCTCTCATGATCCTTTGTATTTCTGCAGTGTCGGTTGTTACTTCTCCTTTTTCGTTTCTAATTCTGTTGACGTGAGTCTTCTCCCTTTTTGTCTTGATGAGTCTGGCTAATGGTTCATCAATTATGTTTATCTTCTCAAAGAACCAGCTTTTAGTTTTATTGATGTTTGCTATTGTTTCTTTCATTTCTTTTTCATTTATTTCTGTTCTGATCTTTATGATTTCTTTCCTTCTGCTAACTTGGGCGTTTTTTGTTCTTCTTTCTCTAATTGCTTTAGGTTTAAGGTTAGGTTGTTTATTTGAGATTTTTCTTGTTTCTTGAGGTAGCATTGTATTGCTATAAACTTCCCTCTTAGAACTACTTTTGTTGCGTCTCATAGGTTTTGGGTCGTCGTGTTTTCATTGTCATTTGTTTCTAGGTATTTTTTGATTTCCTCTTTGATTTCTTCAGTGATCTCTTGGTTATTTAGTAGCGTACTGTTTAGCCTCCGTGTGTTTGTATTTTTTACAGTTTTTTCCCTATAATTGATATTAGTCTCATAGCGTTGTGGTCGGAAAAGATACTTGATACGATTTCAGTTTCCTTAAATTTACTGAGGCTTGATTTGTGACCCAAGATATGATCTAACCTGGGGAATTTTCCATGAACATTTGTTGTTTTTGGATGGAATGTCCTGTAACTATCAATTAAGTCCTTCTGGTCTAATGTGTCAGTTAAAGCTTTTTTTCCGTATGTATTTTCATTTTGGATGATCTGTCCATTGGTGAAAGCGGGGTATATAAGTCCCCTACTATTAGTGTGTTGCTGTCAATTTCTCCTTTTATGGCTGTTAGCATTTGCCTTATGTATTGAGGTACCCCTTTGTTCGATGCATAAATATTTACAATTGTTATATCTTCTTCTTGGATTGATCCCTTGATCATTATGTAGTGTGTTCTTTGTCTCTTGTAATAGTCTTTAATCCATTTACATTTAAGGTAATTATATATATGTTCCTATTACCGTTTTCTTAATTGTTTGGGGGGTTTTTTTTAGGTCTTTTCCTTCTCTTGTGTTTCCTGCCTAGAGATGGTCCTTTAGCATTTGTTGTAAAGCTGGTTTGGTGGTGCTGAATTCTCTTAGCTTTTGCTTGTCTGTAAAGATTTGAACTTTTCCGTCGAATGTTAATGAGATCCTTGCTGGGCAGGGTAATCTTGGTTGTAGGTTTTTCTCTTTCATCTCTTTAAATATGTTCTGCTACTCCCTTCTGGCTTGTAGAATTTCTTCTGAAAGATCAGCTGTTAATCTTTTGGGGATTCCCTTGTGTTTTTAATATTTTTGCTACTTTTAATATATTTTCTTTGTATTTAATTTTTGACAGTTTGATTCATATGTATCTTGGCATATATCTCTGATTTATCCTGTATGGGACTCTCTGTGCTTCCTGTACTTGACTGACTATTTCTTTTCCCATGTTAGGGAATTTGTCAACTATAACCTCTTCAAATACTTTCTTGGGTCCTTTCTCTCTCTCTTCTTCTTCTGGGACCCCTGTCATTTGAATGATGGTGTGTTTAATGTTGTCCCAGAGGTCTCTGAGACTGTCTTCAATTCTTTTCATTCTTTTTCTTTATTCTGCTCTGCGGCAGTTATTTCCACTGTTTTATCTTCCAGGTCACTTATCTGTTCTTCTGCCTGTTATTCGGCTATTGATTCCTTCTAGAGAATTTTAATTGCATTTATTGTGTTGTTCGTCATTGTTTGTTTGCTCTTTAGTCTTCTTGGTCCTTGTTAAACATTTCTTGTATTTTCTCCATTTTATTTCCAAGATTTTGGATCACCTTTACTATCATTATTCCGAATTCTTTTTGAGGTAGACTGCCTATTTCCTCTTCATTTATTTAGTCTGATGGGTTTTTACCTTGCTCCTTCATCTGCTGCATATTTCTCTGTCTTCTCATTTTAACTTACTGTGTTTGGGGTCTCCTTTTCACAGCTTGCAGGTTCGTAGTTCCTGTTGTTTCTGGTGTCTGTCCACAGTTTGGGTGAGGTTAGTTGAGTGTTTTGTGTAGACTTCCTGGTGGAGGGGACTGGTTCCTGTGTTCTGGTGGATGAGGCTGGATCTTTTCTTTCTGGTGGGCAGGGCCACGTCCGGTGGTGTGTTTTGGTGTGTCTGTGAACTTAGTATGACTTTAGGTAGCCTCTCTGCTAATGGGTGGGTTTGTGTTCCTGTCTTGCTAGTTGTTTGGCATGGGGCATCCACCACTGGAGCTTGCTGGCCATTGGGTGGAGGTTGGTCTTAGCGTTGAGATGGAGCTGTATGGGAGAGCTCCTGCCGATTGATATTACGTGGAGCCGGGAGGTCTCTGGTCGTCCAATGTCCTGGACTCGGCTCTCCCACCTCAGAGGCTCAGGCCTGACACCCTGCTGGAGCACCAAGACCCTTTTATATGCACTGGGAAACCAAAAGATTCATGTGACTCTCTTTATTGTAATATCCACTTTATTGCCATGGTCTGAAACCAAACCCACAACCTCTACGAGGCATGTCTAGCCCCCACACCCAGCTGCCAGGCAGACAGTTCTCCTGCCCTTCTTGGGGCTGCTGGCTTCACTGTTCAATAATACGCATGTACAAATGGTGTCTCCAGGCCATCCTTTCACCAATATTTCTTTGTCTTTCCTCTTCTTTCTTTTTCTTTTCTTTTTTTTCTTTTCTTTTCTTTTTTCCCCTTCCTTGCTCCCTTCCTTCCTTCCTTCCCCCCCCCTCCGTCTCTCTCTCTCTCTCTGTGTCTCTTTCTTTCTTATAGCCATCCTAATAAGTATGAAGTGCTATCTCATTGTGGTTGTCATATAGTCCCTTACTAAAATTATAGCTCTTAAATAAAATGAAACTAATTTATCATAAAAATTGAAAACATCAAACTATATTTCAGACATGAGTCCACGGTTAGGTCCCTGACTTACAGTTATTTATTCAGCAAGAATCATGTCGTGATGAGAGCTATCAGGTTTCCAAACAGTGAGAGTTCAGAAAAGAACGTTTCATTGTACTTTTTATCCGGGGTTAGTGATCTCCATACCCTCCCAAAAGGCAGTTAGGAGAGGGTGGATGTTACCTAGGTGGGGCTCTTAGCAGAAAGATACCTTCTCCTCTTCATTTCTCTTTTGAAGAAACACTGTGAGCTGAGCCTCAGAGGAGCCAGCCTGTGACTGTACGTTTTGGAATTCACTCGCTCACAGGTGTTGGCAGCCCTAGCCTAGGTCCAGCACAGCATTTTCCCTGGAGGAATGCCACGCTTTGGATTTCCTTGTCTACAGACTATGTTATTGTCCAGCCTTTCCGCTGGGATCAGAGAGAGGTTGGTTTGTCTGGGCATTGCCAGAATGGTGCCTATGCATGACCTCTTGTCTGAGCACCTGCCAGAGAAAGCTCTTATCTCTTCAGGGCAGCTGAGGGCTTGGAGATGCACCTCATAGTGGCTAGTCCCACTCGCAGCACTTCTGTTCACTCCCTGGCTGCAAGGCCCTCATCGTCACCTGTTGCCTTTGTGCTTCCTCCTGTGTCCTCACATACGCCAGCTGCCTTGAGTTGGGTATGGTTTTCCTGGTGCTGCTGGATGCTCTGTGGTTCTGGGAAGGGGCTGGGAATCAGGAGTGTGGGCTGCAGCCCTTGCTTATGCCGTGCCATTTGCATAGCTAAGTGACCTGGAGAGAGTTCCTTACCACGCTGCCTGCCCTGCCCCAGCCCACGTCTCAGTTTTCCTCAGGGAAAATAATCCCTGTCGCTACTGATGCACGGCTAAGATTGAATGAGATCATGTGAGATGTTAGTGCATTGCTCACCAAAAATGTTAGTTGTTAATATCTCTCAACAGGTTCTTGAGGAGAGATGGAGTCTTCTGTGTCTTACAGCACAAAGCATAAGCTCAGTAAATTCCAGCCGAAAGAAAGATGCTCACACTTCTGATTTCACAGGGAAGTCAGTTTTCCAGGGATCCACCCCCCCCACCCCGTGACATTTCCAGTTGCCTTTGATTAGCACTCAGGTGACTCAGTTGCTCTGAGATGTCTTGTAACAAATCAATCTTTCTCTTCCCGTTCCTTGTGCTATTCCATTTAAAGGGGGCTCCCCACATTTGGCACCGTTAAATAAATTCACTAAATGTCTCGTTGTGTCAGGCCAGTTTTGTCATTTCTTTGATTAAACTCCATGCCCTGAACTGAGTTCAGAAGCCCCGAGAGCCAGAGCTGACTGCACCCGTGGAAAAACACTCCGTGTATACATCTCCCCAAAACAGACGCCCTGGCGGTTTGCACCAACTGATGTAGTCTCAGTGCCAATTCATAAATCAGAACTTTTCTGGAATGTCGGTCATGTTAGGGCTTCAGTATCTGGGGCAGACTGCTTCATCCAAAGCCCAGAGGCATCTTGCTAAACAATAGGAAAGAGCTGAAGGAAGTTGAAACCTGGGGCTGATAAATAGCTCTTCCCTCTCCCCTCTCTGCCCCCCAACCACAGGCTTTGAGCTTTCTGTGTCTCGGGAGGTGTCCCCAGTTTGGGTGGGGATACTGGAAAACCACCCAGCTCTTGTTCTGAGGGCTATTCATGATTTTGTTGGACTCTTGAATCCTGGGTTTGGCTATATTTAAGCCACCCCTACCTTATATATTTATATTTTAGAAATATATATATATTTCATACTTGGAGGTAGCGGTCTTGTGTCTTCTGACTGTCTGTCAAAATGTGTCAGGTATTTACTGAATTCCTACTATGTGCCTAGCACTCTTCTGGACCCTGTGAATGCATTAGGTAACTAGATAGACAAGGTCTTGCCCACATGGGTTTATCTATTTGTTCCATTCTCAGGTGGTTAGATCACAGTGTTTAGAGTAATGTCCATAACATGAGTTCGATTCTATGCAAACCCGTAAGCATTACATAGAGAAAAGTTCCATTCATCACAACACCCCACATCCCTCATTCCAGGGATGGCAGGTTTGTGCAATTGATCTCAAGTATCTGGAGAAGTTAGGAGAGGCTCTGGATGGTTCGTCACCAATCAGCCAGCAGGTTTTCATTGAGCATCTTCTGTGTACCTTGCAGCTTGTAGAAAATAATTTCAGAATATGCCCTGCCAGTTAGTGCTCTTTTAGTTAAAGCAGTATAATGCGTATGTTCTTTTTAGTCAGACAAGATGTCATATATATATATATATATATATATATATATATATATATATATAGCAAAGCAAGAAAATTTATTAAACATTCATTACATTGAGCATTGTTAACTGACAGAAAAATATTAGGTGTTGGAAATCAGACGTTGTAATGAGTATAGTCTCAGTCCAAAAACTACAGTGTGCAAGAAATAACGCTTAAAACTTTTTCTCTAGAGCTGCCCAATTTCTGGCTCAGATTCCTCTTTCCACTGGTGTGGTGGAAAACAGCCTCCCTCCCGAGGTCCTGGGGTGACCCCAGGACCAAGCCGTTGGGGGCTTGGGTCTTTCCACGGCCGTCTCTGCCACAGGGCTGGCAGCCCTCTGCTGCTTGCTCGCTGCACAGAGGACTCGGGAAGCTCACGTGAAGTTGCTTGTGGCTCTGTTTACCCATTTCCTACTCCTGGGGAAGTTGTGCTGCCAGGGTGTCAGCGCTACCAAGAATCGGGGCCCAGGCCCCTGTTCATTCAGACCTCCCGGCCCCCCTCATCCCCAGCGCCTCCACTGAGGCCCTGGGCAGAGCCTGCTCCCTGGGAGAAGCAGAAAGAGGGGAGTGCAGATTACTGCCTCGAAATGCCATCCAGCCCCACAGTTCCCGTCTGCCTAACCTGTAAAGATTTACCAAACTTGTTGGCATAAATCATCTATTTAATGCTCAGAGTGGCTCTGAGTTTGTTACTGTTTTCGCCGCTGTTCAGGCGCGTAAACAGGCTTAGGTTACACACTGTCACGGGAGCGGAAATCACAGGGCCAGTAAAGGAGTTGGCAGTGACCTTTCTGCAGCTCAGGGCTTCTCAGGCTGTCCTGAGGGTTACGAAGCCACCTTCAATGTGTAGCGTTCATAAGCACAAAGGTTAGTGTGGTAAGTGGGCATCAGAAACATTCAGGTAAATGATATGCTTTGTTTTACTTATTTGTTTATTTGTATTTTTTAAGAATTGAATTTTTTTGGAGGTTGGGTTTTACAAACTGTGTCCTTTTTACAGTATCTTCTTCTTTTTTTTAAATTTTCTGTATCTTTTACTTTATCTCACTCCATACCACCAAATATTGTGATCTGCCTACGGGTGGATAACAGGGGAAGTGATTGGTGAATTACAAATTTGTGTCCTTAACTAGGGGCATAAAACTTCATTTATGACTAGGGTCTTCCCTGTTTCTGAAATGAGACCTGAGACACCTCGTGGAAGGATAACTCCAGCTCAAACGTGGAGGACAACCATTGTGGTAAGGAAATAGCCCCAGGGCTCCCAGACGCACCAGGAGAAAGTGTCTCTGTCAGAGGATGGGGACGAGGGAAGAACATTAATCCAGGGGGCCAACCCGGGAAGAAAGTAACCTTCCCGTGTCCCCTCTGATGAGCCAGCACGTCCACAACAGGAGTTTAGTAAGAAACCCTGATTGCCAGGTGCCCGTTTGTTGTTGTGCATCTCTACCCCCAAGTTCCCAGCTCCCTCTCTCCTGACTCCAGTGCTTTCAGTTTGTTGGGCCAGTCTCTGACTCTTGAAACACACAGGAGATGTCTGAGGAAGAGTGTAAATAATGATAATCACAGAGTAGTTCCTAAAGTATAGGCTATGAAGCACTTAATAGTGTGGGTAGATTTTTCCTGGGTTTAGGATTGGGCTGCAATTTTCACTTTAAAATTGCTGCTTATACAACTTGGGAGATATAAGCGTAAAGGGAACTATTCTAACATTTTATTTTTTGTGTGAGGGAACGAGCAGCCAGAAGAGGGTGAAAGAAAGACGATGAACCAACCAGAACAGACAAATCCTCTAGCTTCTTTTCCGTGCTTTACAACTAAACTATTTTCTAAGCATCTAAAGTGCTTAAATATGTGGGATTCTTCATTTTGCGTGAGTTTCTGAATGGAATATCAGATACTGAGTTTAATGTCTGTTTTTTTTTTAATTGTGGTAAAATATACATAACGTAGACTTTACCATCTTAAAGTATACAATTCTGTGGCATTAGGTACATTCACAGTGTTGTGCAACTATCACCACCATCCAGCTCCAGAACTTTTTCAACTTCTCAGACTGAAACTCTATACCCATTAAACAGTAACTGCCCATCCCTCCGTCCCCCAGCCCCTGGCATCCACTCTCCTACTTCCTGCCTTTATGAATTTGACTACTCTAGGTCCCTCATATAAGTGGAATCATACTGCCTATTTTTGAACCAAATTTTAAAGTGTGATTTCTTTTTTTCACGTTTTAGTACTGCTAACGTTTTATAAGTAGGGTATTTACTTGCACTATTTCCATACTCTCTGTTAGAGAACCAGTAGAGTACAGTGACTTAGAACATGGATTCAGGTACTAAAGCACCTAGGTTCAAATCCTGCCTGCCTCTTCCTAGTGATACAGCTTTGGGCAAGTGGATGAACCTCTCTGTGCTTCAGTCTCCTCAGCTGTCACTTGGGGGTAAAAACTGTGCTCACCTCATAGGGGTGTAGTGAGGAGAAAATGAGTTAATAAGGGTGTGATGCTTCCAACTGTGTCTGGCACGTGATAGACACTCAATAAATGTAAAGTGGCAGGAACAGCAGTCCAGCTACCACCCAGTGTTGTTAATAATTGGGACTCCATTCACATTTTACAGTTACGGAGACTGAGCCTCGGTGGGTCACACATACTGAAGAGTAGCAGACCCGTGGCTGCTCCAGACCTCGTGACCACATTCTAGAGCCATGCTTGTTATGCTTTTTGGCTTCCTTTGTTGAAATGTTTTGGAAAAACACGGTGTGACAACCAGCCTCCAGTGTGGCCCCCGATGGTTCCTGCCTCCAGCTGTTCACATCCTTGTGTAGAATCCCCTCCCACCTTGGACTGGAGTTGGTCTGTGTGACCAATATAGAATATGGCATGACAGATGGTATGCCATTTCTGAGATTAGGTTGTTAAAGACCTTGGCTTCTGTTTTGGTCCTTCTCTTTCTTGGGTCCCTCACTTGGGGAGAAGCCTCCTGCCTTCTTGTAGCAGCCGTACGGAGAGGCCACATTACCAGTAACTGAGCCTCTGGCAAACAGCCAGGGAGCGCCTGAGGCCTGCCTGCAACCACGTGAGTGAACTTGGGGAGTGGACCCTCCAGCCTTTGTCCATCCTTGAATTGACTGTGGTCCCTGCTGACAGCCTGACGGCAACCTCATGAGACGCCCTGAGCCGCAGCTAGCTAAGCCACATCCAGATTCCTGAGCCTCAAAACTGTGGAATAACGTTTGTTGCTTTAAGCTGCAGCAGTAGGTCACAGATACACATGGCCGTGCTCTCAATTTGCTTGTCTGTAGTGACATAACTTTTAAGTGTGATTCTACCCCTATTTCCTGTGTTACTGTTGATGAGCTAAGACGTGAAGAATTTATTTCTGTGCTTGCCCTTGCTTACGTATGTTGCAGGAATCTTGAAGGTAGAGTATCCTCAGGACTCTGACATTCACAGCACCCGGTACATGCAAGGGACTCTGTAAATGATGTGTTGAATTAATGAATTAATACATTTTGTCCACATAAAGAGAAAAAGGCATTTAAGTTAAAGTATCTACTTATTTAAGTCTGTTTTGTAAATATGAGAGGAATGTTCGATAATCAGATCTGGGCACTTATCTGAATTTTCCTCTTGTTTGAATCCTTGATACATTTTAACAATATTTTCTTTTTCCTAATCTAACTTCAACTTAGGATTATGACTTACTACCATGCTCTATGTTTGAGAAACTTAATAGTTTGTTTTAAACAGTAGCACTCAATTTGGAAAGGAGCTGCTCTAAATACCAAAGAGGTAGCAACCACCTGTATGGGAAAGTCAAAGTATTAGTGTTCTAATATTGTCATAACAAGTTACCACTGACCCAGTAGCTTTAAACACCACACATCTGTAATTTTATGGTTCTGTAGGTCAGAAGTTTGATACAAGTTACACCCAGGGCTGGGTTCCTTTCTGGAGACTCTAGGGAAGAATCTGCTTCCTTGCCTTTTCCAGCTTCTAAAGACCACTCTCATTCCTTAGATTATAGCCACATTCCTCCAGACCAAGATGATCCCTGCCAATAAAGAATCTGAGTTGCAGGAATTCTCCCATCACTGAGCATGTGATGGAGTGTTGGATTAACAGATCTACTCCCACTTTCTGTTGCATGTTTCCTTCCTGAGTATAACCCTTTGAAACCATGTCAGATCCAGAGATTTCACATAAGGTCCAGTGACCTGGACCACACTGAATTAGGACTATTACTACGAGAGGGTTCTTCTCTCTTAACACTTCTCTCATTTAAATATAACGAATGTAGGAGAAGCATCTCCCCACATAGGTAGTACAGGATGATATTAGAATTTAGAGTTGTGATGTTTACGGTTTACAGAAGAGGTGATAGTTTCGTTAACATCTGTCAGAGATCACTGAATAGATGTCTTTTATTTGGCATATATAATATTTTATTTTTAAAAACTGCATTTTCATACCTTAAGGCAAGGTACCCTGTAAGATTTGAGTTTTTTGCCTTTATTGTACATGTTAAGCTCTGCTTAAGTTTAATGAGGTTAGAAAAGACTATAAACCACATCTATCAGCACAACCCTATCACACCTAAATTGACCTGTAAACTTGGGTTGGGGGGACACTTGTAATTGGAAATCGGCAGTGCAAGGTAGAAAATGTTTCTCTTTGACTCCTTCAAGGCACAAGGCAAGGCGTCTAGAAGGCTAGGGCAGAAACCTTCACCACTTTTTTCCCCTCTCCTGTATCCAGCTAACCAGTCATCTGGCATTTAATGAATCAGCAGTAATTTATTGCCTGCCTTTTGCAGGTCCAGCCCTGTACTGGCATCGAACACACACAGTAAGCTAGATTTGTGCTATTTGCCGTGCAGTTGGCCTGTGAGCAGATAATGCCTGGAGATGATGTCCTCAAGGTGCTCACCACCTATATCTAGGGGGAGATCAGCATGAGGAAAATTCCCAGCGAAATTAGGGCTAAAAGAGGAACAGTAAAGTGCTTGTGGGAGTACAGAGGAAGAGTGTTTCTCTTAAAGGCCTTGGGGCAATGGTCACATTTAAGCTGGGCCCTAAAAGATGCGGAGAAGGGGGGCAGGGCACTCCAGGCTGCAGAAACCAGTCATCATTAGTGTTGTGAATTTTACGACAGGCACTAATTACGTAAATAGTCTAAGAAGTCATGGAATCATAAAGTTAGAAATGATCCAGGTGGTTCTATCTCACCACTCCCCTGCAGGGGATTCTGTATAAATAATAATGTTTGCAGTCTTAGTAATAGAAAAAGAACCTCAAACCAGCTCAAATTGTAAAAGGGAATTTATTGGTACACAGATCTCAAAAAACACAGTTAGCTCAGGTTTAGATATCGTTTGATAAAGGCTCTTGGTAGCAAAACAGCTGCTGAGTGTCAGGTCTCGTGTTGGCATACCCCACAATCTGGGAGAGGATGTACTCCTCCTCTCAAACAAAAGCCTTTGGGTTCATTCTGATGGGCCCCATTTAGGGCACATATGCAGCCTCCCTTCCAAACCAGCCTCTGTGGCCAGAGGAACACCACCTGCTGATTGGTTTAGGCTTCTTATTGCCTATCGCTGTGGCAAGGGGGCCAGGTGTCGGCTGATTGGATTGGGCCAACCAGGGCCCACAGTAAACTGAGGCTGGAGCCCCTTCCGTTGCATCCCACGCGGGAAGGGTGGTGGTGGGGATAAGGGGAGTGGATGCTGACAGAGGCCCCTGCAGCAGCCAGCAGGGGTGACTACGTGTCAGGTGGGCCGAGGCGTCACTTGCTCATGAGAGATTAAGGGTGTCATTATTGAGCACCCACCTCAGGCCATCCACAGTGCTCGGAAGTGTACCTAATTGTCGCTAATTTGTAACAAGAGTTTTTTGAGGTAAGTCATATTCCGTAATTTCCAGTTGAGAGAACAGACTCAGAGAGAGAAAATAACTTGACCACTGCACGCCTAGAAAACAGCTGAAGCAGGAGTGGAGCCAGCCGTGTGTGTTTGCAGGGATTGAACTCTTACGTACGTCATGATCCCCTAGGAGGTAGCTGCTACCACGTTGGGGAAGCTCTGGTTCTTGAGGCTGGCGTGTGAGTGAGATTTGGTTTGGTTGGTCTGTTTAATAATGAAAAGCCGAACCTGCCTCTTGGTAACCCCTCTGCATTTATTCCAGTTCTGAGGTCCAGAGCAGTAGTTCTCAGGCCCAGCAGAGCGTTGGAGTCCTTTGGGGACAACGTTAGAAAAATACAGTTCCCTGGCCTCTGTGCTAGCTCAACTGAATTAGAGTCTGGTGGTGAGACCTTGGAATTTTTTTTTTTTTTTTTAAGTTCCAGAGGTGATTCTCTGGCACAGACAGGTTGGGAACCCATACTTTGGAACACAACCAATTTCCTCTCTCTTCCATATCACATGTCTTCAAATATTAAGACTGCTGTCCCGTCTCCCATGGCCATTTGCTTCTTCAGGTTCTCATGTGGTGCTTCAGAGCTGGGGCTTTGGAATCAGAAAGACTGAGTTCATACCCCCTCTCCATTGTTTCTAAGTCATATATTTTGGGCAAGTTTCTTATTATCCCTAAGTCTTAGTTTTCTTATTTGTAAAGTGGGAATAATAATGCAGCCGATATTTTAAAAATTGGTTTCAAGGAATAAGTTTAAAAAACACACGACATTTCTTAGCACAGTGCTGGCACACAGAAAGGGTTCAGCAGATATTACTAGTTATCAATAATTATTAAACTCCCTTGCTTCCTTCAGCTCTTTTTAACGGTGTATTTTCAAGATCCCTATCTTTCACCCCTAATTTTTTGTGCATTTTAATTTTTCTCTTAAAATATGATCCCTTCCACTTTCTTTAGAAAGTGAGTAGCAGTGTGGGCGTCGAAGCTAGCACAAAATTCTAGATGTCTGACCACATCAGCAGACAGTAGGACTGTGACTTCCTGTGGTCTGAGTGCGAAATTTCTCTGCGTGCAGATATCCTCTGGATATTAAACATCTGGGAATTTCCCATCCTTGCGTAAGTTCTCTTCTGTTGGGAAATTTATCAGTGGACGATTACAGGAAGATCTGGATTCTTCAAGATTTTTTGGATACTCTTCTGCTTACTTTCAGGCCTCAGCTGTGTTTGGAGGCATAATATGAGAGTTGGTTTCATCATAAAAGTGGGTTGTTTCCAAGGCTGCTGTGATCCACCTTCTCTAGTGTAGACCTGTCAGCATTTTCCTCTGCAGCTGCAGTGACAACTAACTCAAAATGAGAATGAGGTGTCCTCTCCAGCAGAGTCACCTTACCCGCGACGTGTGCATTGACATTTACATAAAAGGCAAGTGTGTTCATTTAGTTCTATTTATGTTTGTTTCTTTTTTTTTTTAATGTGTGTGTTTTTTTTTAAAGAACCTTTATTCTTTTTTTTTTTTTTTTTTTTTTTTTCTCAACCACTGCGCCACCAGGGAAGCCCTATGTTTGTTTCTTGATCCTCAAATCCATGTTTGCTTGCTGTGCCCATCTGAACAGATTTTCTTTAAAATGCCTGTAAGGCAAGACCGTAACTGTTGGGTTTCCCTGGTGGCGCAGTGGTTGAGAATCCACCTGCCGAGGCAGGGGACGCAGGTTCGATCCCTGGTCCGGAAAGATCCCACATGCCACGGAGCAACTGAGCCCGTGCGCCACAACTACTGAAGCCCACGTGCCGCAACTGCTGAGGCCCGTGCGCCTGGAGCCCGAGCTTTGCAGTGGGAGGCCACCACAGTGAGAAGCCCACGCACCGCGACTAGAGAAAACCCGCACACAGCAACGAAGACCCAAGACAGCCAAAAATAAATAAATAAAATAAAAAGACCGTAGCTGTTGAGAGTGTATGGAGGTAGCACGCAGCTCACCCTCGCTGAGGGCTGCTCTGCTGCAGCCTCGCTGTGGGGGTGTGTGGCGCCTCACACTGAAGAGCTGGGCGTGGAGAGTGCAGAGTGTCCGTCCTTCTTTGATGGTGCACGGTTGGGCTCTTCAGGGCAGTAAACCCTTCACTGAAGACCATGAAAGTGCCCAGAGGCTACCGGTTTCAGTCAGTTAATTGGGGCATTTACGACTGGCCTTAAAATTTCTTGTAATTTTATTTCTGGCCTCATAATAGTGTGAAAGCAGTTGGGCTTCCTGAGGGGCTGTGTAGGTAGTCTGTCACACTCGGCCCAGCTGCAGGAGTAACAGCCCAGTTTCATACAGCCCAAATGTAATCTGAGGTAGCTGTCTTTGATTCGGATGTCAGAAAACAAACTCAGGTACTTACAGAAGATGGAAAACTCCCAAGTACCAGCTTCCCTTAGCTCCCCTCATTCTTCTAATGACTAGAGGAGAAAAACTCTTGTAATGAGAGAAACTCTTCAAAAAATCTTTAAACAGACTCCTAACCATCCCCAAATCCAGTTTCAGTGTCTCTTTCCCCAGTCCCTTGAAGAAATGAAGTGAACAAGAAATCAACACATTGAGATTGAGGTGGAATAAATACAAGACATTGGTGGTCTAAAATTTAGTATTTCAGTGGCTCTGCCAGAGGAACATGTCCCCTTGTTCAGGGTCATTGATATGCTGGTTAAAATTTATTTTTAGTAAAGATCATACTTTGAGCCTGGTATTACCCTCAGCAGTGGAGCTTGAAAGATTTACTTCTGAGAACCCTACAGTCTGGTTCAGTGGTAGCCTTAAGAACAGAACATTGCTTTAGTGGAGGGCAGGTGCCACATGGAAAGAGAGCAGGAAAGGGACCTAAATCCAAGAGGACTGGGGAAGGTTTTGGAAAGGAGAGAGTACTGGTGCAGGGATTTTAAGGACAAATGGTTTTCCAGGCAGGGGGAATAGGATATACAGAAGTTTTTAGATGTGCAAGAATGTGGCACGTTCAAAGATGTAATTAAAGAGTTTGGTATTGCTAGAGCTTAAAATGTGAGGAAGGGGGACTTTGCTGGTGGCGCAGTGGTTGAGAGTCTGCCTGCCGATGCAGGGGACACGGGTTCGTGCCCCGGTCCGGGAGGATCCCACATGCCGCGGAGCGGCTGGGCCCGTGAGCCATGGCCGCTGAGCCTGCGTGTCTGGAGCCTGTGCTCCGCAACGGGAGAGGCCACAGCAGTGAGAGGCCCGCGTACCGCAAAAAAAACAAAAATAGAAAAACCCCTTTATTTCAGTGGTAATGGGATCCATTGAATAATTTTGCATCGAGGATTATCAGATATGGTTGAAAGATCACTGTGTTTGCAATGTAGAGACTAGAAGGGGAGAGCTTAGAAGTGAGGAGACCTGAATGGTAGACATTACATTGGTCCAGACTGGATAATGTTGACCTGAGTTGGGGCAGAGGTGATGGGGATGGGAACAAATGGCCAGTTTTGAGATAGGAGGTAGATTGGACAGGCTTAGGGTATGATTGGTCATGAGGCATAAGGACCTGCTTGTCCATAAGGACTGGCTTGCATGACCAGGTATTGGAGTGGGAGGATGTTATGAGAAAATGAAGGGAGGGGAACAGGAATGAGGTTGAAGGTAACGGGTTCACTTTTAGGCATTGATGTCTTTGAGGTGCCTGTTGGACAAATAGAAAGAATTGTCTAGTTGGTGACTATTCGATGTATTTGAAGTTGAGGAGAGAGGTCTAGATTCGAGAGTCATCAGGATATAGATGATAGTTGAAATACAAGCATAGATGAGAATTCTCAGGCAAAATGTATAGAGTGAGAACAGGAGAGGACCCAAAGGATTACCAGCACTTAAGGGGATGGTAAAAAGGACACCTTCCCAAAAAAGGAGACCAAAAAGGGACAGCAAGAGAGGTGGTAAGAGACCCAGGATAGAGAGGTGTTACAGAATCCAAGGGAGAAGGGAATGCCATTTGGACAGGTGAGGAAGCCAGACATCGTGGAAAGATCGAGTAAGATGGGGACTAAGAAGCATCCATTGACCTGGAAACTCTAGTGCATGCAGGACTGTAGGCTGTGCGGGTCCAGTGAACTTGAGAGGGCAGCTGTCAGGTTGCAGAGCAGTGAGGAGAAGTGGGAAGGAAGAAAGTCATATGTGGAGAACATTCTCTTAAGAATTTGGATGTGTAAGAAAGGAGAGAGAAATATACTACTCCCATTCCCGATGAGGTCAAGGAGGATTTTTGTTTGTATTTTAAGATGAGAGAAATTTGAAATTTGAAAAACAAGCAATATGGAGGGAGAGTTTCAGGCATCTGGGAAGAGTGGATAATCAGTGTAATAATGTTGTTCAAAGTCTGGTTTGGGACCAGCGGTGTCAACATCACCTGGAAATTTGTTAGAAAAGCACATTTTCAGCCCCTACCTCACATCTACTGAATCAGAAACTCTGGGTTTGGGCCCCAGTGGCCAGTTTTAACAAGCCTCCGCATGATTCTGATACACACTCAAGTTTGAGGACTCCTGTCCTAGAGGGAGAGGAGGGGTGGGGCCCAGAGCCCGGGTGGGTGCACACACCTTGCACGGGAGGGGAGGCACCTCTGTAGGGTTCAGGTGCAAATAGATTCATGGTGGATGGTTGTGAAGTTGCTTCTGATGGCATAAGTTTCCTTTTAGAAATGGGCAGCGGCTTTGTCTACTGAAAGAATCTGGGATGAGAGCAAGCTTGATTGAGTCCATCCTAATGTAATACACCTTTAAGTTTCGGAAGTGTTGCCTTCTAGTTGAACTAGTATATGATTAATTTGAAGCTAAAATATCTCTTTAGTCTTTCTGTCATTCCATTCCTTCTCCTGGCCGTTTCTCACCAGGAGCAAGCTAATTCACTTACTGGTTTCTGATTCCTTCCAACCAAAACTGTCCCATCACACCATTATGTTTGGAGACTATGTCTTTAGGTGTTTGGGGATTTTTGTTTGTTTGTGATTTCAGTGGAGCTTTTACATCATTGTCTTAGTCATTGGATACTTTGGGAGATTACTGAGGTCACATCACTCAAAATCAGAATAAGGAAGAAAACTTGAGCAAGGATCCATCATGTCAATATGAGAGATTTTCAGATGTTAGATTTTATTAACACTCCCACCCAGAAGGTTTGAAATGATCAAACCTTAAACCTTTGTTTTAAGAAGAGAAGTGGAACAATTTAAAAATCTACTGTGGGTGTCTGGTCAAGGGTCCAGGTGGCCCATATATGCTGGACTTTTGACCTCCTCAGATATGTTTCTTAGCTGGCCATGAAAAGGTGGTTGGTTGTCCTTTCATTTTACCATTTTCAGTATTGTGAAGGACTTTGACAAAGAAGCACCATTTTGACATGCCTGATAAAATAATGATCTGCTGTAATTAGCCATTACTTTTCTTTTGCTATTTTCTTTCCATTTGATGAAAATGCATTTATATTAATTCTAATCTAGGCACAGAATCCCTTAAGGGTGAGAGTCTGAAAATCTACCACTGCAAACAGTGTACTGAAGGTCCTGCCAAATTAAGATAAGGAAGGAAGAGGGGACAAGTTACGTCTGTTAGATCTTCAGTACCGGGTGTGCTCAGCTGGTGGCAGGGGAGCAGGGTCATATTGGGGCATCATCTACCATCACGCAGAGCGCCAGCGCTTCAGAGATTGTTGTAAGAAACGCTTGACCACATCCCTCATGGTGTGACTACAAAAGAAATTGTACTCCTTCTAAATGGAATACAACACTCCCCAAAGCAACTCCAGTGAGTCAATCCTTGTCTGATTTTGTGCTCCTCCTGTGGAATAAAGTAAATTTTCTTAACATTGTCAAAACAGTTTATATGGACCATGCACATTTTCCCATAGTACCTGGATTTTTGTTATAGGGGCTATGAATTAAATATGAAATAAGTGGGCTTAGGAGGGAGTTAAATTTTAAAAATTTGTTATATTGAGATTTCTTTGATACAGTATTTAACTTAAAATTATACTTTAATTATGTCAGGTCAGCCTTCGGAATGGTATTTTGATTGTTTCATATTTCATCAGAAACTGAGACAACAAATGCCACTTTTATTTAAATCTAAATGTGATCCTGTCCTAACAGTAATTAAGGCTTCCAGTGCCTTCAAAGATGGTAATTCAGTATTACCCAAAGAATTTTAAGGGAGAATATGCCTGGATTAGGAGAGAGTCACAGCTCTATAGGCCTCCCGAAAAGAAGACACCACAGTGCTTAGGGTCCCAGTGACCATGAATTTTGCCCCAAATCCCTGGAGGCAGGACTAGGAGTCTTCCACCCAAGCCTGCCTTGAAGACGTGCATGGAAGCAAGAGTTCTTTGAGTGAGAGGAAAAAAATAGAAAGAGGAAAATAATATCAAAATCTTCCCTTATGGAACAAGTTCCGTGTGATCATTTTCCAAGTTAAAGGACCCTTTCTTACTTTGAATCTAACCATGAACAATTTTATTGGAGCCAGAACTTGCACATGCTTTTAATATTAACGCTAAAGGATCTTGCTCAGAAATGTCTGATTTTTCTGTTTCTTTCTTTGCTTTTGTTATGGCAGGTTAAATTGGGCTTTTTCTTTCAGATCTGAGAGTTTTTTTTTTTTTTTTTTTTTTTTTCCTCAGTACCTTGAGCGTTTGTGTTTATAAATGTTTGGCTTCTGACAGCTGTTTTAGGTTCAACTGTGTAAGGGAACCCTTAAATTTGAACTGCTTTGCAAGTGTTTATTCCCTTAAAACATTTCTAATGTAAATGTATATATATAGAAAAAGGATTTTGAAAGGTTCTTCGTAGTTAGGTTTAATCTGTCCTGACAGGCCAGCATTATCGAATTCTTGTAATCATTACATCCTGGTTGTTTGTCCAGCCTGGGCTGCCAGAGGGCTCCTAGGTACTTAGTTAACCAAGGGACATCCAGTTGCTGCACCAAGATACTCATGGTTTGCCCCCTCCAAGGGGACAGAGCCTCTGGACACTGGCCTGGCCCTGTAGGCATCCCACTAGTACTTGGTGTGTTGTTGCTACTACCTGTCATAGACTCTCAACATTTATTTGGCTTAAGTGTTCATTCTGTACTCAAAGGTTTATTGAGTACCTGCTATAAACCAGGTATTCAAAGCATCAGAGATAGAGGTCTGTGTGAGACAGGCCTAAGGTTTCTGTCCTATTAGAGCTTAAATTTTAGTATAATCACAGCAAGATGGTTCAGATTAGAGGTTGGCAGACTTTTCTGTAAAGAGCCAGGCAGTAAATATTTTAGGCTTTCTGGGCCTTTCTAGGCTCTCTGGTCTTTGTTATAACTATTCTACTCTGTCCTTGAACAAGCAGCCATAGACAATATGTAAGTGAATGGGCAGGGCTGAGTATCAGTAAACCTTTATAACAGGTGGCTGGTGTATCATGGGCTGTTTGTCCAGATAATACCAGCGATCTGGTCGGGCAACATCCATATCACACAGTCTGGACTGGGCTTTTGTTTTACAGACTGTAAGGCATCTCTCCAAGCAGCATCAGGCAGCCATAGAGAGTAAGTGCATTGCTCAGTATTTGCTGGTTATTGCAGAATTACTGACTGCTGCATTTGTCATGTTTTTGAAATGGTTTTCTCTGCCTTGGATTTAATAGGTTTCCCCAGAGTCCTCAGTTAGGAGGTATCACCCTGATTTGTTCTACGTGTTATGTGTGTGCGGTGAGCAGCAAGGAAATAGGCAAACTCAGCTCCAAGCACTGAACTTGAAAGGAAGCATTTAATCCTGGCTCCCTTTGCAGCTTGGTAGAGCCGAGTGACCCAGCCACAGACATCCCTCCTGCAGAAGGGCTTCCATTTACTCTGTGCGTAACCTTTTAGCTGATGCAGGACACTGTGGATGATACAAAACTCAGGTTTTGCCCTCAGGGAGTTCACAGTCACAGAGGTCGAAGAGATGAAATAAATTCCTGCCGCCCTTCCCCAGCCGCGTTTGACTGTCTATCACATACATGCAAGGAAGGTGAAAATGCCCGAGACACAGGCCCTGTCCTAGACAAGTTCACAATAAAGCAAACAGAAAATAATGCACAGCAAAATGCAGTCAAATGATCCAGCCTGTGATAGAAAGTGCACTGCTTGGACCACTGAGTTTTCCTTCCTCTGTGTCATTCAGAAGGCTGCCCAGCGTGCCCTGTGTACTCATTGGTGAGGCACGTTATAGTATCATCCCCATTTAGTACAGGTGAGGAAACTGAGGCGCAGAGAGCCCAAACCCCACAGCTGGTGGGCGGCAGGGCTAGTGTATGAACCCAGGCAGTCTGAATCCATGCTTCTAACCTCCAAACCCTGAAAGATAATTCTGCTCTTTACAAGTACATATGCTGATTTGTAACATCCGGAGACTGAATATTTTGGCCAGGGGAAAAAAAAAAAAAGTTTTATAATAGCGTTTTTGTTTTTCAGCAGAAATGTGACTACCCCTTGGATAGTAAGCACTGAATTAGAGGCAGTCTGGCTGCTGGGGCTTGGGTCCAGCCCACAGATGTGTTGTTTGGCCGACACAGGTTTTTTAGACATCTGAATTTGGACACTGTATTAGTTTCCTGCAGCTGCAAAGCAAAATACAAAAACAAAAACAAAGTACCACAAACTGGGTGGCTTAAAACAACAGAAGCTTATTTTCTCACAGCTCTGGAGAACAGAAGTCTGAAATCACGGTGTCAGCAGAGTTAGCCCCTTCTAAGCGTTCTGAGAGGGAGGCTGGCCCACTCCTCTCTCTTGGTGATGGCGGGCCATCCTTAGTGCTTCTTGGCTTGTGGATGCATCTGTCTAACCTCTGCCCCCATCTGCATGTGGAGTTCTCCCTGCATCTCTCTTCATATATCCTTCTTACAAGGCTCACCTTTCGTATTGCATTAGGGGCTCTCTGTCTCCAGTGTGACCTCATCTTAACCAATCCCACCCACAGTGACCCTGTTTCCAAAGAAAGCCACATTCTGAGGTCCTGGCGGCTGAGGCTTCACCATATCTTTATTTATTTATTTATTTATTTTCGGTACGCGGGCCTCTCACTTTTGTGGCCTCTCCCGTTGCGGAGCACAGGCTCCGGACGCGCAGGCTCAGCGGCCATGGCTCACGGGCCCAGCCGCTCCGCGGCACGTGGGATCCTCCCGGACCGGGGCACGAACCCGTGTCCCCTGCATCGGCAGGCGGACTCTCAACCGCTGCGCCACCAGGGAAGCCCCATATCTTTTTTGAGGGGGACATAATTCCACCCATAATAGACACCTTGAGACAGGACAGCACTTCCCTCTTCACCCCCGCTTCACTCACATTCATTTACTCTAGAACAGATTCACAATTATCTGTTGCTTCTGGCCTCCTTGGTCATTTGAGTTGACTGTTCCTGCCCTCAAGATGTTTCTGTTTGGTGGTATGGTGGTGGTTACAGAGAAGGGTTGAATGCCAAACCTTCAGTCATCTAGATTTCCTTCAACAGGAAGCTGAGTTTATTCTTTTCACCAAGGACCATTTCTACCCTCTCATGGAGTAGAAAGGCACATTCCACAAATGAGAGCCCTAGTTTATTACAGTGGCCGTATACTTTAAGAAAAACATACCCATTGTGAGAGGATGGGTATTTCGGATTAGGCTGTACTGCCCTGAATTTGTAGTCCCTTCCCCAGGTGTTTCCCTGGAGAGAGTTTTGTTTTTTTTTTTTTAATTGAAGCATAGTTGATTTAAAACGTTGTGTTTCGGGCTTCCCTGGTGGCGCAGTGGTTAAGAGTCCGCCTGCCAATGCAGGGGACACGGGTTCGTGCCCCAGTCCGGGAGGATCCCACATGCCGCGGATCAGCTGGGCCCGTGAGCCATGGCCGCTGGGCCTGTGCATCCGGAGCCTGTGCTCCACAACGGGAGAGGCCACAAAAGTGAGAGGCCCGCGTACCGCAAAAAAAAAAAAAAAAAAAAAAAAAAAATGTTGTGTTTCTGCTGTACAGCAAAGTGAATCAGTTACACCTATACATATATCCACTCTTTTTTATATTCTTTTCCCAAATAGGTCATTACAGGGTATTGAGAAGAGTGCAAATGGCACAAAATGAACTTATTTACCAAACAGAAACAGAGAGAGTTCTTTATGAATATGGTGGAAAGGACTTTTCACCATAATTTGGTTGTAGCAGAAGTTGGAGGCAACAGGAGGAAATGGGAGAGGAGGCTGGGAGGGAGGGGCAGAGGGGCGGCGCGGGGAGCAGTGCTGATGAGACACAGCAAAGACTCTTGGAGGGTAAGGCCACGCTGACTCTCCCCATATGGCTTGTGGTGGACCAGCCACACTGTGAAATGCTGGATGTGCCCAACAGTGGGGGATTCAGGCTTTTGAAATCATTCTCCCTTCCCTTCCCCACACCTAAATCTTTTCCAGTAAAGATGATTCCTACAGATGTAGAGAACAAACATATGGACACCAAGGGGAGAAAGTGGCTGGGGTGGTGATGGTGGGATGAATTGGGAGATTGGGATTGGCATGTATACACTGATGTGTATAAAATGGATGGCTAATAAGAACCTGCTGCATAAAAAATAAATAAAATTCAAAAAAAAAGAGATGATTCCTACTTACTCTGGAGTAGAATGCCGCACTCCATAAAATGGCTCTTTAATTTTGAAACACAAAGAATACCTGTAGGATCAAATCAACTCTGTAAGTGACTAAAATGATAAATGGTGACTGTTGTACTTATTTTTTATAGGAACACGTAGGCAACTCTTAGTTTATTGCAATTCTGGTTCACTTCTGCTAACTTTTAATTTGCCGGCACAAATTAAATTTTTTGAGCACCTCCCATTATATTGGATCCCATGAGAGACATGAAGATGGACAAAATATGGTTCTTGCCCTAGAGGAGCTTATAAATAGTAGGGGAGAGACAATGCATGCCAACATAAATAATAGAATTGGGAGTGGGTAGGGGAACATATAAAGGTACCCAATTGCTCTAGCTGTTCAGGCTTAGAAGACTTCATTGTTCATTGAACCAGTGTCTATAGAGCTCCACAGTGAGCCAGCCCCACGGCTTATACAAGGGGTTTACATGCTGTAGTCATGCTGAGCACGCAGTCTGAGGCAAGGCTGCCTGGGCTTGTGCTTGGCTCTGCTTCTCACTGGCTATGTGACCTGAGGGAGGTGCTTAACCTCTCTTTGCCTCGGGTTTCTTCATCTGTAAAATGGGGATAACATTAGTGTTTGCTTACCTCGTAGGGTTTTGGTGACGATTGAATGAGCACGTACATAGAGACTGAGGGCAAGCCTATGCTATAAAGTAGCAGGATATCCCTGCCTTCCTGGAGCTTCCCTTCAGAGATGCTAATAACAAGCAACAAAGAAATCAAGGCATTATTACAAACTGTGGTAAATGGAAGCAAATGAGTGAAAACGTTATCATGCAATAGAGAGAAAATTAAAGAGAGAACTACTTTAGATTTCGTGGTCAGGGATGGACTCCTGCACAGGTGGCGTTTGAGCTGCCGCGAGGGAGTGAGCCTGGAGAATACGAGGAGAGGCCTGAGCTCTGGGCAGCAGGCAGGTCTGATCTAGCAGAGCCTCATAGGCCATGTGAAGAACTTTCGATTTTATTCCAAAGCAGTAGGAAGCCATCGAAAGGTTTGAAATACGTACAGAATGGATCCAAGAAGTCAGGAGTATAAGCTGAGTACAAGGCTGTTACAGTCAGAGGAGATAGAGGATGGCGTTAACTACGAGGTTGGCGTGGGCGATGGAAGGAAGTGAATAAATGCAAGATACTTTGGCGAGGCAGCACTGTCAAGACTCAGATGGGCCCGATGCCACGGGTAAGAGAGAGAAAGGGGAAGGTATTAAAATCCCTCTCAGGTTTCTGGGGTAGCATTTGGACTGAAGAGACGGGAATGAGGCAGGAATAGGTTTGGGGGTAGAACTTAGTGATGTTAAGTTTGAAAAATGTGCTTTAAAAAGAGACTTAGGCTCATTGAAAAACAATTTTAGAATACACAAGAGTCGTAGCTCGGGCACTCACAGTGGGAGAGGTGGCTTTGAGAGATGTGTGGGCCATGAGGAGAGGAGGACACCTGAACAAAGAGTGGCACCTGTTAGCAAAAGCCAGCGTCTGGAGGGAGGGGCATGAGATTAGTGTGGAATGTGACTGAAACTGTTCAAAGATTTATAAGCACAGGTACTGATGATGATGATTTTGTTAAGGTGCCAAAGTCTATTTTTTTTTTTTTTTACGGTATGCGGGCCTCTCACTGTTGTGGCCTCTCCCGTTGGAGAGCACAGGCTCCGGACGCGCAGGCTCAGCGGCCATGGCTCACGGGCCCAGCCGCTCCGCGGCATGTGGGATCTTCCCGGACTGGGACACGAACCCGTGCCCCCTGCATGGGCAGTCGGACTCCCAACCACTGAGCCACCAGGGAAGCCCTTTACCTGCTTTTATTTGGATAAAACTCTTGTGAAAGTAGAGGGAGGAGCTAATGTCTGTTCCTCCATCATTTAGCAAACACTTGGTGCCCAGTTGGTGTTTAATGGATATTTGTAGATTGTGTGAATACCCTGTGTGCAGCACAGACACCCCTAGTTATATGGCCTCCTGAAATTCCTTCTGGTGCTGTGTCTGCAGACTTTCCTGCTGTAACCTCAAAAACATGATGATCACCCCAGCAAAAGCAGCAAAGAATATAGCTATTTTATCACAGTGCTGTGCACTTTGAAAACAACTTAAAGCTCTTTCCTCTGCAGGTGGAAGTTTTGTCTTTGTTTTTCCTCATCTCATAACTCTTCCTTCCCGTAGCTGAGGGCAGCAGTGGGGTCTGCGGCCATGGAGCCATGCAACCTGTGTGGGCAGTTAGGTGCTTTGCGTGGTAGTCAAGGTAGTAGTGGTGTCATCATTTATCTACTGAGTGCCTGCTTTGTGCCAGGCATCGTGATCGGTGGTAATACTCTGTTGGTTAACATAAGGCCAGGCTCCTGTAACAAAGGGATGGAACAATAATTCAGCAGCGCGAAGGAGATAGACGCTGGTTTGTTTCTCACCAGTAGGTGGCTGGGGCTCTGCTTCCGGTTCCTTCCATGGCGTTTCTCCACCACCCCTTAGGGGCTTGTCGTAGGTTCTATCCACCAAGAAGGAGAAAAGAGAGCACAGAGGGGCCACAGCCCACAGTCTCGAGGCTTAGACCCAGAAGTAGCTCCCCAAGCTTTCACTTACGTTCCACTGGGGAGAAGCTTAGCCACGTGACCGAGCCTGGCCCTGGAAACTTAGTTCAGTGCTGAGCCTGGCAACACATGTTGGTGAACAACACAGCCTGCAGTGTAAGCATCATTCTGTACGTTGTGCAGATGAGGAAATTGAACTTTGAGAGTTTAGCTAACCTGTTTGCCTGAGATCACCAGGTTGTAAGGTGGAGGGTGCAGATCCTAACTGTCAGATCCCAAAATCCGTGCTCTTCTCACCAACCCATCGCCATCAAACACTTCGTCCTTGTCCTCGAGCCCTTTGGAGTTGACAGTAGAGCTTCATGTACATTAATGCGCTTATGGCTTCGGAGGCATGTCTCCAACCAGACTTACCCAGCAGCTGAAGTGCCCGTGACCTAGTAGTGGTCATAATGCTAATGAATCGAAATCTGATTTCCTTGACCTCTGCTTTCAGGAGATACAGGTGAGGACAAGAAAGCGATCTGACATCACGACTTATTAAGATGTTCGAGGACATGAATACATTCAGATCAGTGCCCCCTGCTCACTCGGGTCTGTTGAAGTGAGGGGTCAGTGGTGCCCTGAGGCCACGTGAGACCAGCAATCATCGGGGCAAGGGGTTCAGTGATCGGAGGTGACCACACAGAGAGGACAGCGCATGGCACACTTGAGCTGGGCTTTGGAGTCTGAATCTCTTTTAGTCACTTACCAGCTATGTCACCTTGGACAGGTTTCTTAATCTTCCCAAGCTTGCGATTTCCCCTCTGAAAAGTGGGGTTAGTGAAACCTGTCCCACAGCGTCGTTTTAAGTATCACGGATTGTGTACGCCAAGGGCCTACCACAAAGTAACTTCACGTTCTCCCTCAGGAAGGATAATGCATTCTAATCAGACTAGAGTGTGTGTTCTCTTAATAGATTGTATAAACTAAAAATAGTGCAGTAGCCAGTTTGGGGTGCAACTAGGTATTCCAATGAAACATTGACATTTTTGTATGTTGTTTTGATAGTTCTTATGATAAATGCCAACAAAATAATACTTTTCAGAGACACTTGGTTTTTACACATACTTTGAGAGGTAATAAAATCTGCCATTAATGCTAATAGCGTTCTGACGGAGTGAAGACTTAGTGGTGTGATGAAAAGTAAGTCACCTTGCTCTTTTCTTAATGTAGTCTGAATTTTAAAACAACACAGCGGAATGCGCTTGGTATTTATTCAGGGATTTGTGTGTGCATTTGATAGGTACCATTTATCTCCAGCAGAGGAATCCATACTTCCGGCCTTTTCCCCTCCTCGGTTAGTTTGGATTTCCTCAAAACCCTTTGCCCTGTGAAGAGGTGTATGCTATTAAGTAAATGAACGGAGTACGTTTCTGGGTTCGTGCTGACCGATTTACAACAGGATGGCAAATTCAGCAGGGAGAACAGGGTCAGGCAGATACCCTGGCTAAGAAGCTCAGTTGATTCAGACGAGAGAGCTTTGCTTGTGCTTTTCCCCGACTATAGTAGAGAGAGGTCTTGGCTGAGGCCTTGAAAGCGTGTGTTCTGTAAGCTCTGGCAGAATATTCCCATCATTACTGTTGGAAGAAGTGGCTGCAGTTGTTACATTGTTGCTATGATTTATGTTCTGTCTACTGAAGTCATTAATTAATTATTGAGATTAATTTTCACAGTGACCCTGTGTTAGTTTTAATTCAAACAAGGCTCTCAATTTATTAGTTGAAATAAATTCTGCAGATTTATTTTTATTTTATCTTGCCTCCCCTTCTGATTTAATGAAGAGAATTCACAACTACTTATATTTGGGAGGGGGGAATGGATCAGTTTTCATAGTACTACCAGGGTAACACATTATTAACCGAGAGAACAATCAGAATTGCTTGCTTTTTAGAGGTTGCTTTCACAGGACACAGTAACAATCCCTGAAGTCTGGAAGTCTCAGAGTTTTCTAATGTAGAATATTATCAGCTTCCCTCGTGATCAGGGATGCGGAGACGGGACGTTTCCTCAACAGTCTGTGGAGACATCTTCCACCAGCCCTTGGAACTAAGCCTCCATTAGTGACTAGCAAGAGAAAGAGACCTGAAAAGGCCCAAAGTAACAACGTAGGAGGGACATGGGCAGCACAGAATTATTCACTGGAATGTGGGAAATGTGTGTTTTGTGTCTACCATTTCCACGTGTGACGTAGGTATCATTATGTCTGTTCTATAGTGGAGAAAGCTCAGTTTCAGAAAGGTTGAATAACTTAAACAAGGTCACGAGATTAAAAGATGTCAGAGCCAGGATGTAAACCCACATGTATCTGTCTTCAAAATCCAGGACCTTAGGGGCTTCCCTGGTGGCGCAGTGGTTGAGAGTCCGCCTGCCGATGCAGGGCACGTGGGTTCGTGCCCCGGTCCGGGAAGATCCCACGTGCCGCGGAGCGGCTGGGCCCGTGAGCCGTGGCCGCTGAGCCTGCGCGTCCGGAGCCTGTGCTCCTCAACGGGAGAGGCCACAACAGTGAGAGGCCCACGTACCGCAAAAAAA
>NW_006785785.1:847656-876792 GCF_000442215.2 Lipotes vexillifer
GATATTGGGATTGACATATATACACTAATATGTAGAAAATAGATAACTAATGGCCCAACACACCGAAAAAAAAAAAAAAAAAAAAAAAAAAATCCAGGACCTTCTGCTTTGCCTCAGAGTGGTTTGTGTAACATGTATTGGTAACAAAATGTATTTGTCCTTGAGCTGCTTTCACCCTCTGTTTTAGATAGTGTCCTTTTTCAACGTAGTGCAAATTCTGAATGATTTTGTTAAAATGAAAAGTTTTAACCATTCCTTCTTAAAAAAGGAGTGGGGGCCTTGAAGGATGATTGACATTTCAATTGTCTGATGAAGGGCATTTCAGGAAGAAGACACAGCATGGGCAAAGGCGCGGAGGTGAGAAAGTTGCAGGCTTAGTCAGGGAATAAAGAGTAGTTCATTTTGAGGAGATCTGAGTGTATCCGTAGGTGAGGGTTTTAGGCCAGGAGCTGGGAAGCAGAAGGAGGCCATTTCTGAAGGGAGGATTAACGTGGCTCAGAACTGTGTTCTAAGATTGTTCTGACAGCAGTGTGTAGATTGGAGTAGTGTTGAAATAAACTGAGGGAGAAGTGACATTATCCATAGAAGCTGTTAGGGAGCTAGAGAAATCTGGGTTTTCATTTATCGAGTTCAGGGAGCATTAACTTTGTCACAGATGTTTCCCAGAGGTATGAATAAATACTGCACTATACTGGTCCAGGATGCAAGGTTTGGGGCAAGTTAAGAAACACCCTTAAGCCACAAGGTAGATGCTTAAAAATTTAACATTCCCTCGAAGTGGTGCATAAGCTGTGGAAATACAAAGACGTTAATTCATGCCACTCTTCCTGCCTGTTGCCTTACACCAACCATTTCATTGAAACTTGATTTCTCCTTATGGCTATTTGGGAAAATTAGTCACAACTGGAATTATTCATGGAATGATGCGTTTACTTTGCATTTAGTGCTCTGTCATTACTGCTCTGTTTAGGTCTTTGATCTCTGTTGCTTTAATTAAGAAGAAATTCTTGAATTATGCCTGCCCCTGATCTGAGGGCCCCAGGAAGTCTGTGTCACACAGTAAGCAGACCAGTGGTGAGCCCTCCAGATGAACTAAGTCTGTGTTACAGATGCTTCATTTCTTATGGCCCAACACCCATCGTAGTAGGTTCATATACATACCAGATGTGGTCACAGGCCAACCTGTTTTGCTTCTCAGACTGAAACAATTCACAGTACAACAGATTTTCAAGGACAAGCCCAGGTTTCCATAAATGCTGCTATGCTATTATTGACTTTTCCCAAACAGCTTGTTCATAATCACTCAACAGGTATTGATCACCAGCTATGTGCCTGGCATTATCTTAGGAGCTGATGGAGGAAGTTCCACATATGAAAATGGTATTTGGAATTTTGAACTTTTTTCCAGTGCATTTATTTGGCAACTTATTCATAATTTAAAAAAAAAAAAGACTTCCAGAAACATTTAGTCATATTTGAAATGGGTATCTTCCTAACAGACAATGGAATATATAAAAAGCTATAATAATACAGAGAATATAGTACTAGACTATCATATAAGATTAAGAATTATGATGGGGGCTTCCCTGGTGGCACAGTGGTTGAGAGTCCGCCTGCCGATGCAGGGGAAGCGAGTTCGTGCCCCGGTCCGGGAAGATCCCACATGCCGCGGAGCGGCTGGGCCCGTGAGCCATGGCCGCTGAGCCTGCGCGTCCGGAGCCTGTGCTCCGCAACGGGAGAGGCCACAACAGTGAGAGGCCCGCGTACCGCGAAAAAAAGAATTATGATGGGATAAAGACCTTTCAGCCTCTTTCTTCTCTCAAAAGTCATCCATCCCCCGACAATGATGGGAAGAGTGAGTAGAACTGATGAGACCAGCAGTCACCTACAACACTGGTCCACCAACAATGAAGACAGAAGGCCATCGGAGGTCTGATGGCTGCACTCACAGGGTAGGGCTCAGTGAGATCTGAGTGCCTACAGAAGTGGCTGCCAAAGAGAAGCAAGCAGATTTCCTGCAGAACTCTGGAAAGGCTCAGAAATTGAAGAAGCCAGGTACTGAGGAGGATGGGTTGACGTGGGAGCTTGAAGGAGGAGTCTTTGAGAGACTGCATAAAACCCTCCCCTCTACTCTCTATAACCAGGGGCAGCGCCCCGTCATATGCAGTTACGGATTCTGGAGCGAGCCTCAGACCTCAGGCTCAGCAGAGGTTGAGGGTGAGGAGGATATAGGGGTGTTGGCTTATCTAAAGGTCTATCTCCCCAAGGGCCAGATCTTTAGCAGCCAGAGCTAAGCAGATTGTTTTTTAATCTATGCCTAGAAAAAAGCTTAGAAGAAAATAATCCATAATTGTAGTCCTAGTTGGAAAACTCTTGGTAATGTTTCTTTTTTCCTCTGTTTTTCACATTTTAGTATGCATATATTGCTTTCTTGCTAAGAATAGCTAAATAATGCAGGAAAATAATCATCGTGATAAAGAAGGAGGAAGGAGGAAAGTGGTTGTCAAGGCTTTAGTGAATATGCTCCTGAAAATCATCTTTTTTAAACAAACTTTATTTTTTAGAGCAGTTTTAGGTTCATGGCAAAATTGTACAGAAAGTGCAGAGGGTTCCCCACACAAGCACAACCTCACTACTGACACCCCCTCTGCAGTGGTACGTTTGTTACAGTCAGTGAACCTGTACTGACACATCCTTAGCATTCACTCTTGGTGTTGTGCATTCTGTGGGTTTGGACAGATGTTTAATGGCATGTATCAACCCTTATAGTATCATACAGAGTAGATTCACTGCCCTAAAAACCCTACGTGTTCTGCCTATTCATCCTTCCCTCCCCATTAACCCGTGGCAACACTGATCTTTTTACTGTCTCCGTAGTTTTGCCTTTTCCAGAATGTCATATAGTTGGAATCATCATGTTATGTTGCCTTTTCAAATCGGCTTCATCGCTTAGTAAATAATACGCATTTAACTTTCCCCTATGTCTTTCATGGCTTGGTAGCTCATTTCTTTTGAGCACTGAATATCTTATTGTCTGGATGTACCACAGTTTGTTTATCTACTCACCTACTGAAAGCCATCTTGGTTGCTTCCAGGTTTTGGCAGTTATAAAAAAAAGCTGTATTTTATATGATACTGTTTTCTCTCTTTTCTTAGCATATCAATTATATGTCTTTTAAAACTTTTTGTTTAGTGGTTGCCCTAGAGTTTGCAATATATATTTAACAACTAATCCAAGTCAACTTTCAAATAACTCTGTACCACTTCGTGGATAGTATGAGTACCTTATAATAACAAAATAATCCTGATTTCTCCTCCCTGTTCTTTGTGTAATTGCTGTCATTCACATCACTTATATATAAGCATACATAACTGACTGCATTGTTGTTATTATTTTGAACAAACTTTTGTTTGTTAAATCAATTAAAAATAAGAAAGATAAAAGTTTTATTTTACCTTCACTTGTTGCTCTCCCTTTTTTTATGTAGGTCCAATTTTCTGACCTACATCATTTTCCTTTTCTCTGAAGGCTCTTTCAACATTTTTTGCAAGATGGGTCTACTGGAAACACACTCCCTAAATTTTTCTTTGTCTGAGAAAGCCTAGGTTGGTGATTTATTTTTTTTTCTCTCAATATTTTAAATATTTCAACTCCACTGTCTTGCTTGCATGGTTTCTGAGGAGAAGTCAGATGAATTCTTTTCCTATTCCTCTATAGGTAAGGTTCTTTTTTCTTCTGGCTCTTTCAAGATTTTTTCTTTCTCTTTGATTTTCTCAAGCTTAGATATGGTATGTTTAGGAGTAGTTTTTTGAGCATTTATCCTGCTTGGGGCTCTTTGAGCTTCTGGAGGTGTGGTTTGATGTTTGACATTAATATGGAGAAAATTCTCATTCATTATTGCTCCAAGTATTGATTGCTTCTGTTTCTTTCTCTCTTCTCCTTCTGGTGTTCCCATTACACATTTGTTACACCTTTTATGGTTGCCCCACAATTCTTGGATATTCTGTTCTTTTTTTTTTTTTTTCCTTTGCTTTTCCATTTTGGAAGTTTCTATTGTCATATCCTCAAGTTCAGAGATTTATTTTTTTCCTTAGCTGTGTCCGTCAAAGGCATTCTTCATTTTTGTTACATTGTGTTTCATCTCTAGCATTACTTTTTGACTCTTTCTTAGAATTTCCATCTCTCTGCTTACATTATCCATCTATTCTTACATGCTGTCTACTTTTTCCATTAAAGCCCTTAGCATATTAATCAGTATTTAAAAACTCCTTGTCTGATAATTCCAGTATAGCTCCCATACCTGATTCTGGTTCTCATGCTTGTTCAGTCTGTTCAAACTGTGTTTTTTGCTTTCTATTATGCCTTGCCATTTTTTGTTGAAAGGCAGACATGATGCAGAGGATAAAAGGAACTGCTGTAAATAGGCCTTTCATAAGGTGTGAGGGACTGGGAAGCATTCTGTAGCCCTGTGGTTAGGTCTCAGTCTTTGGGTGAGCATGTACCCTGGGCTGTGGACTTCACAGTGCTTCTCAGTTTTATCCCCCCTCCCAGGTAGGACAAGATGGCTAAAGAGTTCAGCCAAGATGGAGTAGGGTATTTCCCTTCCCCAGGGCATTTAGGCTCTGATAAAACTCCAGCAGGGGTAGGCTGTGGTAACTAGCTTCTCCCAAGGCCAGGCCTTGTGAAGAACAGAATTCCGTGGTGTTTTTCAACATGGTTCCTTTTCCCCTTCCTCTGCCAGAAGCATGAAAGGATTTTTCTCCAGTATTCACTGTGAGGACCTGGTAGAGCTCCTGGAGGTTAAAACTCACAAAGGTATGGGGTCCCCTGTCACTGGGTCCCCTGGAGTTGTTCAGTCTCAGATTTGTCCACATTGAGCCTCCAGCAATTTGTCAATTACAGTTTAGGTTTTCCTGTGCCAGCACTGGTTCCCGTGGAGGTTTCTGCTTCCTGTAGGTTGTGATTCTCTGCAGCTCTCTCTCCAGTTTTGGGGCAGCAGTCTGCCCTGTGACCTCACTACTCTGACAGTTTTGAGAAGAATCATGGATTTTCCATTTGTTCAGCTTTTTACTTGTTGTTAGGATGGAGTGGTGACCTCTAAGCTCCTTACATGTTGGGCCACAAACTGGAAATCTCATCCTGTTTTTAAAACAGAGCTTTGTGAAAAACTGAAAGCATTTCCACTAAGATCAGGAAGAAGACAAGGATATCCACTCTCGCCACTCTTATTCAACATAGTTTTGAAAGACCTAGCCACAGCAGTCAGAGAAGAAAAAGAAATAAAAGGAATACAAATCGGAAAAGAAGAAGTAAAACTGTCACTGTTTGCAGATGACATGACGCTCTACATAGAGAATCCTAAAGATGCCACCAGAAAACTACTAGAGCTAATCAATGAATCTGGTAAAGTTGCAGGATACAACGTTAATGCACAGAAATCTCTGGCATTCCTATACACTAACAACGAAAACTCAGAAAGAGAAATTAAGGAAACGATCCCATTTCCCATCACAACAAAAAGAATAAAATACTTAGGAGTAAACCTACCCAAGGAGGCAAAAGACTTGTACTCAGAAAACTATAAAACACTGATGAAAGAAATCAAAGATGACATAAACAGGTGGAGAAATATACTATGTTCTTGGAGTGCAAGAATCAATATTGTGGAAATGACTATACTACCCAAAGCAATCTACAGATTCATTGCAATCCCTATTGAACTGCCAATGGCATTTCTTCACAGAATTAGAACAAAAAATTTTACAATTTGTATGGAAGAACAAAAGACCCTGAATAGCCAAAACAATCTTGAGAAAGAAAAATGGAGCTGGAAGAATCAGGCTCCCCGACTTCAAAATATACTACAAAACTACAGTAATCGAGAGAGTATGGTACTGGCACAAAAAGAGAAATATAGATCAATGGTACAGGAGAGACAGCCCAGGGATAAACCCATGCATATATGGTCACCTAAGTTACGACAAAGGAGGCAAGAACATACCGTGGAGAAGAGACAGCCTCTTCAATAAGTGGTGCTGGGAAAACTGGACAGCCACCTGTAAAAGAATGAAATTACAATACTCCCTAACACCATACACAAAAATAAACTCCAAATGGATTAAACATCTAAATGTTAAGACCAGACACTATAAAACTCTTAGAGGAAAACATAGAAAAAACACTCTTTGACATAAACCACAGCAAGATCTTTTTTGACCCACCTCCTAGAGTAATGAAAGTAAAAACAAAAGTAAACAAATGGGACCTAATTAAACTTAAAAGCTTTTGCACAGCAAAGGAAACCATAAACAAAATGAAAACACAGCCCTCAGAATGGGAGAAAATATTTGCAAATGAAACAATGGACAAAGGATTAATCTCCAAAATATACAAACAGCTCATGGAACTCAATCAACATCAAAAAAACAAACAACCCAATGGTAAAATGAATGGAAGACCTAAATAGACATTTCACCAAAGAAGACATACAGATGGCCAAGAGACACAGGAAAAGATGCTGAACATCACTAATTATTAGAGAAATGCAAATCAAAACTGCAATGAGGTGTCACCTCACACCAGTCAGAATGGCCGTTATCAAAAAATCTAGAAACAATAAATGTTGGAGAGGGTGTGGAGAAAAGGGAGCCCTCCTGCACTGTTTGTGGGAATGTAAATTGATACAGCCACTATGGAGAACAGTATGGAGGTTCCTTAAAAAACTAAAAATAGAACTACCATATGACCCAGCAATCCCACTACTGGGCGTATACCCTGAGAAAACCGTAATTCAGAAAGAGACGTGTACCACAGTATTCATTGCAGCACTATTTGCAGTAGCCAGGACATGGAAGCAACCTAAATGTCCATCGACACATGAATGGATAAAGAAGATGAGGCACATATATACAATGGAATATTACTCAGCCATAAAAAGAATCGAAATTGAGTTATTTGTAGTGAGGTGGATGGACCTAGAGTCCGTCATACAGAGTGAAGTCAGAAAAACAAATACCATATGCTAATGCATATATATGGAATCTAAAAAAAAAGGTACTGCTGGACCTAGTGGCAGGGCAGTTACAAAGATGCAGACAAAGAGAGAATGGACTTGAGGACACGGGTGGGGAGGGAGGGGAAGCTGGGGTGAAGTGAGAGTAGCATTGACGTGTACACACTACCGAATGTAAAATAGCTAGCTAGTGGGAAGCAGCCGCATAGCACAGGGAGATCAGCTTGGTGCTTTGTGACCACCTAGAGGGGTGGGATAGGGAGGGTAGGAGAGAGGCTCAAGAGGGAGGGGATATGGGGATATATGTATGCATATGGCTTATTCTCTTTGTTGTACAACAGAAACTAACACAGCATTGTGAAGCAACTATACTCCAATAAAGATATATTTTTAAAAATTAAAAATAAAAGTATCTCTGCATTGAAATAAATAAATAAATAAATAAAACAGGCTTTGGACCATTTTATTTTCCTGAACACAATGCCAGCAGCAGGAACTGTATAGCAATCCCGCAGTTTCTACTTTTATAAGAGCTTATAAAGAAGGACTTCGTGTCTTACCCAGTAAGCTCCCCATGACTCTTTTACAGTTCAAGTAAAATCCCAGTTTCTGGCAAGATCTGAAACTGTAGCTTTTTGAGTTTTGTCACGTATTTAAAACATCATACCAGAAGTAAGCCCATGGGAGGCATTATCATATATTAAAGGCTACTGTGACTTTTCCTCCATGGACGTTTCTAGAAACATAGTGAAACACTGAGATGATTGGATTTGCAGCTGTTGAGGTCAAACCTTGGCCCAAGATTTTGTGTCTCTGTTTTCTCTTTAGTGTTCAGCACAACCAACATGCAGGGTTCTGTTTCTCCTCCCCCCTCCACCTCATCTGCTTGACATGTTGATAGGAACTTGGCCAGGCTGCCTGGCAACCGAACCAAAAGCCATATGGCTTGCTCAGTCAGAAAGGATGTTCAAGAATGAAATAACCATGTGGACAGCCCTGCACAAAGTCTTTTCATCATGGAGGCATTGAACTTTAGAAGGAGTGTAGTGATCACCTAGTCCTTCCCCTTGTTTCACAGTTCTGGAACCAGTGTTAGCAAAATTGTATTTCTGACATCAGGATTCTCTAATCACTTCATGTATGGTAACCTTGCAAGATAAATGATGGAGAGAGATGAGGGAACCTGAAGCAGTGAGAAATTCAGCCACTTGCTTAACGTCCCAAAGGTAGTGGTAAAAACAGCTAGAGTGAGATTTGTTACTTGCAGCCTTTGGATCTCTCTTCCAAGTCAATGGTTTTGAGGCATATTTTTTCTCTACCACCCACCCTTTCTTTAGTCTAGTGCTGGGAAATAGCTTATGTGAGGTAGATGAGAAAAAGCTGCTGGGCTATGTGGGAGGCTGTATAGTGTGGTGTAGTATTTGATTGAATTGAGACTCTGAAACCACATCGCCTGGGTGCCTCATCTGTAAAAGGAAGATAACCACTGTACCTGCTTCCGAGGGTGGCTGTGAAAACCAACCAGAACAGTGCCCGGGTGTCTTAAGCATACAATTTATCCATCCTTTCACTTGTACATTCAAAAGTTTTTGTTGAATATGTCAGTGAAGAAAACAGGTCGATATCCTTGCTTTCATGGAGCTTACATTCTCATAATAAAGATGAATTGTAGTAAAATGGATTTAGGGGACATGGGACCTCTCCTGATTCTACCTCCTCTCTCTCCCTGTCTCCAGGGGTTCCTGAGGGCACAGTGTGAAAACCACTGCAATAGGTCATGCATCTTAACAGCCAGAACGTTGTTCAGAGCTAGAGTGGGGAAATGTAGAATTATATGACGGCATTTAAGTTTTCCACGACTGACATAAGCTCCTCCAGAAACATCAGGTAGGAGAGAAGGATGGTTCCTATGTTTGAGTGTCCAGTTTGGAGAGCTAGTTAGCAACTTGTCTGCTTTGCCCTCCTCAGCCATCTTGTATGTTCACAGCTGTGCGTTTTACTTTGTGTCTTATGCAAGCTGATACTGTAGGGTGAAAGGATGAGAAGGAAATTTAGATCCAGAATGCTGACAAGATGAAGTGTTCTCTAAAGACTCATTCCCTTTGAAAATGAAGTTATATCCCAGATATCTTCTCTTAACCAGCTGATGGGGGAAAAGTGGAAAACTCAAGAAAATCATCTGGTTCAAAATTATGTTCTTAGAAATCAGGGTTGACTCAGTTTCAAATGAGCCTGTGCAGCTCTGCAAAGAAGCATTTGAAACTTCTTTGTTGTTGTGCCTGAGAGAAAATTGAGTAGATAATGAACCCTAGTTTGTGATTAGCTTCAGTTCTTTTCAGATACCTACAAACACTTAAACCTTATCTAACTCTGCCTTCCCTCAGTAATTTTCAAAGACATCTGGTAGCATTTCACTAAACTGAGTTGATTTGGGGAGGGGGGGAATTTTTTTTTTTTTTTACTGTTGCCATTTTAAGGGGCTGAATACCACAGAGGAGACCTTTGGCATTCATATGGAATATGTCCCAGGGCAGTTACAAATCTCCAAATGTAAAAATGCCATATAACATGCAATTCTCCCTTTCTCTCGCTGAAAAATGTAAAGTATAATTGAAAAAGTTAAGTAACCCAGATATGTAATGATTCCATAAATTCAGGATTAAAGTAATTTATAAAGCTAATTTCTGGCTGTTCTTTAGACTGATTCACTTCTGTCACCAACACTATCAGTTAATTTTCATGTCAGGATCATTTTCAGACAGAAAAAAGTTTGTTCCATTTTACCCAAGTTTCTGCTTTCATTACAAAAGCCAAGAATAACAGAGCCTATGAATCAGTCACTAGGTAATGGACCTTTTCCTGTGGACATCAGCCTTAGAGCAAGGAGTCAAATATCTTTCTCAATAAAATTACAAATGATCATGTATCATGTACCTTCGGCATCACATATGCAAGTGTAAAATTCATGAATACTAAGTGTCTACTGTAGTGCAGCTGATTAAATTTTGTAAGTCAATACCAATGTCCCCTTGGACTTGGATTTGACCTGCATTCATTTGTTTTACTAACTTTTTTTCCAGGAGTCATCCTGTCCAGTGCGCTCAAATAAAATACGTAGGTTTTACTCAATTTTTTCTATGCATATCATACCTTATTGTTTAGAAAAAGAGCCAGCAGACAGAGAAAAAAAGTTTTGGTGCAAGATAGATGGGCAGAGGGCTTTGGGCACTGGTATCAATATGTCGCATAAGAACACAGCAAAGGATGGGAAAACAAACAGGAAGCCTTTCTTTGAGTAGGAAGGCATTTGAGAGTCCATCCAGTTGGTCACCTTTACCCAACTGTCTTTTCACCTTTGATTTTATAAATGGGGAAAGTGAGATGAAATGACGTATCTCCCTAAAGTCACACAGTGGAGTCAGGGCTAGGACCCAGGTTTTCTGACTCCTGTGTCTGTCTTCTTGGTATTGTGCCACGGTAGCTTCTGAGACGTCAGCTCATCTTTATCAGAGAACTTGGTCAGGAGTCGTCAGGAACCACAGGCCATCTGAGCTAGAATGGGTGTGCTAGCTCACCTGCACCATGCCGCACGTGGTGTTAGGAGTTATTTACCACCCATCACGGGTTATTATCTAGCTTCCGCTTGAACGCCGGTTCATGAGATGGACAGTCCAGCTCTTACAGATTTTCTGTATGCGTATCCCAGTTGGACTACCCTCTGATTTCTGTCCAGTTGTCCCAGTTTTCTTCCTTGATGGATCAGGCATTCACTATATGCTAGTGATACAAAGTGGAATAAGATGTGGCTCCTCCCCTCCAGGAGTAACTTTACAGCTTACTAGGGGAAACCATCAAATAAATGAGCAATTATGGTCTAGCGGGATAAGTGCTTTGGAGGGGTGTGTACCTTGCTATGCAGGAAGAACATCTAAATCAGACTGGAACCGGGTGAGGAAAAGCTTCCTGAAGGACGTGACCCTTGAGCTGGGGTCTGGAATAGGAGATAAGTAGATGAAGAAAGAAGCAGGGGCATTTCAGACAGAGGAAACAACCTGCGGCAAGGCACAGAATCATTCATTAGCACATCACCTTAGAGAAGAGTACGATGCTCTCTATGGCTGGGGGAAGGGAGATTTATGGCAAGTGCTAGGAGGGAAGGTGGGGAAGAATGTGGGAGCAGACTGTGCAGCCGCCTGCCTTGTGTGCCGTTGTGTTGTCAGGCCTTCACCCCTCTTAAGATGCCGTCAAATTTAACTTGTCCTGCTTCAGAGTGTGAGGACCAGAAAACTCTGGATTCAAATCCTGACACTGGAATTAGGCCTTTCTAAGCGTTAGTCTCCTCATCTGTAAAGTGAGGTTGTTATTAACTTTCCCCAACTTTTGTACAGGTAGAAGGATGAGTGAAAGCACCTCACATAGTGCCTGACTCACTGTAGCTATTCAGAATATTAGTTTCCTAAAGTCTCTGTAATAATTACATCCAGAGCCCCTACCTTGGCTGTTGTGAACTCAGACTGGCCTTTTTTGGGACAGGAATCCTGTCATTTTTACCTAACCACACAATTCTACATTTTGGAGTGAAATTAAATCCAAAGTAAAGATTTCCCTTATTACTTCCTAAGGCTTTGAGAGAGAAGGTAATTAGAAAGGTAAGTTATGACTTTTCCAGATATCCTGCATTTAGCAGGCTTAACTAAGAGAGTTAGATAAGGAGGATTTCTGGGAGAGTCAGACAACAAGGTCGGGGAAGCTACTAGATTTGACTGAAGTATGTGGAGGAGACAGTGTTTATATGGCAGATATATTTTGTTTGAAGACGGATTTTGAACCTACCCAAATATAGTAGCAATATATCGGGATCAGAGGGTGTGCATTAGCTAAAGCACATGTAAGAAAAACAGCAACCCTAGGAAGGATCCAGAGTGTAATAGAAACAGTTGAATTATTTGCAGTGAAATCATAACTCAAATTAGAAAGGAAAAGCCTTGCCCAAAGGAAAGCTGAAGTTAAAGAGTGAGGACCGGCCACTCTTTAACCCCTTCCAAGGATCTTTATCAAGAGAGGCAAGGGGGGCTTCCCTGGTGGCGCAGTGGTTGGGAGTCCGCCTGCCGATGCAGGGGACGCGGGTTCGTGCCCCGGTCCGGGAGGATCCCACATGCCGCGGAGCGGCTGGGCCCATGAGCCATGGCCGCTGAGCCTGCGCGTCCGGAGCCTGTGCTCAGCAGCGGGAGAGGCCACAACAGTGAGAGGCCCGCATACGGCAAAAAAAAATAAATAAATAAATAAGAGAGGCAAGGGAAGTGTGGAAGAGGAAGTGAGTCTAGTGGAGCAATGGAAAAGGGGGAGGAGGGAGATTTAATGACGAAGCAGAAGTGAAGGAAAGGATGATGTGTAGCATTTATTTGTATATCTAGTGTGTCAGAATAATGACTTTTTCCCTTCCTTTCTTTCCACAGGCACCCCTGCCTTTTTTTTTTTTTTTTTTTTTTGGCTAAATAGGTCTGAATTATGACCATGGTAAAATGAGGAAGGCAACTCAAAGTGAGATGAACTTCTGTTAATAATACTCAAATTCATGGAAAAACTTGTCTGTAGTTGACAGTCTTTACTGTCTTTAAAGTCTTGGCTTTAATTCCTTTTCATTATTTTCTATACCAGTTCTTTGAAAGTAATTGACTAAGCGCTGCAGATAAACGCATACTCATTTGGTTTGCTGTAATTTGTCTTCCCTGGCATCTTTACCGGCAGTGTTATCCTGAGGACTAGTTTCTATTTCAGTAAAATGAGAAATAGACTAATAGCATGCTGGGATGGTGATCATTTTTCTAGGGGGGTGGTTTTGCTCAAGAGCCGCCATCAAATATGTTAAAAAGGAAATAAGCAGGGTAGCTCAACTGCCTTAAAATGGGTATACAGTGTTCAAATGGTGACACAGTGAGAGACAAATCATTGCGCAGCAGAATGTCATTATCATTGGACTGAGGCAGAGCTTGAGATGGGTCGGCAGAGAAGGGAAATTCGAAAGTCAATTCTTACCACCATCCCTAAATCCTTCCCAGGTATACCAGGGCAGATTCATCCAGAAGAAGGGAGTAGCAAAGGACATAGAGGAGGTGGGGGTGAAGGAGGGTTGCAGAGGGAGAGAGGGATACTTAGGAACCACAGTGGTTTGTAGGAACTCAAAAGTAAGCAGGCAGAATTAACACTCAAAGGTAACACTCCGTCCACCTAGCTTGTGGTGGGCATTCGCACGCCACAGTTTCCATTTTGTTCTCTCACTGGCTCAGCGCAGATTATCTGAGCTGTCATGTTATGAGTATTTTCCAGTGCCAGCTTCAGGGGCTAACATGGTTTTGTGTATAAATATCTCAAATATTTACTGAGCCTCTGAGCATGTGTTGGGCTCGGAGGAGGAGGCCATGGTGAATCAGTTGTATTTCTTTCCTCAAGTCCATGTATCTATTCAGAAAATGCTCATGGAGGCTTATTGTATGCCAGACACATTAGTAAGTGCAAGTGTAGAAAATATCATGATTTATTTGCATAGCCTCCTGGTAAGGAACACTTGGGTCATTTGCAGTTTTTGCGTTTACAAAGGACGTTACTATGGACATTTTTCACATATGTGCCTCCCAGAGCTCCTTTGCAGGAGGTTGTCTTAGGTAGTGAAAATGAGTGAACCACAGCTACACGCATCAATGTATGCGAATCTTAGGAGCATAATGTTGAACCAAAAAAACAAAAACAAACACATGCAAGTTGCAACCGTAAACGCGGTATGATTCTGTTCATAAGAAACCAAAAGCGTGCAAAAATAAACAATATGTTGTTTAGGGATACATGCATATGGGATGAACTATCATAAAAACAAGGGAATAAGAAACACAAAATTAAGATTGTGATTATCACTGGAAGATGGAGAGGGAATGAGTGAGATGGGGGGAGCACAAAAGCTATTGTACTGTTCTACCAATATGGGAAGCTCTAGGTAATTTCTGTTTATTCAGTGGGTAAATGGAACCTTGACATAGATTTATATTAAGTATTATATTTATATTTTAAATATGTATTTAATTTTTTATTTAAAATATTTTTAAAGGGAGGCGTAGATCATGACCTCAAGAAATTTATGGATTATTGAAATAGAAAAGACATATTAGCAAATAAATGCCACACAGTGCTTAAGAGATGTAACTCGTTGTATTCAGTTGCTTATAGTCTATAAGTATAGAGATTATACTTATAATCTCTATAGTATAGAGATTGATTTTACATAATTAGCTTCAGTTCAAAGTAGAATGTGATAAATGCTGTATGAATAAAGTGCTAGGAGAGTATAGAGAAATAAAATTAATAGGTTATAAGAAAACTTCTTGAAGGAGGTGCCACTTAAGCTGGATCTTGCAGGATGAATAAAATTATGAGCAACTTAGATCATGAGGGAAGAATTTGTTTAAAGAGGAAACAGTGTTAACAAAAACGTACCACCACCTGAGTACAGGACACAACTGAGGGATGACAAAGAGACCAGTGTAACTGAAACAGACAGTGAGGGCTGGGTGTGGTGGAAAGGAGGGATGAGGATAGATTGAGGACCTTTCATGTCATGCTGAAGAATTTTGTCTTTATTCTGCAGCCACTAGGTGGACCTCATATTTTCTCTTTATCTGGTGGCAGTTTAAAGAATGGATTGGAAAGAGATGGGGGGCGGGGAGGGGATGCAGAGAGCCTACCTTGGAAAGTTGCAAACAAAAGATCGTTGAAGGTCCAAGAAGTAGTGGAAATGGAAAGAAAAGGATGAATGTGAGAGGTGATACAGAGATAGGACCTGATTGGTAATTGAATCTGGAATGAACTACCACTTTCCTTAGCTTAACCTTTTTGCCTTGGTTCTACATTGACTCCTGTATCTGTCTCATTTGATCTGCATCCTTGATTTATTTAATTGCCACTGAACAGCAACTCAGGAAAGGAGTTACCAACTGCATTTTACCTAGCATCTTTAAAACACTTGTCTGGGAAAGATTAGCAGTATGTGACCACTACAAATATTTATACCAGGGCACATGTGTAAAGACTAAGGAGAAATATACTTTTCCTAATTACAGTGTTGATCTCTCAGGATTTGACTACTTATCTCTGATTTAATCACATCCCTGCATTAACATGTAAAAGTATTATGCCTAATGTGCTACATGTTAGTTTCTTTTCACTTAAAAGTATTGAGGCAGAAGGTAGATTGTCTATCCCCCCCTTCCCCCCACCCCGGGAAAGCAGTTGGAGATTGGTTCCCTGTGGACCGATACTCCAAGATGAGAATAGCAAGACAATTGAGAGAGGAGGCTGGGCCCTGCCCAGATAGAAGATAAGAGACCACATATTTATCATTCTTGAAGTCAAGAAGACCTTCCCGACTAGAAAGGTCCTTGGAGATTGAAAAGGGAGGGGGCGCCACCCCATAGTAAGTGATGCTAACTACCCATAGGCCTCTTCGATAGAATCCATCATGGCTGAGAGATGCACGCGCACACATGGGAGGGTCCTGAGATATTACCAAATACGGACTCTGAACCAGGCAAATCAAAATGATTGGCCAAAGGAAACGCAGAAGAAATGGCCCATATAAGTGATTTAAACTACCACGAGAGTGCGACTCTCTCTTTGAGTCTGCCCCTGTGTCTATCCACACGTACTACACTCTTTTTTTCTCCTAATAAGCACTTTACTTGTTTCACAACTTTCCATCTTTGTGGGAATTCTTTTCTGCAAAGCCGAAGGGCCAGGGCCTCGTCACTGACCACTGGTCTAGCGGCTAGGATTTGGTCCTCTCACTGCCGCGACCCGACCTCAACCTCTGGCCGGGAACTGAAACCCTGCTTCAAGCCGCTGCAGGCCGAGGCCACCCAAGATCAGTATTACATCCATTAGCTCTTTTATTTTTAATTTTTCAAGGTAAAGAGGATTATTGTGTTCCAGAAACGTTAAACAGAAAATCTTTTTTTTAATTTCAACAAAAATCATTGTTGAAAATGTTTCTAAGGTTCTGTTGGCCTTAGTGGGTACAATTTACTAAACACATTTTAACCTTACTTGGTGTTGAGCTGCTAGGCTTCATTTGTCATATGTAGCACTGTGGTTGAGGAACAGGCCACAAACTAATCACAGAATATAATTCAGAAACTATAAGCAGAGTTTCTGTTATTTTTGCTGTTCGTTCTTTAAAACTGAACCCTACATGTGAGCTAGTTTTCTTAAATTTTCTATTCCCTACCTCCTCTGCTCAGACTAATATCCTGAAAAAATTTTTTAGTTTATTTAAAGATTTCTTATAGTTGGAGCCCAGTATATCAATGTGTAGACAAGTTTCCCAATATAGTAAATTTAAATATGGAAGAAAAGAAAATCTCACCTCACTTTGTTTCTCTCTCCTAATGCACTGATAATAGTTTATATTATGACCAAAGAGGTCTAACTCTCTTGAATTCCTCTTTGGGGAAACAGCACTTTACCCAAAGGTATTTATTTTTATCACTTTCTGGGATGTTTTGGGGATTTCATGATTACATGCCTACCAAGTTCCTTTGGTTTAGATTCTTATTCCTGCTCAGCCTCTAATTGCTACCTACTCTATCTAATAACTGCCTTTCTGTTTTGATCCTAGTGCTTTACTAAAACTAAAGATATTTAGTCTTCACCTTGATATAGCATCTAGGTATGTGCTGACCCCTGCGTAAGGAAAGGTAGTTGGATATATTAAGAAGGCTTTGGTTGGGACATGACACGCTATATGTGGTTGAGGGCATGTGGGAAGTTGAGGCTCATTTAGGAAGAGTTTTTACAACCCTCTGCTGTTGTGTGTAGCCAATGCTCTATCTGCCTCTAGCTTAGTGAAAACTTGCTCTGTCTACACTGTACTACGAAACATATCATTAGAGCATGTCGACTTTCAATGTTTCTTTTGCACAGAATGCCAGCCATGGTGGAAGCGGGGAGGGACACCTTTCTTTAGTCATTAGCAGGAGCATCTGGGGAGCCTGTATCACAATCTGCTCAGTAGAGCAGTGGGAACAGTGGTGCCCATCACCCAATACTCTCCCCGTTTACCTATAAGCTGCCTCTTTATTGATTTGCTTCTGAAAATAAACTCTCTGACTTACTGGACTGAATTATTATCAGGCAGCCATGTAAAATCATTGTATCTTTTTTCTATCCTTGTCAATCTTTTATTTTTTCCATGACAAGCCAAATACATACTGGCAGTCAGTAATTCTTATACTTCTCTTTACTGTGAGTCTTTGTAACTTGTTTATTGTCAGCTTACTGTTTCCTTAATCTTCTTTTCATGCCTTTTTCTTTTCTGTTTAATTTTTGCTCCGTTTCCTAAAATGATTCTTGCATTTCAGTGTTTTTGGACTTCTCGTTTATTGATAATGCTTTGGTTTATTTTTCCCTTTCAGATATGCTTTACAGTAATGATCTTCACTTAGGGATATTTGTGTGTTATTTTCTTTGAAACCAAATTTCTTTTCCTGCCATTTATAACTTAACTAAATTTTTTCTGCAAACTTCAGATGAATTCTCATTTGGACTGTTATGCTATTCACCGTCTCTGAATTCAAAGTTGGAAGCCTCACATATGCAAATTCACTTATATTTGCTTTAATTATCAAACTCTGTTTCCTTTAGTGAATATGTTCTGTTTTGCATTTAGATGTTGCTGGAAAATGAGGAGAGAGAATATGCAAAATAAGGCTAGAGGGAAGGAAAGAATCATTTGGAATTTTATTTTTTATTTAAAAAAATCTAATTAAACCTGTATGACTTAAGAAAAGGAAAACTTGACTCTTTTGTGATCATGAAGGTGGACTGCTGAATCTCACAAATTAGGAAGTTCGGATGTTTCTTCTTTGTGGAGGCGACTCTGAGAGTGGTCACTATAAAGGACGATGCAAAGGAAGTGGGGAGTTTTAATGGCCAGACCACAGGCAGCATATTCTGATTTTTAATAGTTAGGTTTTGTCTATGGTCATGAAAAGGTATTCTTAAAAAGATATCTGAAGAGTATATGAAAATTGTGATGAAATGAACATTGAGTGGACAATTTACTCTCAGATATTTGTATGACCAAGGAATGCAGTGGGCTCTTGGCCACCAAAGACTCTGGCTGGTGCTATATAAGATTACCCACTCCTTGGCGTTTAGGTAACAAGGGTGTTGCAGAAACAACGTGCCCTGTTTTTCTTCAGGTCCTGTGTAGTATCTGTATACGTCTTTGTATATCTTTCTTCAGTTCCTTATGTGTTGTCTTGAAGGCCAGTACTCTCCTTGAAAAATAGCCAGCTAAGATTCCGGAGCATACAATACCTATCTGTATGACTTGTCAGGATAATGATGAGTGACTCTGAAATCCGTCTGCTGTGTCTCTACCCAGTGTATCCTCATAAACGCTTTCACTTGGTTATTTAGAGAGAGCTATGTGGTAGGTGGGGAAAAATGTGAACTTGGGTTTTAAAGTAACTAATTTAAATTCCATTCCAGGGAAAATTGCACTGCTTAACTGAGTATTGAAAGAAGATACTGGGAACATATGTGCATTAGGTCACCTCCAGAGCATAGCCAAATTTGGCAAGACCATTGGCTTGGCTCAAGCGATGTAACTTTATACCGGGGTTGTACTTTGGGTTTTGAGTGACTTATGATAGTCTGTTTTATGACCACTGATTCAGAGGATGGCGAAAACAATGAACTAACAGTGGCGAATGCCTTTGGGTGATGCTAAGAGTCACCCAACCCAGAGCAGCCCAGTCTGTTAGTGGGAGGGTTTCTGGGAGGTCAGAAACTCAGGGCCTGATGTGGCTGTGCTGACACAGACGTCCTGTATGTCCCCCAGTACCAGCTGTTTAGACCTCTATTTACATTCTTCCGGGAACCTGGAGCTGTACATAGTGATGTTGTATTTCATTAATCCTAAGGTTCATATTTTTCACAGTTTTACCTCTCTGAAATTGGAATCTGTTTTACGACTAATAGCATAATATAGTTTGTTAGTGGTTTTTCTTAGTGGTGCATAATATAATGGTGCATCTTACTAATTATTGAGTCTGTCTTATAGTTGATGAACTGGGTAATAATAATGATTTTGCTACTATTTACCAAGCTTCCCGTGTGCCAGGAGCCATTCTGAGGCCTGCGTGTATTCTCTCACTTAATCTGCACAATTCCTCAGGTTTATAGCTTTCTGGTAAATTCTGGTCTTTTATTTCTGGCTTTTCCTAATCTAAACTAATGGGCCAATAGTGTAGAAATGCAGACACATAATTTAGCACATTTCACCCCACATAAAAAATACAGATTCCCTATGTTTTTAAATGTGATCAGGTGGGAAGGCAGAAGGCATCCGTGAAACAAGAGACCACAGTCATGCTTATTTGGGAGGAAGATGGCAGAGGACCACGTGGGAAGGAAGAGTTTTTTTCCGTATTCTGTCTCAGGTCCTTCCCTGTGTGAGTGCCTGCAAATACCGTGACAGTCACGTGACAAGGTATCAAGGCCTCATTTTCTCCGTCTTCCTTTAGCTGCTTGCTCTTTTGTAGCTGATTGATCTTTCCAGCCTGTATTGGGGAGCGAGTATCCCTTTCTTTGTGGCACTAAGTTGGTAAGGGCGGCTGGCTGCAGTCAGACAGTGGAAGAGTGGAAACTTCAAAGGCCACCCATTTTAATTTACGTCTCCCAGCTGGTCTTCAGTAATCCCCAGCAATCCTTCGTGTGAATGATCAGAGGGTGGGGGGCCAGTGCGCCACCCAGGGCCGTGGAAGACCAGCGGTCTCATGTGTTTCTAAATTGAGCTGACAGATTAGAGTGCTGCCCTGCGTCACTGCAACTTGTATTTTGACAGAGTGACTTGCAAAGAGATATGGCCAGTAGTTGGGAAAATCATCTTTGGCTGAGGAAGGCCAAACTTTGTCAGAACTGGAGAGAAATGTGACATTTTTTGCATTCGTATTTCACTTGGGCCACCAGGCAAAGTGGTGAAAGGGGTAGTTTCTGCTCCTTGCTGGCGGTGCCTTGGTGCATAATAGGCCCTTAATAAATGAGTGAATAAATCTCTAATTCTGAAGGCCCCGGCTACAACACTGTTCCAGACCTCGCCTTTCGCTTACCCCCTTCTCCCAATCCGTCGTGTATATAATTCCTTCGGGCCTGAGTTTTCTGCTAAGACAAACTAAATTCTGCTGCTTTGTGAGAGCTGGTGAATATGTACCAGAGAATAGCACATGTATTTCTCTTAGCTTGCTTTTCCTCGTCCTTAAAATGAAGCTAAAGCTTGTTGGTGAGAGAGGCTGGAGGAGTCGACAAGATAAGATGAGAAGTCCTTCAAAGGGCACCACGGAAAGGTCAGCTGTCCCTCAGGCTACACGTTTGGCTTTAGTAAAGGCTTTTCTGTGCTGGAAAACTGTGAGTTCAGTAGTCTGATTTTCACACAGCCTCAGCAAGTGTTGGAGGGAAACGTTGAGGTCATCCCTACCCAGGCGGCTCTCCCCCCGAGTCACCCGGGCCTGCGTTCAGCCCTTCCTGCATCTCCTTTCTGGTTCTTTTTCTTTGCTTTCTTTCTTTCTTGTTTTTAAATTGAAGTATATCCTTCCTGGCTCTTCAGAGAAAACAGTTAAGTCATGGTATTTTAGGCACTTCTATCTTTAATACTACTGTGCCTTTTTTTCTCCTCTCCACAACATGGAATGAGAAGAAGACACATTTTGGAGGTTTGTGAGTCTCTTTAAACCAAGAAAGAAATGTGGTGGGTATTTTCTGCAGTCTGTGTCAAAACCCTAGACCCCTATTCCTTTTACTTATTGGTGTTTACTTTGTAACAGCTACTGTTATCAGATGTCACCACCTTCAACTTTTGAAAGTCAAAGGGGTCTCCCTCCCCAGCTGGTGTAGGTATTAGGTTTATGCCAGTTTTTCTCAATCTAAGGAACCAGATTTTTAGAGTTTATAATTAAGTTGATATTCTCCCACTGTGTCACATAAGGAATAAGAAGTTTGAGTTACACTCGTGACTCCAGATTCCAGGTACCTCCTCTGGCGTCTGCTCTTCAGTGAGCCTTCACTGACCTGCCCCAGCTGAGCTAGTGACAACCTGCTGGGCACTAGTACAGTTCAAATGTTGTTAACTGACTAATACAGCTGTCTCCCCTGCTGGTCTCAGAGTCCTTGGGGGCAGGGCTCTGACCTTGTATCTTCTTATAGTTCCAGAACCTAGTCTGTGTAAGTCACTGTGACTTCCTACAACTATGATATGACTTTGTTGTAGGAAGGAATGGAGATGGGGAGAGAGAGAAAACTGGGGAGGACAGGAGGACGTTAAGAGAACTTTTTTTTTTGGCTGTTTGGTGATGATTGCCTTGGTTTATTTATACATTTTTTTTATAATTTTATATTTTACATCTAAAAAATAAATTTATTTATTTTTGGCTGCCTTGGGTCTTCGTTGCGGCGCATGGGCTTCTCATTGCGGTGGCTTCTCTTGTTGCCGAGCACGGGCTTTAGGCACATGGGCTTCAGTAGTTGTGGCTCACGGGCTCCAGAGCACAGGCTCATTGGTTGTGGCGCACGGGCTTCGTTGCTCCGCGGCGTGTGGGATCTTCCCAGACCAGGGCTCAAACCCGTGTCCCCTGCATTGGCAGGCGGATTCTTAACCACTGCGCCACCTGGGAAGTTCTGCCTTGGTTTATTAACAATCCTATATAGAAGTCACAAAGGCTAACGAAGTCACTAGTATTAAACAAACAGTTTTTGAACACAGTGTGTCAGACATGTCTGAGCCAGGAGGAAAAAAAGAATACAGTAGAAGTTCTACTCTCTTGGAAGTCAAGTATATACAGAAATAGCTGTAATATCCTGTGCCGAGTGTGGGAGTGAGTATGTGGACAGCATGCGGGAACAAAGGCCGAGGGGTCTCCCTCCCCAGCTGGGTGAGACCGGAGGCCTCCCAGGATAGAAGACTTTTCAGAAGAGGCCGGGAAGAGACTGGAAAATTTGGTCAGGACCAGATCCAAGCCCAGCAGTCAGCCTCTCTCCCTCACCCGGGGGCTTGTCTATCTTTTTAAAGCTCATGCTTCTATATTGTTTTCCTACTAAGGAGTCCCACTAACTAGCCAAGAAGAGTCTATCAGACTTTACTTTCAGCAATACACGTTATAGAAGAAAAGATGTATTTCATCTGCCTTTCAAACCCCCTCCTCTTCACATTCTGATGAACTCTGAATGGGACAAGGGGTCTTCCCTTACGAATCTCTGTAGGGCACTACTGAAGTGGTGTACGGTGCGTTGCCGGTGTTTTATCCTCACCAACTCAGGCGCCTCGTCAGGAGAGAGGCTGGGAAGAGTACCATTTATGTATTCATTATGCTATTTAATCTAATATGGTACCAGAAGAAAGGACAAATAATCACATTGTGTCCTTGCATTGAAGTCTCACCGATCTGTTGTGTATCTGTCTGTCTGTAAGATTGGCAGGTGGAAGCGGGGAAGGGCTGATTACCTCTCAGAGAAAGGGTTGGGGTGCGGGTGGGAATGAATCCATGGTTTATTTTCTCTTTTACTTGCTTCTATATTTCTGAAAATAAAGGAGCACACCCTGAGAGATCACAAGAGGGACTGTCTAACCTCAGAGTTTAATTTCTTGCATCCTCTGGACTACGTAACTAGAGTTGTGACTCTCTAGTCTGGTGTCCTTTCTTTCCTGGCTTCCGCTCACGTGGGTCATTGGGCAGTGTCCAGGGATTGGGTAGGCTTGGGAAGCCACAGAAGGATTGACCCACTGAGATGCTCCCTCATCTGTGGCCACTGCTTGCCAGAAACACCTCCAGGCACTAGTCCCCAAAACACCCTGGTGCAGGCCCGTGCAGCTTGCAGATGAGTCATGCACACTTCACGTGCTCTAATGTGAAATATATGCTTCTGGGGTTTCAGTCCCTGAGATGTCAAGTATGATCCGTATGACAAACCCTCGCCTGCCAAACCTTCTCCTGGAAAGAATATTCACCTTAATTTCTACATAGTGAGCATAACCTCAGCTCACACTTGAATTCATCTTTCGTTTGGGGATTGCATTAAGCAGTTGGTTAGTGTTCAGTATTATCTTTCACGTGGAATATTTTTCTGCAGTTTTCTTTTCTCCATTAACTTGATGGAAAGTCAGTTAACTTGATTTGAGGCACACTCTGCTATATTCAATTCAGCCTCAGTCAGGTGGTACTCACCACCTAGCATATTTCATTTAGGAATTTAGTACTGAAACTCAGAAAAATTACAGTGAGGAATACTGGCACTGCCCACGGGTAGATTTTTGCTCCAATTACATGGAAGGAGAATGGTGAAACTAGATTATCATGTAAGAGAACATTTTTAGAGATTCAAGTTGAACAAAAGAATCTTTAAGTGTGCTCTGTGGAAAAAAGTTGAATTCATTGTGATTATAAACTTTTTGGATAGGAGCATGACTAAATGAAATTTTTAACAGAAAAGACTCCTATGTCAGAGCTATGGAAACCTACAAGAATATTCTATAATAAGTTAAATTCTATAATTTAAGAATATCATAGTAGTTCTGAGCCTCAGGATGTGGGAGGGAAATTAAACAATGGAAATCATGTTCCAGGGCTTTATATTTTTATACATACTTGACAGACATCTATAGTAAGTGCCTTTTTCATCAGATGACTTATAAGGAGGTGAAATGCTAGGTAATATCCTCAGGGAAAGAACAATGGGCAGATTTGTGAATATCATTCCTGTTTTGCTTTCGATTATCAAGGACAATTGTTGAAGATATAATAAGTTCTGCTGTGAGTAAAGCCCTTAGAAAAATGAAAATATGGGTGGATTTTAGAAAGCAAACATTTTATCTAAAGGGGCTTCATTCTGTGAATCCTCATTTGCTAACATTTGGTAGTTTGACCTTGGAAAACATGTAAAATAGGAAGCACAATTTTATGATTGCTGTTCCCTCAGTTATGACATTGGCCTTGATGTTGATTTTAGCCTTGGCAAGTCAATGCTGAGTATTCTATATGTCGAGTGTACACTATTTGTGACCACAGCTTGAAATGTGACAGACACTTTTAAAGTTGTGGAAACAGTACTTGAACGTACCAGGGTCTAGAAGGACACATGTCCAAGTATATTGTGATATGGGATGTGATAAAGTAGTTTACCTAAGTAAGATTATTTTATTTATTACCTAGCTTGTACAGTAAAATACATTTGCAAAATCAATAATATTCATATAACATGAGGACAAACTTTTAATTTGCCCATTTAACAAGTGATATACATAGTTTAATTTGCTTTGAATTAGTTTTGTAGCCCCCCGCAAAAAAAAAAAAAGCATTATTTATCAACACATAGTTTTTTTGTTTTTTTGTTTTTTGCGGTACGTGGGCCTCTCAGTGTTGTGGCCTCTCCCGTTGCGGAGCACAGGCTCCGGACGCGCAGGCTCAGCGGCCATGGCTCACGGGCCCAGCCGCTCCGCGGCATGTGGGATCTTCCCGGACCGAGGCACGAACCCGCGTCCCCTGCATCGGCAGGCGGACTCCCAACCACTGCGCCACCAGGGAAGCCCAACACATAGATTTTTAAATGAATGTTTTTGGTTTGGCCTTAGATAGCATCATGGTTTCATGACCTTATGTTTACCATTACTATCATTTACTTTTTAAAAACCAGTCAGATTAGATTTTATAATTTTCATGTTCTGTTTCTAAGTGACAAGGTAAGAGAGAAGGTTTGGGGTGACTAGGTGCAAGCGCATTTCAAATAACACTGCAGGGACTTCCCTGCTGGTACAATGCTTAAGAAACCGCCTGCCAGTGCAGGGGACACGGGTCCGAGCCCTGGTCCAGGAAGATCCGACATGCTGCAGAGCAGCTAAGCCCATGCACCACAACTACTGAGCCTGTGCTCTAGAGCCCACGAGCCACAACTACTGAAGCCACACTCCACAACAAGAGAAGCCACTGCAAGAGAAGCCGGTGCACCGCAATGAAGAGTAGCCCCCGCTCGCTGCAACTAGAGAAAGCCTGCACGCAGCAATGAAAACCCAACGCAGCCAAAAATAAATAAAGAAATAAATAAAATAATGAAGAGAAGTAAATCTAACACATGGCACATATTCTTCAAAATTTCTCTTTCTCTTTCCTGCTCCATCCCTATTATTTACTTATTTATGGCTGCGTTGGGTCTTCATTGCTGCACGCAGGCTTCCTCTAGTTGCGGTGAGCAGGGGCTACTCTTCGTTGTGGTGCACGGGCTTCTCATTGCGGTGGCTTCTCTTGTTGCGGAGCATGGGCTCTAGGGCACGTGGGCTTCAGTAGTTGTGGCTCGTGGGCTCTGGAGCGCAGGCTCAGTAGTTGTGGCTCATGGGCTTAGTTGCTCCACGGCATGTGGGATCTTCTTGGACCAGGGCTCGAACCCGTGTCGCCTGCATTGGCAGGCGGATTCTTAACCACTGTGCCACCAGGGAAGTCCCAAGGATCCTACATTTTATTTTGAAAACTTTTGTTCTCTTGCCTATGAAGTTTCTTAGGTGACTGGTAATTCTGTCTCCCCCTTGTTTTTACAGGTGATCTGCAACTCTTTCACCATCTGTAATGCAGAGATGCAGGAAGTTGGTGTTGGCCTGTATCCTAGGTATGGTGGATGGCATTTCATTTACTGCAAGAAGCAACTTTAATTCCCACCCACCTCCCCAGCCTTTTAAAAGTAGTTAGAAAGGCTGTTACAAGCAGCTGCTTCAAGAGCCACGCTTGAAACTTAATGATAAGTTACAAGAAAATGGAAAATATGAAGTTTAAAAAAAGAAAAAAACGTCTTATATCCCCACATTATATGCTATGGTATTAACGAAGAGGCATACCACAGACCTAAATTCTTGTTCTTAGGAACTTTGGGGTAAAAAGTTGGGGATTGTGGGTGCTAATAAACCGTCAGGCTGAGATTTTGTCATTCCCCCACCCTTCTGGGCTGGTGCACATGATCGTTTCACCAGACTTGCCGTACTGCGCCAGTTGGGTTCATTTGGTCTTTCGGCTTAGCATACTCTGAGCCCCATTGCTCCAGGAGGCGAGAACACTTTCAGGCTCTGGCCTTCTGAAGCGTTCTCTCCAGCTATCTCTGAGGTGATCTGAATCACTGAGCTACTAGACTGTCCTCCCACAAGCACTCCAGGGTCACTCCTAGTTTATTTTGTTTTCATGCTATTAGGGTCCTAATACAAATAGGGCCTTTCTTATAATTAACTGTGAATTTGAGAATTCAGCTTCTTATTTCTCACGTGTTATCAACTACATGTCTGTGGTCTGGGTCCTCAAAAAGCAGTAACACAGACTAGTTCAGAGCATGGGCTCTGAGTTCAGACCACCTGGTTCAAATTCAGTCACCATTTACTAGTTATGTGTCCTTGGGGAAGTCATTTAACTTCCACATGTCAGTTTCCTCATCAGTAAATGACCCTCCGAATATTATGGCGATGGCTAAATTTGATAAACATGCTCAAGTGCTAAGAAAATGGTTTCTACATAGTGATGCTTACTTACAGTTATTTCTAACTGGAAATGTGGTGGCAGCTTAAATCCATTCCCTCCCCAGATGGAAAAAAGAAAATGTGCCTCCAAGGTAATAAAATGACTTGGCCATGGCCCAGAATGCATGAAGGTCTCGTTAGCGAGATAAACCTAGTTGCAGAGGAAGTACTCCTAATTATTCTTCAGTGTAGTTGTGCATGTCCTCGTGAAGGTGGCAGTTCCTCCAAAGGAGCTTGACAAATGCGGTCCTGTGTGGGAAGCTCAGTGGTGTCTTGGCTGCGGTTTTAACTGCCGTATCCCATTATCTCAGAAATTATTCCTTTGCAAGTCAGTTTTTTTTCCCATCTTCGTGTTGGGTTGCCTTCCTAGCTGGTATAATGAGACAGCTACCTCCCCTCACCCATCCCCCAGAAGGACTCAGAATTTTTTTATTAACAAACTTCCCTAATGAGCCTCCGTCTTGGGGAGCGTTTCACTTCACAGGAAGTGGGCTAGTGGCCCCAGAGCACTCAATCCCTGGTACACTGTCAACCTTACCTGTCCCCCTGCCCCTAAGCTAAAGTGTCTTTTGCCCACAGTAGTCGTTATGTTTAGATATTTGACTCCATCTACTGGGCCACGATGGTCTCTCCTTTTTTTTCTTTCCTGCAGTATGTCTTTGCTCAATCACAGCTGTGACCCCAACTGTTCAATTGTGTTCAACGGACCCCACCTCTTGCTGCGTGCAGTCCGAGACATTGAGGCCGGAGAGGAGGTAAGGAACCCGTGTTTCCCACTGGCTGACCTCCTTTTCCATCAAAGACCCTCTCAGCAAGGCCCTGCCCTAAAGACAGTTGTGCCTGAGGGGCAGCGTTTCACTGTCCTTCTGCCAAGGAGAAGATGTATAACACCTCTACCCAGCGACTCATTTATCCATCCCCTCTCCCAGATTATAGATGAGCTAATGTTTTTTTTCTTAATCACCATTTTTCTGGATGATGACAGTTCCTGTTGTATGTGTGTGTGGGAGAGGTGTGTGTGTGACAGAGTGTGTGTTTTGTGCGTATGACAGTTCAGCGGCCCCTCGCATCTCTGCAAGTGGTCATCTTTCCATAGGCAGGGAGGGCAGCCCACCTTGTGAATGAGATCCCAAGGGCTTACTTATTCCCAAGGTCCCTAATTGCATTTCAGAGGTCACTCGTTTTTACCTTCATGTTAAGAAAGCAAACGAGTTTTACTCTTTCAGGTTGTCGTTGGACCTTTACAGACCTATTAGCGTCAGCATCTCCGGGTAACTGTCCACGCAAAGATGTGAAGGGAATAGGGGACAGGAAGTGTGACCTCCTGCAATGAACTGGCCTTGACCCTTCCAGATTTGCAGGCTGCCCAGCCAGCCTCTTCTGATGAGAGGACCCTTCTCAGAAGTCCGAGGTCTCGCAAGGCAGCTGCAGGTGGGCTGCTCCAGGGCTGCTGAACCCGATCCTGACAGGGTTTACACAATTACTACCCAGAAGTCTGGGTTATAGATATTTGCGCTTTTTAGAACCCAGTTTCCTTCTACCTTCCAATTTGCTAAAGTGGATATTTATTGCAAGGAAAACAGACCATCATAAGCTTTTATTGCACTTATGCAGCACTCAGCCAATAAGACTTTAACTCAGAGGTACCATATTTTATGTAGACAGGGATTTGACTTTGATAAGACTCGGTCCAAACTGATTTTCAACTGAATAAGCTGTCACTTATACAGCCACTTACTGAATTTCCAATTTTTAGGATCAGTGTAGTTGGTACACTGGGATACCTGACAACAGTATATAGAATTTAGATTTTTTTCCTTGGGTCCTATGTGACTTTAGGGCAGGTAAGAAGGGGGGATCACTATCCAAGTTCAACATTAGTTTGGGAGCTGAGGGATGGCTGCCTTTTTTTTTTTTTTTTTTTGCCGTACGCGGGCCTCTCACTGTTGTGGCCTCTCCCGCTGCGGAGCACAGGCTCCGGACGTGCAGGCTCAGCGGCCGTGGCTCACGGGCTCAGCCGCTCCGCGTCACGTGGGATCCTCCCGGGCCGGGGCACGAACCCGCGTCCCCTGCATCGGCAGGCGGACTCCCAACCACCGCGCCACCAGGGAAGCCCTGGATGGCTGCCTTTTGATAATGATGGTGGTGGTGTTGTTTTACTAAATTTAAAAAGAAAAGGTAACTTGACAAGCAAACAGAAAAACTATTGGAAACAGTTGGACTTTTCAGAAACAACAAAGAAATCTCTTTATATCTTTTTTTCTAGGCTTGGCTGCCAGTTCTTCTCCTTGGTTGTTTTTCATTTAGTTGAAAAAACACTGTCTTTTGGTGCTTATTTCATGTCCTTCTCTTTCTATCTCTGGAGCAACAAGCAAATCCTTCCTCTTGCCTGATACAGAATATTCTGCTCAGCACCAGGCCCTGCAGACTCAGATATTTTTCCCTATGGTACTTATCAAAGCGGCTTCTCAGTAAAGAGAGGATTCTCCCCATAAGTCCTTTTTATACCAGCTTGTTCAGAAAATAAATTTCTTTTCC
>NW_006785785.1:876802-882285 GCF_000442215.2 Lipotes vexillifer
CCATTATACATGTCTCGGTGCATGACGTTTTCTCTGCTTAGTTGCTCCTCTTCTGTCTGCCCACCATTTCTACCTGTCTTAACATTATACACCCCTCAAGGCCCTCTCAAACATCATGTCTTCTGTAAAGCTTTTCCTGATTTCTCAAATTAAAAGATCTTTTCTTCTGAGCTCTCTCTTAACAGCGGTTATTAATATTTCTTTGGCACTTATTCCAGCTCTTTTGGTGACTTCTCCACTCAGCTGTGAGCTTCATGAAGACAGGCAGTTGTGTCTTACTGTGTCTCCTTTAGCACCTAGCACTTTGCCTTACACCCCAGGAGGCATTCCGTAACACTTCGTTGGGTTGACTTTCTGTTAAATCGAGCATACATGGTGTAAAGACCAGCAGTATTTCTCACTGAGGGCGCTGTTGGCATCCCGGATGGGACAGCTGTTCGCTGTGTACGACTGTTGCATCAGTGAGGAACTCCCGTGTCTAGTCCCTGCTCAGTTCATGCTTGTAGCCACCCCAATACTGAAGATACATCCTGCACACTTAAAACTGGCCCCCGGTGGTAGAGGTAGTGGAGAGGGAGGAAGGACATTTTGAGGTTAATTAAGAGGGACAATTCCTTTTTACTGTGCAAATATTGGCTTTTGTGAAATTGGATAAAGCAGGAAATGTAGAAATTTTGTATTCTAGCATCAATTTTGCATTTTGGCTTTACTGCTCATTAGGGCGCCCCCAGTTTTAAAATGTGCTATTTGGGATGGAAGTACCAGAATGTAGGCTGCACGAGAGAAGACTGGATAGCGCCTGTAATATAGAAACTCCTCAGTCTGTATTTGTTGAGTGAATGAATGAGGTTTGCTGGACACAAAACCAGAGGTGGAACAGAACCTTAGACCCATTTTGAAGCTACCACCAGTCCTCAGGTGTGTCCCATGGGCCCCGGAAAGAAAGTAACATGAAAGCCAACTCATTGCCAGTTTGAGATGAGAACATTTCAAACCTCAGACAAGGAGAACTGGAAAATTACACAGGGTTCCACCATAACAGAAATTTCTTACTTTTGTTTCTCTCCACGTAAAGTCATCCTTTGGACTTTTTGGACCATTTCCCTTCATACCAGCACCACTTATAACACTTTGCTGTTTAAGGATTTTCACTGTGATGTTGAGTTCTGGGACTGTTTTGTGTCTAGCAGGGGGTGGGGGCTGTTTTTTATTCTGTTTGTTTATTTGTTTGTTGGGGTTTTTGTCTCTCATCCAGTACCTCCTACCAAGAGATGTGTGTATTATAGTTTAAGTCGTGGCTCACACGCTGGGTTGCCGATGGCTGTCTCTCCTGGGTTTTGTTAAGCTACGAAAAACATGTTATGACCTGACAGTCTTCAAGAATGTGGATCATGGAAGAAAGCTGGACAGTCCAGGCCACCCTCATGGGATTTCCTGGTTAGAAGAGATTGTAGCTGTTACAAATAATGCCATTGGATGCCGGTGTTTTCTGGAGCCACAGCAATTGAGAGAAATGTGATTTGCATAGATTGAGCATATATCAGTACCCCCAAGTATCAGTTTTCATCTAAAATGTTTTGGGATCATAACGGTCTTTGTCTTCTCCCAGCCATCTCTATTTGCTAAGTCATTTAACAAATTCACTGCATGCTTACTGGTATCATGTACTGGGGTGAGCGTTGGGAATACAAAGATGAGTAAGACCTTACCTTGCCTTCAGGAATTCAAGGTGTAATTGAGGAAACTGACACAGAACAGAACACAATAATAGAATATGAAAACTAAAATAGTGTAAATGGGCACAGGGCTTTCTAGAAGTTCAGAGCAGGGACACTCGAGTGGCAGTAAGGATCAGGGGTGGTGGGAGAGGATAAGGAAGGCTTCCAGAGAAGTGACTCCTAGACTTTTAAAGGATCCAGAGAGTTAAAGTTGGCTAAGACAGGGGCAGGCATTCTAGACAAAGACACAGGGGTGGGGCTTCCCTGGTGGTGCAGTGGTTGAGAGTCCGCCTGCCGATGCAGGGGATGCAGGTTCGTGCCCCGGTCCGGGAAGATCCCACATGCCACGGAGCGGCTGGGCCCGTGAGCCGTGGCCGCTGAGCCTGCGCGTCCGGAGCCTGTGCTCCGCAATGGGAGAGGCCACAACACCGAAAGGCCCGCATACCGCAAAAAAAAAAAAAAAAAAAAAAAAAAAAAAGACACAGGGCCCAGGGACAGAATGGTGAATTCAAGGAACAGGAAGCTATTCACATCAATAGACTGACAAATTCAGATGTGACCAGCGGATGAGGGAATGTGCAGGGATCAGACCAAGCAACCCATGGGGGCCTTATTGAGGATCTCAGTTCATCTGAAGGGTCTGTAACAGTGCCTGGTATATAGGATGCACTCATGAAATATTTTTTGGAAGGGAGGGGGACAGGAAATGGGGCATCACTGAAGAGTTTAAGCAAAGGAACAACAGGATGAGTTTTTCCGTGTGTAGGCAAGATTGGGAGAATGATGCATAATCCAGGCTAGAGGTGACAGTGGCAGCCTGAAGACGGGAGATTCAGGTGGTGGCTTGTGATGGGGGATCTGAAGAATATATCTATAAGCTAGAATTAGCAGAATTTGAAAATTGACTGGCTCTGAGGGTGTGACAAAGAGAAGAGACATGAATAACACTCAGGTTTGACTTTAAAGACAGGGAGGATTTTTCAAAGTCTATTTTCAATTGAGAGCCAGTATTAGAAAAATTTATAATTGTGACAATGTAATTCGAGAAATGAAAACCAAGTCTAATTTTAATTTGATCTTATTATCCACTCCAAAGTACATAATGAGAAGATGGGCTTCAGGGAAAAGGGGTTCACTTTGCCTTGAAATTTTCAAGTAAGCAACAAATTCAATATCCAGCAAATACCTTTCATGATATTACTCTAATGTTGGGATTGATTTAATGCATTTTCCATAAGAGCTGCACTAAAACGGCAAAGCAACGGTCAGTAGCATTAATATTTTACTGCAGTTTCTTTCTTTGCCATTAAAACATCCACTGATCAATGGCAAAGTTTCATATATATGCTCCCACTAAATGAGCCCTACATTTAGTGAGCAGATTCTCCATTAAAACTAGTGAGTCAACGAGTCTTTAATAAAGGTTTTTATCTTTGGTTGATAAAATGATTTAGCTGTCATTACTAGTTAGTAATCCGGCTTTTTTTTTTCCCCAAAAAAATATGAATAAAAATGTTTTTGCTGTTGAGACCTTCAGCTTTGATACAGTGTATTTTTGCAGACTTCAATGGCGTGAAAGAGGCATGGGAGGAACTGGACATTCTTCATTGGAGGAGGCGTATTTGAGCCAAGCCTGAAGGAGGAGAGAATTCTGAATAAGCTGAGAGTGGAGGAAAGGGCGTTGGCTGGTAAAGGCCAACACCATACACGTTGCATGGCGTGCATTGTTTCAGCGGGTAGCGTTGTACATAATGGTGACAGATGGTAGGGTGTAGGGAGAGATGTGGAGTCTAGAAAGGCAGACAGAAAATCTTCTGGGGAAGCCTTGTGTATCCTTATCCTATAGGCAGGGAGAAACCGTCAGAACCCTTTGCATAGAGAAATGACATGATCAAATATGAGCTTTAGGAAGATCTCTCTTAAAGCAGCCTAGAAGATGCAGTGTAGACTGACGGCAGCAGGGAGGCCAGTTAGAAAGCCATTGCACAGTCCAGGTAATGGTTCCAGGCAGTTACAGAATACTGAGGGAGCCGTAGGAGTCTCTTTTTGGGGTTAAATGAAATAACTAGTCTCCTGTTGCTCATTCACTGCCTGGCATGATCACTCATGAGTTTTGGCCCTTGTAATAAACTCTTAGGTTTGTCAAGCATATTCCTCTGGTGTGACAGGCCCTGGATTTGTTGGCTTCACACTGGGCCCATTGTAATCACCCGATAAGTACTACCGATTAATCTGACCCGATAGCTGGGGCTGATGACTAAGAGCCATTGGGCTGGATTGAGAATTAGGGTCCTAGAGTTAACCCAAAAGGGAACACAGGGATCAGTGCATTTTACCATCTCACCTCATATAAGGAAACTGGGCCCCTGAGAGCCTGATAATTCAAGATGAATGTGTATGCGGCCCCAAACTTACTAACAGGCTGTTTCAAAAAGTGTGCTTAGAAATCGGTTATTTGGAATTTAAGAGGAACTTGCCTGATATGGTGGCCCTTTGTACCTCAGAGGCAGCTCTGGCTTCAGATCATGAGGCAAAAGAAAGATTTAGGGAATTAAAAAGTGGCTGTGGTCTCAGCTGCAGGAGCCCAGTTGTTACAGACTATTGCTTAGCATGGGCTTGAGACAAAAATAAATAAATAAATTTATTTTAAAAATAAATAAATAAAAGCCTCACAAGTAAGGGAACTGTCTCCTAAGTTCCAAGATTCCAAATCTGGTTGACCCCAAATTCCATGGAGCAGCTCTAGAATTGATTAGGATTTAAGAACAATCTGGCTACATAATCTGCCACCCATTTGATTGCCAGGATAAATTTGGCTTCTCTGATTGCCAGTGGTTACAAAATTTATTACCAAAACTTAGTAATATCAAACATATAACAGCTCTTGATATTTTACTGTTTAGTGAATAAAAGATAAGGTGCAAAAGTATATAGAGTTAATGGGCCCAATTCTTTAAAATAAATATATGATACACATGTGCTCACCACGTAAAGACTGGAAGGTAATGCATTAACAATTTTACATGTGATTATTTGGGTGGAGAGACCATAAGTTGTATCTTCTCTCTTACTTACACTTTTTGGTGTGCAATAAAAACGTGTTTTACTTTAATGATTCACAATAATAGCCATTGGTTAAAGAAAATGATCACAGCAGCCGTGTGACCCCTCCCTCTCTGGCCTCCGCAGCTCACCATCTGCTACCTGGATATGCTGATGACCAGCGAGGAGCGCCGGAAGCAGCTGAGGGACCAATACTGCTTTGTCTGTGACTGTTTGCGATGTCAAACCCAGGACAAGGTATGTTGTATGGAACCAGCTTGGAACACCTCCTGGGCAATGTCTGCATGGTTTTTCAGAGAACTCTGCTTTTATTTCATTAATCCAGAAGTAAATGACCCTCAGTGCCTGGTAGGAAACAAAGATAAATAAAATAATACATTGTGCTGCATATGTTTTATTTCCTGGAACTCTTATCACCCACCAGGCAGTAAGAGGTTTAATCTCAGGTAAGGATCCATGGAGTTTAGAGTCTAGAGGGAATGTAGGTGTAAAGTATGTAATTAAAAGGACACTGAATGGGCTTCCCTGGTGGTGCAGTGGTTGAGAGTCCGCCTGCTGATGCAGGGGACACGGGTTCGTGCCCCGGTCCGGGCAGATCCCACATGGCGCGGAGCGGCTGGGCCCGTGAGCCATGGCCGCTGAGCCTGCGCGTCTGGAGCCCGTGCTCCGCAACGGGAGAGGCCACAGCAGTGAGAGGCCCGC
>NW_006785785.1:882895-890665 GCF_000442215.2 Lipotes vexillifer
CCATTTACCACTGCAACAAAAAGAATAAAATACCTAGGACTAAACCTACCTAAGGAGAAAAAAAAAAAAAAAAAAAAAAAAAAAAAGACACTGAAGGCCAGAGTGCTATTAGAGCCTGCGGCAAGAGGGTTAATTATGTTATGATTGGTAACAGCTATTGCTCAGTAGTAAACATCTCAAGTTTTGTCTAGTTTTTTATTTCTTTCAAGTTTCTTCTGTAAGCCTTTCTGCTGCACTGCTTTATCAGGTGGTGACCACTTATCTAGCAACTTTTGCTCTCTGGCAAATGAAGAGCCAAAATAAATGCCATAAAGATAATGAATAAACTTTTCTCATATGAATCTTATCCTTTCCTCACATTGAACCTATTTACTCTTAGTTTGCACACAATCAGGTTATCTAATGAAATCTTAACTTTTGTAGAGTGTTTTACATTTGTTGGAATTCTTTTGTAATCATTATCTCGTTTGAACTTAATACTCATAAATTAAGAAACAGAACTCAGAAAGGTTCAGAAATATGCCTCTGGGAGGGGATGAAGGAAAAGTGGCAGCACCAAGTCTCAAACACAGATCTTTTGATGAAGCTAATGCTCCCTCCCCTGTACCACAGCTACCTGTGACTTCTGACACTGACATCGATGGAGAGAGGTAGCTGCTTTTACTGCATGCGAAAGGACCCTGAGCTCATTCTAAAGATGCAGGAGTCAATGATCATGATTAGTTTTTCATTAAAAAGAGCTTTTAGAAAGAAGTGAATTGAATGGGAAAAGTTGGACCCATTGCTAACAGCTCCGCAAGATTCAGTCCACTTTAGTGTTCCCGTTTTGCGGTTCACAAACATCCCAGGCATCATAGGGGATCCCCTGGGATTCCTCCTCAGATTACAACCTGGAATGGCAGGGAGCAAGCTCACTTCCCACCAGCATCCTTGGTTGAGAATGGGAAGGTTTTTAGATTTAGTGCCTCTTACATGCCATCTATATGGCAGACCCTCAATTTTTTTTTCTTTGAGTAAGTGATTGTTTTATTAAAGCTGGGGTCATGTGCACTTTTGGCTTATTGTTACAGTTGAAATCTGGGCTAAAATAGTATATTAGGAAAGAGTTTGGCTACAAATAACAAGATAACCTGACTAAAACTGGCTTTAGTAGGTGTGATGTGTTTTTCTCAAGAATTCTAGAGAAGCAGTCCAACATGGGAGCAGCTACTCATAGGTCTCATCACAGACCCAGAATCCTCCTGTGTTCCTCCTTAGCTAGCCCTAGCATATGCTTTTGTCTTCATGGTGCCAGGATGACTGCTGCCCACAAGCCCTAGTCAGTGCATCCATGCTCTAGACAGAAAAAAAAAAAAAAAGGGGGGGTAATAAAATGCAAAGAACAAAGGGAAATCCTCCTACGGATTTCCACCTACATCTTATGGGTCAGAGCTATGTCACATACTACTGTAGGTGTAAAAGAGGCAAGGAAACAGAATTTTAGCTTTTCACTAGAAGAAGACAAGGGAGAAGAAAGCTGTGGATAGCTTTTCGGTAGCTGATCTACAGTGTCTATCATATCCGTTAAGACCGTTTTCTTTATTCCTTTGAGTTCAAAGTTTATTTGAGATAGGATTGCCCAGAGAAAGAGAACCAGCAGGGTGTGTGTGTGTGGCGGGGGGGGAGAGAGAGAGAGAGAGATTGACTGATTGATTGATTGAGTGTAAGGATTTAGCTCATGTGATTGTGGGGGCTGAGAAGTCCCAAAATCTGCAGTTGGCAGGCAGGAGACCCAGGATTGCTGATGGTGTAAGTTCCAGTCTGAAAGCTGGCAGGCTGGAGACCCAAGAAAGCGAGTGTTTTGGTTTGAGTCCAAAGAAAGGAAGAAACTGATGTCCCACCTAGTCAGGGAGGAGGAGTTCTCTCTTACTAGTGGTAGGGTCAGCCCTTCTGTTCTTTTCAGGGCTTCAACTGATTGGGTGTGGCCCACCCACATTGGAGAGAGCAATCTGCTTTATTCAGTCAATTTATCCAAATGTTGATCTCATCCAAAAACACTCTCACAGATATACCCAGAATAATGTCTGACCAAATGTCTGGGCACCCTGCAGCCCAGTCAAGTTGACACATACCGTTAGCCATCACAAATATTGTGTTAGAGGTAGGCCAAGCTATATAATCAAAAAAGTACTTGAGGGTGGGAGGAGTGGCAGCATCCCGCTTTGGGAAGGTGTGTGCAGTAGCCCACAGGCACCTGGTGCACACCTGCCCAGCCATCATGATGCCCAAGAGGAAGGTCAACTCCACAGAGGGGGTGGTGAATGTGGAGCCCAAGAGGAGATCAGCAAGGTTGTCAGCTAAGCCTGCTCCTGAACAACTGGGAATGAAGCCAAAAAAGACAGCAGGAAAGGATATATCTTCAGACAAAAAATTGCCCACAAAAGAGAAAAAGGGGAGCAAAGAGAAAACAGGCCAAAGTGGCTAAGCAAGAAACTAAAGAAGATTTACCTGGAGAAAATGGAGAAACTAAAAATGAGGCTAGTCTAGCCTCTGAGGAAGCAGGAGAAAAAAAGCCAAGTCTGATTAATATCATCTACTATGTCTTATCAGTGGCGCCTGTCTCCCTTCTTGCATGATCCAGAGGAATATTTTTATCAACTATTTTGTAAATGCAAGTTTTTTTAGAAGCTCTAGAAACATTTTTAAGGAGGGAATCCCACATCCTCACATTTTTTTAAGTGTAAAGGGTTTTTTTTTAAAGAGGTGGAATCATTTGCTGGTTGTTTATTTTTTAGTACAACCAGAAAATAATGGGATATTGAATAAGGTGGCTTTGATTGTCTTGGGTGTCAGCTTAACATTCCATAGATGGGGATTAGTTTTTATATCTTATAATACAAAGCATACTAGATGGCAATTTGGAGTCACGGTGTACATTTACTATGTCTTGGACATTTTAAATTACTTCCATTCCCATGTTGTTTCTGGTAGAATTGTTTCCTAAAGAAAACTACCCCTGACCTTGGCTGTCCCTTTCAGAACTGTGTGCGTTCCATAACATCTTTGGTCTTGGTAGTGCCGTTTTCCTAATAAATTTGGTAATGTATTGCAAAAGATTGAAAATTTGAGTATGTAATGTATACGATATTAAATTGTGAATTAGGGGTATTTATGATGTAACAGCTTAACAGTATTTGAAGATATTGGTACTTGATATCCTATTAAGGAAAATTTGCCTTCAAATTTTAAACTGGGAAGTCACTGGAATAACTGTTTAGAAAAGAATCGCAACTACGTGATTTTTCAGATTTTAAGAATTATGTACAAATTGAAATGTCTGTGGACCGATCCTCAAAACAACCAATAAAATCTCAATTATGAAAAAAAAAAAGTGCTCAGTTACTCTGCTGGATTCCAGTCCATTCTGTATCTAACAGACGGAGTGATCTTGGGCAAGTCATTCAGCCTCTCTGATTTGCTCCATCATCTGTAATACAAGGGAATTAGACAAGATGGTCTTAAGGCCCTTCTGGCTCTATTATCCCATATTCTGTGAAATGTTTCCTGGTGGAAATGAGTAAGGATACGTATTTAGATGAAAATATAAACTTGATTTCAGTTAGTTCATCAGTTGTATTTTTGAGTTTCTATTTATCTGAGAATTTTGTTCTATTTAGTGATATAAACATCCTTTCTGAAATCTCTATACTGTTGCTTTGATTTGCAAAAATACTACAGAGGTAAATTCAACTTAGCCCATCCCCAAAAGAGCATAAATTAAAAATTAATTCAAAAATTAAATTTACTTCAGTTCCTAGATTTAAAGTTTTCAAGTTTATTGTTCCACTTTTCTTGGAACCTAGAAAATTCATCTCAACAGGTTTCTGCATCAAGCAATATTTATTACGTGCCACATCTGTTATGTTAGGGGACTTGCATGGTATCATGTTTCAGGAAGGCAAGAGGCCTTTTAATAACAGGTGTAATTTGCATTTATGGAGTTAGTTGTCATTTGTAATCAGCAACAACTTAATTTCTGGAAGAAATAAAACTTACCTTCTAGAGGAGGTTTTGGGATGATTTGGCATGTGCAGGTCAAAATCCAAGGCAATAGAAGCAGAACAGACCAAATAGAATTGATTGTTTCCATAAGTTTGTGGATAGTACATAGTGTGCTTCCTTGAATGTCACATGCTTTATTGCAAAAAAAAAGTTGTATTTACTTTCTTTCCTAAGACTGTTACATATGATCCTTCTTTTAAAACACGATGTCAGTCAATTTACTCACAGCCCTCTTGCCTCATTCCTAGTTTATTGAAATAGCCCCTAATTGGTCACCTGGCACTCAATTTCTTTCCTTTCATCTCTTTTGCACACTGTTTTTGAGTAAGTTTTCTGAAATAGCACTATTTCCATGCCGTTCTTCGCTCAGAATTTTTAAAATATTCAGCATTATCCCTAGTCTTCAGGATAAACTTCAGACTCTTAGCTTGGCGTTCAGTGTCCTGCAAAGTCATGACCCCAAGATCCAGCCCATATTTGTTTCTTTTTTTCTCTTTTCCTTTTTCCTCTCTTTTGCAACTCGTTTTACCTAAATTGTTTTACCTAATTATACCATTTCCGCACCCAAAAGATTCTGAAGTGGCTTACAGGCACCCATGCACACGTATACACATATATGTATCAGTATATACCTGTATATGCAATACAACAACAATAAATTTTATATTGACTTGTGAAATGAGAGTGGCAAAAAATAAGATAAAAGCAGGTTAGAACCCGCAGTGCATGCCATATGATCCTATACGGTGACAAGAAATAAGTCACAAATTTGCTTTAAATTTCTCAGCAGCCAAAGCTAAAGAGTAATTTCAAAATGCACAGTAGCTGGAAGACTGGACACATATGTGCTCCTCAGCTGAAGCAGTGTCTCCTGGAACTGAGGCCTGAGGCACTCACCAAGGGTCCCACTGAGACTGAGTGAGCAATATCCTTATCAGAATCCACAGTGACTCGAAGAGCTGATTTTTATAATATTCTTCAGTGTGGTTGATTGACATAGTTTCACATTATAACTTAATAAAAGAAGTAAGGAAGGTGAAAATTTATGTAATCTATGTTCTCATCTCTCTGATGGTTTACTTCATTCCAAGAATAAAACTGAGACTATATAGAAGAAAGCAAGAACTGCATGTCCTTCAGGTAATCCTTCCTTATTTCTTGTAGTCTTTCAGTTTTTAAAAAAAATTTTATTAAAGCTATACATGTATACAGTTTGAGAAGTCAGAGTACTAGACCCAAGTTGAAAACTTTAGTACATTCTCTCCTGCTGCTGCCCGAGTCCTGCCCCACCAGAGGATGCCCCCTTTCAGCTTCTGGCATTTATTCCATGTTTCTAAAACTAAAGTTCCCTTAAGTCACATCCTAGGGATTTTTTTTTTTTTTTTTTTTTGCTTTTGGGCTAGTTTAATGACTATTTTTTATTTCCAGGATTTCAAATTTGCTTTTTTTTCCCCATATCTTCCAGTTCAGGTTTTATTTCTACCTGTTTCTGTTTCATAATTTCTTATTCACTTCCAACGCATACTCCTCTGTTATTTATCTATTTGAGCATCCTAATCATACTTCAAGTCTTGGTCAGTCAGTGCTATAGTTTATTTTACTGGAGTGAGATGGTGTTCTGATTGTTGATTTTTGATTTTTGTCGCTTATCTTCCTTAGCCTTGCATTTCACTATGTGTTCTGGAATTTTGTATGGCAGGCCCATTTTTAGTGGAAAGATTTTTTTATTTTGTTCCTTTTTATCCTCTCTGTGCATCTTCTCTGTCTGGTAGCTTTGCACTTGCCTCCCTCAGGCTCCTCAGGCCCCAGTTCAGAATCCAGACTTAATGGCATTTGGAAGTGTTGCACCACAGCGATGTTGAGGCTATCGCAGACGTGGTTACTTAGGCAATGGGCGTCTGACTCCTTACCTGGAGAGACTTTGTCTGTGCCTTCTAGCCTTTCCAGGTCCAATAGTTTCTATAAATGTTTATCCCAAGGACACATGTCATCAACCTATTGGGCTTTTAATGACTATTTTTTATTTCCAGGATTTCAAATTTGCTTTTTTTTCCCCATATCTTCCAGTTCAGGTTTTATTTCTACCTGTTTCTGTTTCATAATTTCTTATTCACTTCCAACGCATACTCCTCTGTTATTTATCTATTTGAGCATCCTAATCATACTTCAAGTCTTGGTCAGTCAGTGCTATAGTTTATTTTACTGGAGTGAGATGGTGTTCTGATTGTTGATTTTTGATTTTTGTCGCTTATCTTCCTTAGCCTTGCATTTCACTATGTGTTCTGGAATTTTGTATGGCAGGCCCATTTTTAGTGGAAAGATTTTTTTATTTTGTTCCTTTTTATCCTCTCTGTGCATCTTCTCTGTCTGGTAGCTTTGCACTTGCCTCCCTCAGGCTCCTCAGGCCCCAGTTCAGAATCCAGACTTAATGGCATTTGGAAGTGTTGCACCACAGCGATGTTGAGGCTATCGCAGACGTGGTTACTTAGGCAATGGGCGTCTGACTCCTTACCTGGAGAGACTTTGTCTGTGCCTTCTAGCCTTTCCAGGTCCAATAGTTTCTATAAATGTTTATCCCAAGGACACATGTCATCAACCTATATTTTCAGCCTCTTTTTGTAACCAGGGGAGCCTCACCTCATCCCCTGCCTTTAAGCTTTAAAGCGGACTCTACTCACCTTTCTTCTGTGGAACATTTTTATCTCTTTTAACCATTGGAACTGAACTCATGCCTGTGACCGCCAGCTTCTAGACCTGAGGCCCTGGCTTCGGCTTTGCTGAGGGCTCTGCATTTCTGTTCTGTTACTGGTCCAGGGAGAAGTTTATCTTGTTTTTGAATTAGTAAAGCCACTTTTGGTTTTTCTTGTTATATTTTACTCATCATTACTATGGGTTTGGAGTAGAAGAGAGCACCTCCAAGTCTGAACTTACAACATCTTGTTGGAAGCCTGCTGTTCGCTTTTCGTAGCTAAGAATTCAAGTCTTTGGCGGCAGAGGAAAATACGAGGATAAGCAATGATCTAAGTCTCCTGAGGGCTTCCAAGCATGTGTGCACTTTTACTCAGTACCTGCCTATCTGTGGAGCAGAGATCTGTGTCTTGTATCCCTGGGCCTTCTTTGGAGGGAGAGTTGAGTAGAATCATTCTGAAAATGTATCCATTTCAAAAACAGTTTAATAGGAGGAAACGCTCTAAGAAGCTTCTCATTCCTTGATGCTACAGTTCTAAGTCCACCCACTCTCATTTTCTTTTGTAGAAATAAAGCAATGTTAATGATTGTCTTTGGTAAATATTTCAGTTTCTTTTCAGAGACTCTCTTTTGTAACATGGAGTCACCTTTCTTGGGTCCCTATGAGGCCCTTCAGTACATCTGTGGGTGACGGAGCCCAGAGTAGCCCAGCATCCCTCAGAGACACGACTAGTACTGGCGAGAGTGGCCTCAGTTCCTGTATGTGCTGCACCTTCCCCAGGCTGTCACTGTTAAACCAGGAAGACTGGGGAAAGGAGGCAGCGTTGAACCAAAGGAAGGAGCAATGATTGTCTGAGGAAGGAGTAAAGGAATGTAGGGTTAAAGCTGTATTCAAAGGAAATGAGAGTTTACTGCCCAAGAAAAAGTTTTTATGGTAACTTGAGTCTATTTGAAATATGAACAATTACTTAAAGGTCATTAGAAAACCAAGATATTTTTCTGCTGCCTTCCTCTATTTTGCTAAATTAATGGTAAGCAGGA
>NW_006785785.1:890675-900980 GCF_000442215.2 Lipotes vexillifer
AGGAATGCCTCGTGGTGCGATGATGAGTCCAGCCAGCTCTGAATTGTTTTATATTTCAAGTTTTAACAATCTGAGCAGAATGTGTTTCCTGTTTCTAAAGTTTTCATCATAACTGAATTACATTATCTTCAGGAAGATTAGGAAGATTTGGCAGGGAATTGAAGGAGAGAGAGAGTGTGCGCGTGCGTGTGTGTGTGTGTGTGTGTGTGTGTGGTGAGTTTTTAAGTAGTCAAACCTAACATTACTGTGTGTTACCCATCCTGCTTCTCCAAACAACCAGAAGAATGGGTTTCCCAAGAGTGGGTGCAGTGCTGGCTGTCATTAACGTTAAAGTGAGGAAGGGGGTTTATTGATTTCAGAGCCACATAATCCCAGCTGCAGTGTCACTGTGAATGACTGGGCGAGGCTTCTGGGCGTGACACAGTGGACACAGTGGGCTGTAAAGTCAGCTGGGAGATAAACACTGTAGCTACCGTGTTAGCCCTGGGATATGCCATTCCCCACATCCCAGGACACAACGCTTCAACACGCTTTTCTCCCCAGAGAGCAGACAGCTTTGCCCCCCAGGCTGCTTCATAGGACTCTGGTTTGTCCAAAAGCCCATGCCAGGGGTAAGAAGAGGGTCTCTCCGTAATTTGTGGTGACATGAATTCCACTCACAACCTTTCCAACTGTTGCATAAAAATTCTTTGCTCCTGGCTTTTGGTGTAGGAGAAGCTCTGGCTCGGGGAGCAGGTTCAGTGATGGCAGCTACTGTGACATGCAAGTATGTATTCTTGTGTAACAGGCACATTACCTCGCTCAGCACACGGCACACGGTGTTCAAGGAGTGCTGTGGAATGAGGTGCACTTCCTCAGAGAATATTATCATCGTGATGCCTGCCAGAGCTTCGGGGGCACTTACTGTGTGCTGGGCATGCGAACTGGGGGATTATGTACCTCGTCTCATTTAATCTCCATCATTTTATGAGGGGAGTGGTTGCTCTTTTTCCCACTTTGCAAACGAGGTATCTTCAGGAGCTATATTCTTTTTTTTTTTTTTTTTTTTTTTTTGCAGTATGTGGGCCTCTCCCTGTTGTGGCCTCTCCTGTTGCGGAGCACAGGCTCCGGACGCGCAGGCCCAGCGGCCATGGCTCACGGGCCCAGCCGCTCCGCGGCATGTGGGATCTTCCCAAACCGGGGCACGAACCCGTGTCCCCTGCATCAGCAGGCGGACTCTCAACCACTGCGCCACCAGGGAAGCCCCCAGGAGCTATATTCTTAACCACTCCACTATGCTGTCTCTATAATTTCATGAATAACTTACACACTTTCCCTATCTTAGTTTTTAAATATTGGAGTATAATTTGCATTCAGTAAAATTCACTTCTTTTTTTTTTTTTTTTTTTTTTTTTTTTTTTTTTTTTGCGGTACGCGGGCCTCTCACTGCTGTGGCCTCTCCCGTTGCGGAGTACAGGAGATCAGGGACACGAACCATGTCCCCTGCACCGGCAGGCGGACTCTCAACCACTGCGCCACCAGGGAAGCCCAAAATTCACTCATTTTAGTGCACAGTTCTGTGAGTTTTGACAAATGCATACAGTCTGCATCACCACCACTAACAAGATACAGACCAGCCCCATCAGCCGTCCCCAGATTCTTTTATACCGCTTTACATTCAGCCTCCACTCCCGCTTCCAGCCCCTGCTAACCCCGATCTGCTTTCTGTCACTATAGCTTTACCTTTTTCAGAATGTCGTATAAATTGGTCCAAACAGCCATTTGATTCTGTCTTCCTTCATTTAGCACAATGCATTTGATATTCAGCCATGTTATTTTTACACGCGTGTAAATATATAATCTCAGTATTTGGTTCCCTTTTATTGCCCAGTTGTATTCTATTATGTGGCTATCCCACGGTTTGTTTATCTGTTCACCAACTGAAGGACATTTGGGTTCTTTTTCAGTTTTTGGTGGTTATCAGTGAAGCCACTTTAAACATTCACATACAGGTTTTTGTATGAATATAAATTTTTATTTCACTTGGGTAAATAAATGCCTAGGAGTAGGATTCCTGGGTTGTGTGGTAAATATATGTTTAAACTCTGTACGAAATTGCTAAACTGTTTTCCAAAGTAGCTGCACCATTTTGAATTCCCACCAGCAATGAATGAAACTGCCAGTTACTTCACATCCTTTCCATCGCTTGATTTTGTCAGTTTTGCTTTTGTTTTCGTGTTTAATCATCCTAAGAGATTTATAGTGATATCACATTCTGCTTTTAATTTGCACTTCCTTAATGACTAATGATGTAATTTTTTTCATGTGCTTATTTACCATCTGCATATCTTATTTGGTGATGTATTTGTTCAAATCTTTTGCCTATTTTAAAAAGGTGTTTTCTTCTTCTTGAGTTTTGAGAGTTCTTTATTCTGTATACAAGTCTTTTATCACATACATGTTTCAGAAATCTTTTCTCCCTGTCTGTGGCTTGGCTTTTCATTCTCTTGAAAGAGTATTTTGAAGAACGGAAGTTTTAAATTTTGCTGTAGTCCAGTTTTCATTATCTGTTGTTAACAGATCAGTCTTTGGATGGCACATCTAAGAAATCTTTGCCTACTCCAAGAGGATAAAGATTTTTCTCCTATGTCTTCTATTAGAAATTCTGTAGTTTTAGGTTTTAGGTTTGATCCATCTTTGAGTCAATTTTTATATATGGTACAAGGTTTATTTATTATTTATTTATGCACACGGATGTCCCATTATTCCAGTACCATTTGTTGAATCAATATCTTATGTAAGACAGTTGGATACTATAGAAAAAGTGCAGAATTAGATAATAGGAGTAGTTGGGTTCTAGTCTTGGAGCAATAATACTGGTGACGTTAGCCACAGAGATCAAGTCTGAATGGTGGGTAACAGGGCAGTTAACTCTACGTGCTTTAGAGGCATGTAGAGTCTGCTGCCTCCTAACTATTTGATATTGGCAGGTTTCCCTATATTAGCCTTAGCTTTTTCTTTTGTAAGATGAGAATAATCCATATCTGGCAAAGCTGCTCGGAGGGTTCAATTAGATAACGTTAAGTCTAGCTTGGGAGATGGTAGCCCCTCAGTAATGGTAGCCATTATTTTTATTGAATGATCTGAGGAAATAGTCTATATGGAAAGTTCCAGGAATTATAGCATCCTCAGTTCCCATCATTTGCTGATCAGGTTCTCCGAATTGCTCACATAATCTTCTTGATAACTTTCAAAGTCTTCCCGCTCCAACCTTTCGTAATCTCTGTTTCCTTCCCCTTTTCTGTCCCTTCTTTGTGGCTCCAGTGATGACTGTGTTGCAGTGGTTGGTGCTTTTCACTCCTGTATTCTCCCTGGCATAGCCCCCTCCCCAGCCTGGGCTCTCCGTCCTGAGAGGGGAGCTGACCTGTGTCCGGACTGGGGTATCTCACTGCCCTCCATCACGCGCTGCCCTGTTCACACCTACAGTTCCTGACATGGCTCATACTGAGGGGTGTGTGGGCAGGCTGTACGTAGGGGTGTCCAGGTATGTGTATGTGGTGGGGGAGGTGTACTAGGGCGGGGAGGTGTACTAGGGCGGGGGCTTTCAGAATGAGTAAGAAGACAGCGCATGAGCGGCACTGCACAGAGTGATGTGCAGGCCATTTCTCCCCTTCCCCCCATATCCCTGGACAAAGTAGATGTCATCCTGGACTCTCTTCCGTCAAGTTCCCTCCCAGAGGAGATGACGCTCCTTTTAGGGTTTACAACATGGGAATTGTTCTCCCTTTCTGAGTGTGAGCATACAGAGTCTTATGCCCACAATGAAACAGAAATAATGAAACTCCATGGGAGCAGAGATCAGACAAGGCTTCCCTTGCCATTTATTTGTTTACTACAGTGCAGGGGAGTGTGACTCACCCTTCCTCAGCCCTGAGCCTGAGAACAGTCCTCTTTAGTGGTCGCAACAGCTTCAGGGCTCCAAGGTGGGTGGAGACCAGCTCATTTTGCAGTGGGGGTGGGCAGCCGAGGGCTGTGCCGAAAACCTGTAGCTGACCTAGCAGTGACAATGGGAAGGATGTCCCAGAAATCAGGAGTGGGAAGACGGGGTATTCTAATCCCTTCAATTATCATAATCTGTGTAGAAATTAAGAAGAGATGATGCCATTCAAAAATAACTTTTATTTGTTCTACTTGCAAAGTACATTTGCTGGGCTCACCAGCAAACTTGAAGGCTGAGACTTTTGGTTCATGGTACCTGCTCAAAGCCCTTAAAATATGACACGCTCGACTTCACAAAATTTTGGAATCCTGCAGGTCTCGGTCACACGAACTTCCACTAACATCTCACTGTTGTAACGTGGGAAGAAGTAAACTAAATAGTGAGTTTCATGGTAACTATTTGGGGCTCACTATTTGCATAGTCATAGACAGGCCCCTGCAGTGACACTGCCTCCTCGAAGGGATGAAGCTGGGGAATTGGTGCCATTGGTGGGCTCCAGGAGAATACAGTAGTGCAGGTCTTTGAATTGGGGATGGGGGGCTACCAACTGTGGTTCCACTTTCTTATCCCCTTGCTCTGAAAAGTAGCTATAGAGCTCCAGGTAAGTACACTATATCGAGCACCTGCATTTCTCCACACTCTCTCCCCAAAACCTGCTGAAACGATGGTCACATTGGGTTCTTTCTACGTGTTGTTGAGTGCATACCTTCAGAGCCTAAAAGGTGGACACAAGAGTGCATACTTTTTACTTAGATCCATAAATATCACAGAGGCTAAGTGGTATGTCAGAAGGAGTCAATTCAGTTTGAATAGCTGGAAGAAACATTAGGCATCTGGTTCAATACCTTCCTTGTATAGAGAGGAAAAATGACTTGTACAATGAATGACATTGGAGAGTCGGGACCAGAAATCCTAATTCTGAGGCAGTGCTCTTTTGATGAGGTGCTGTGGTTACTGCGCCTGGGCATGGGGGCAAAGGTTAAAGAGTACATGGGCTAGAAATTCCCCTTTGACTGTTTTTCTTGAAAGATCATTTCTGTTTGTTCACGCCTCATTTTAAAGTTCTTAAAATAGTGTCTTTATCCAATTTCTCAAGTCCTTTGGATAATAGAACTATAGAAATAAAAACAGAAAATGTGTATAGTAGCATATTTTCATTATAAATGTCTGGATAATTTAGCATATTTTAATTAGAATGTCTGTCCAAGACCGTGGACTAACATTCACTAATGCTTTCACTGCCCAACCAGGAGGATGAGACAAGGTCAAGCCTATTAGAACAGATTAAACCACTAGCTACTGTGGGACATCCGAGGAGCCTGGACTCACACCCCCAGATAGGACTGTGATTCCCGAGCAGGTCTTTTCTATTCCCAGCCTGAGCGTTAACCCTCAGGAAATCAGGCTTCTGCTATTGCTTAGGACTTAAGAGTGGACCTAAGTCTCCTTTTTTGCCTATCACTCATCCACAGTCACCATTTACCTCCAGTCTTTCAGCAAACCTGCTTCAATGCTTCCTTCCCTCCTTCCTTTTTTTTCCCCCCTTTCTTTCTTCCTTCCTCAAGTATTTAATGAAGTAAGGCTTGTAATATACCAACTATGGGAATCCTAAGATGAAAAGATCTCCCCTTCCCACAAGTGGCCTACATTCTAGTGTGGAGACGAGACAGACACCAGACACACAGTTCAGTTCAGTGCAGCAGTTATCTTAATGGAAGCCTGTTTTAAGTGCAGTGGGAACAGGGAGAAAAAAAAAAAAAGTCTCCCTGCACAGTCAGGGAAGACTTCACAGAGGAGGAGACACTGACCTGAGATGTAAAAATTATATAGGAGTTTTCAGTGAGGTAGGTTCAGAGGGGGCAGTTCAGACTGGGGACACACCCCCGGGAAATGTCTCGGAGGTTTGGAGAGTATCGTGTAGCAGGGAGCTGCATATGATTCAGTGTTCCTGGAGGGTAAAGGCTGGTAAGGGTAGTGATTGGGGGCAAGGGGAGAGGTATGCCAAGCAGAGTTTGGATTTTCATCATGGAGGGGTGGAAAGCCATTGAAGAAAGTGAGGGTTGGCTTTTGACCAGCAGCAACCAGAAAAAAATATAACAGTGTGTGTAGAAACAGAGTGAGAAACTATTGCACAAGGAAGGAGAATCATACACTCTAAAAACAGGCGAGGAAATTAGTGAGGTTCTCACGCTATTCCATCCAGAAGGGCTTTTTGAGAGCTGCTTTTGCATATTTGTAATGGCAGCCGTCCCCCTCTTCGCTGCCCCAATGAATGAGATGTTACTGGGTCCAGTTAATACCAGGGGATATAGCCACTGGTCTGTTTCAAATGCTCGTCTGCTTACAGGCTGTGTCTGGGTGCTTCAGTTAAAGACTAGAATATTTACCAATTGTGCTGAGTATTAACTGCTAAGGAGAGGTGTGATGGTTCTCTGAACTAATTGTACTTCTTGGTAATTCGGATATTGTATTGTTTCAGATGCAGACATCGGCACGTCTGCTGTTCTCTTTCAACCTTTATTGCCAAGTCATTTTCAGACCCTGAGCACTCTACAAAGTAAAGAAAGATGTGCGCTTTCTCTGTCTCTCATTTTGATATGTAAATTGGAACCCTGGAGTTATTAAAGCATTGATAATGCTTTCCTGTCTGTGAAATTAAAATTTGAAAGCTGCAGCTAAGGGCCCATAAAAACAGTCATCTCCACATTTGTCATTAAATCCCTTTATGCGATAAATTTGCGTATCCTTAATTTAGAATCATCTTGCATTTTTCAGAATTTAGTCAATCTTAGCATTTTTTTCAGTGCCTTCTTATGCTAATTTCTTTATTTATTGTGCCTCTTAAATTGAAACACATAAAGTAGCAGCCAGTTAATAAATTATGTGTTCTACAAATGAAATAAAAGCATGTTAATTATTTCTAAACAATTAGGCCGCATTCAACATGGAGAGTTTCTCAGTGGGAATAGCACACAGCCTCAGAAGATGAGAAAAATTCCCTGCATTTGACATCATATCAGTGAATATCTACTTTTTACAACCGCTTCTTGCTGCAAATAAGGTCAATTAGAGTCATTGTAAGAATTGCGCAGACTAACCTGCGTATCCATAGCACTGCTTTTCAGCTCAACAAAAGGCCCAGAGCAGCTTTTCTCTTAAGCTGCAGTTCACCAGGTCCAGCAGCCCCATAACTTAAAAAGGGACAAGGAGGGGCTTCCCTAGTGGCGCAGTAGTTGAGAGTCCGCCTGCCGATGCAGGGGACACGGGGTTCATGCCCCAGTCCAGGAAGATCCCACGTGCCGCGGAGCGGCTGGGCCCGTGAGCCATGGCCACTGAGCCTACGCGTCCGGAGCCTGTGCTCCGCAGCGGGAGAGGCCACAACAGTGAGAGGCCCACGTACCGCAAAAAAAAAAAAAAAAAAAAAAAAGGAACAAGGAGAATCTCCCATGTGCTCAGAGAAGCGCTGTAGAAAAATAAGACTCTAAGGACAGATGAGGGAACTAGGACTCTCTGGCCTGCAAGGGAAGGGGTGGGGACTGCATCCAGGCAGGGTGACCTGCAGTGTTTAGTTGTCACCAAGCCTGGGGAAATAGACTTAAACTGCAGGTATTTGGAATAGATGTACTGACCTTCTGAACTTTTTTTTTTTTTTTTTAAACATGGTGGCATTTCCTCTGTGGGGCATCTTGTAAGAACAAAGTCTTTCCCATCTGTCTGTCGCTTGAATTCCCAAGAAGCTTCCCAGTCCTTAAGTTCCAGAATCCTTTGATTCCAATAGGTTCCTGGATAAGTTAGATGGGGGGAGGCGGGGGAAGGATTTTAAAAATCACACATACTACCACTAAAAAAAGAATTTCACTCTGAACATTAGACTCTTAAAATCACCCACTCTGGGTTTGGACCATTTCACCTTTATCTGCTGATTCGCGTGACACGTGATCAGCAAGCATTTGCTGAGTAACCGCCATGTACTCGAAGGGCTAAGAGAAGACCCTGTTAACTGAAGCTCCCGGGAAGCAGGCCAGAAATAGGCAAGAATGAGAAGAGGGTGAAGCCTGTTAGGTTTTTGCCTATATTCTTATTACCATGTCGGCCCCATCTGTGTGTCGTGATATCCTGTTGGTTTCCGGGGATAGAGATTCTGGGTGGTCAGAAGGAAGCTATTCTCTCCCGATTTTCAATATTCATAGCAGAGCTTTAAGGGGTTGTTTATGCCCTTTCTGCATTTGTCATTTCATACCTTAAAGATTGAACAGACAGGTTTAAGTGTAAAATCACTAGTATTGTCCATTATGGGCAATGACTGACTATCAGCCTCAGTTTCTCACTGTAACAATCCCAGTGCCACTGTGTTAGCGATTAGCGAAGCCCAGCCTACCCTTTCTGTAAAGTATAGCTGCTTGAAAACAGTTTGCCTACATAAGTCCCTCTATTGATTGAGCTTTTCATGCTACCATAAGCTCATCCCAGTAATTTTTACCCAAGAAAATTACTACTCTTGCCATCCAGCCTTTCAGTTAAGTATGCTTTGCTATGAGATGTAGCATTTAGACTTTTATTAATTTAAACATTTTCTGTCAACAGAAGGTAGATCATTATTAACTGGTACAGTGCGATGTCTCACAAAATACATACATGTCATAGAAAAGTAATTAACTTCCTCATTCTATTGCCGAACAGATGTGTATCTGAATAAGAACTGGGGCCCCAGGGTGCTCTAGTACATTTATTTATTTATTTATTGACTTTAAGTCATGAAATTGTTGACTGAGAGGCCTTGTTCCAGATTTCCCAAACTTTGTTCTCTTTTGCATCGTTACCTCCCCCCTCCTCCACCGATGGTTAAAAGTAGGTTTAGAGCGGTCATCCGAGATTATCAATTCACTTTTGGCTTATTGTAATAACTCCAAGCTATAGAGAGCCCGTTGGCTCTCTTTCAGATGAGATAAGGGTTTGATGACCACGGGAGCTGGGAATACGGAAGCTAACAGGGACTTTGGTTGCAAACCTGCGGAAGGTTTAGCAGCAGCTGTGTTTGCTGGCCAGCACGCCAGACTGAGGCAAGTCCAGACCTCGTGACCACACCAGACCGTTGCCACTTCTTTCCTTCACAGCTCTGATCCTCCAAGGGTTGCTTCAGCACCATTCTCCCCTACCTGCTTCACTGCAGGGGTGCGCTAAGTGGGCTGCCTCTTTCCACCCCGCTGCTCCAGAATTTAGCTTTCACACGGAAGCCAGAAGGACGTTTTCAGGAGGGACCTTCAGCCACTCCCCACGCGCTGAAAGGGGAGACGGGGCGACACTGGCGAGACCCCTGTGTGGCCTGCCGCTGCTCACCTTTCCAATCCCAGCCCCGTCTCCTGGCTGGAACTTGCCAAGCTCTTTCCTGCCCCGGGGTCCTCGCACATGGCCTCCTGGTGCCTGGCTGGCTCTTTACCCCTCTCCAGCTCTCAGCTCAGCCCCCCCTCCTCAGGAAGTCATCCTCGACTCCCCTGTGAAAAGCAGGTGCCTCCTTCCTCGTTATTTCCTGATCCCTCTTTATCTCCATTGTAGCGCAAACAGTCAGTACGTATTATTATTATTTGTATCTGCTTGTTTGCTCACTTGTTAAGAAAGTAAGAAGGACCATATCGGTCTTGTTTTCTGTGGCGTCCTCAATGCCCAACACACTGCTTCTGTAATTATTATAGCTCTTAACAAATTTGTGTTGCATGAATGAATAAGTCAATAAGTACTGCTATTTGCCTACTGTTGAGTTAAGCGCTACAGGATATGCCAAGTAACTACAATTACTGGAAGCTTTGAGATGACTTTTGCTCATAAAACAACATAAACATAAAACTTTTGCTCATTCGTAATAGTTTAAATGATGGGCTGTCAGGAGGGAATGTTCTTTCCCTTCTTCCTCCAACAGTTTCTAGCTTTGAACATGACCTATCCCAGTTCCCAACACCAAGGCTTCCAAACCTGCACGTAAACCACCCAGAAAGACGGGGTGCGTAGCTCCGGTGACCTTCTTGGAAGACCCCCTTCTCAATGTGCAGTTCGTGCCCCTGGCACGCTTTCCTCCAAGAAAGCACACATTTCCAGCGTGCGTGAATCCAGACTTTGAAAGTAACCCGGGGTGGTGTGTACCGAGATATATGATTTTTCTCGTCTGATCAGGAGCATAAATATTATTCACATTATCCTGTTGGATATCTGTGTTTTTACAATTAATAAAGTATAAGAGAGTTATTTCATAGGGACCCATAAGCCCAGGATTGGACGGGACCTTAGAGATCCCACCCAACCAGGGCAGGCACCTCCTCTGCGATATTCCTGCT
>NW_006785785.1:900990-912363 GCF_000442215.2 Lipotes vexillifer
TGCTGGTGGGTGTCCGACTCGATGTGAACAGTTCTGGTGGAGATCTCAGCACATTCAGTGTCTTTGGGTAGATCCTTCCTCTCTCAGGCGCCTGTGATTGTTAGTTAACCTCATGAGCTCAAGCCTGCCATTTTCAACTTACATCAGGGTCCTAGTTCTGCCTCGTGGAGCAGGGGAGAGTAAATAGCTTCCTTACATCACCCGCCTGAGTATTGGAGGCGGCGTAGCTTAGCAGAGAGCGTTCAGGCCGTCAGTTATACAACCAGGAGCTCAACTCTGTGTCCACCACTTTCTAGCTCCTTGAACTTAAGGATGTTACTTCATCTTTCTCAGCTGCAGTCTTACCTATAAATTAGGGATTGAGTGGTTTTTACCTTATACCTTGTCAAAATGATTTAATGAGATAAAGCACTTCAAGTAACTAGTTCAGTAAACCTCAATAAATGTTATTATTTGTTGAACCGTAGCTAGCCAGCTCTCTGAAATTCAGCCTCATCTGTAAAATGAGGAGAATTCCTACCGAGGAGTGGTTCAAGGTTGACATCAGTTAATCCTAAGACATGGTTGGTTGGTCACCGAGACAGGAATCTGGTTGCATGCAGATATACGTGCATTCTCATGCTAACCAGGTTTCACTGCCTTTTTTTAAAAACCACTTTATTGAAATATGACTGACATCCAAAAAGCTGTACATAGTTAACGTATACAACTTGATGAATTTGGAGATAAGTACACACCCATGAAACTATCACCACAATCTATGCTAGAAACATGTCCATCACCTCCAAAAGTTTCCTTCTACTGTCTTTATTAATATTAATTTTTTGTGATAACAAAAGACACTTAACGTAAGATCTACCCGCTTAGCAAATTTTTAAGTATTCAATACAGTATTGTTAGTGATGGGCAGTATGCTGTAGAGTAGGTCTCCGAGTTTTATTATCTTGCCCACAGAATATCATGGAAGACTTTGTTAAATACTTGTTGAGGTAGAAATATACGGTGTTAGTAATATTCACCCTGTGTACTTGCACAGTCGCTATGAGAAGATGAGTGCAGACTGCTGGATTTGTTCTCACTGCTCCCCTGCTGGTATCCTCTAGTGGAGACCACTTTATCTTTTTAAGTCGCAGTAAGCCTTAGCCAGAGAAAGACACTGAGTTATCTGATTGGGGGAGTCTTCATTATGCAAACGTTTATGTTTTCTTGGGACCCTATTTGCCACCACTTTGGACTTCCGCTGCCACTCCCTTTCTCTCATTCCTCAGAGGAATAATAATACTTTGATGACTATCTCTGCAAAGTTCTTTGATTACCCTGGGATATAGTTCGTCTGGAATTAAACATGTGAACTTTCCTGAAATACCTTGTTCTACTCTGTCCTGTTTGAGAGTAATTTCTTTTGGGAGAAACGAAAGGGAGAAAAATCAGAACCATGTAGCCCTGTTCTTTCTGTTGTCTGTTAACTTTGTACCACTTGCCCCAAGCAGCGAATCGCCTTGGTGCTTGCTTCCTGTTCACAGAGCCTGGAACCTTTTCTCAAAGCCGCAGTCATTCAGCATTGCCTTCCTCGCTATCTTCTCATAGGTGACTGCTCCTCTCTCTCGAACTGTCTGGGGGTTGTGTGCTCTTGTCTGACCTTCTGTCATGATACAGCTTTGTGTGTGTGTGTGTGTGTGTGTGTGTGTGTGTGTAGCAGTTACTGTGCTGACCACTTTACACACGTTATATTTCATTTAGTCCTGATACCGACTCTGTGAGGTTGTCCTCTGGTCCTGTTTCCTGTTGGGAAATGCTTAACACCTATTTTAGCATCATGCTCTCAGATTTTGTTCTGGAAGGTGAACTGGTGCCATTGTGTGAGTAGAGCTGGATAAAGCAAACGCGAACTTAAATGACTGTCAAGAATTTTACAAGCTCGTAGTTTCCCAATAGTTTAATGAGGACTCATTATCAAGACTACGGCTGCTTTGTTACAAAACAAAACAAAACAAAAATGCATTAAAAATGGGAGTGGGGCTTCCCTGGTGGCGCAGTGGTTGAGAGTCCGCCTGCCGATGCGGGGGACACGGGTTCGTGCCCTGGTCCGGGAAGATCCCACATGCCGCGGAGCGGCTGGGCCCGTGAGCCGGGGCCGCTGAGCCTGCGCGTCCGGAGCCTGTGCTCCGCAACGGGAGAGGCCGCAACAGTGAGAGGCCCGCGTACCGCAAAAAAAAAAGACCTCTTTCCCCACCTCGTCTTTTGCCTCTAGCCACTGTTTCCTTTTCTTCAGTTTGTGAAACCCCTTGAAAGAGTCGTCTACACACGTAAGGAATGACCCCGTCTCTTCGTTTTCTCTTAACTCCCTCAAATAGGCTTTCACCATCGTCACCCGCTGAAACTGTCTCTCTGGTGTCATCAGTGAGCCCCTGACTCCAAGGCGAGTGGCCTCCTGCGGTCTCTTCCCTGTTGGCCCCTGTGTTGCATTCCGAGCCGTGGAACCCTTCCTCCCTCATTCTAGGAATACTCCCCCCCCATGGCTCCTGCACCCTCCTCCACTTCCCCTCCTTTCCTCCTTAAACGCTGGGGTTCTTCTGGATGGGCTGGTTTCCTCCACTCCCGTATCTGCAGCTTCCACCTATGTGGCAGTGACTTCCAGATCGTGCCTAACTTCTGGGTCTAGTTTTGTATTTCTAACTCGCTGTGGGGCAGCCCTAGCTGGGCGCCCTGCAGGCGTTTCGTATTCAGCGTGTCCAGGAGGAACTTGCCTTTCTAAATGCCTTGGTAATCTGTCCCTGATCTCACCTGCAGCCTCATCCTGCACTCAGTCGCTGAAGGCAGAGGCTTGACAACGGTCCTGGCATCTTCCTCCACAGACCACTTCCCCCCAAGTCATCACCTCCTTCAGCTCCCTTAGCTTGGCCCCGTCCTCTGTCTCTGTCCCTGGGGCCATTGCCTTATTTGGGTTCATGCCACCTCCTTCACGACTGCTACAATACCTGCCTAGCTGGTCTTCCCACCTCCAGTCAGTGCATTTCCCACATAAGTGTTTGAACAACACAGCAGTTATACTTCAGGTCCTTCAGCGTCTCTGTGTGGCCCCTGCCCTGCTCCTCCTCCTCGTTCCTAAACCTTTACTTTCTCCCCTTTCCCTCCATTAACTGTTTCATCCAGCCTTACGTTTTCAGGTCTGTGGATGTATCTGGAAGTAGGGCCCCAGGTTCACCACCCCCCCCCACCCTCCGAAATAAAGCCTCGAGCTATGAACAAGCAGCCCCCAAGCTGCAAGTACCCGAAGACACAGTAGGGCCAGAGAGGCCTGAGGTGTGCTTCCACCCTCCCTGTCAGCACTCCTGCCCTGCGGCTAGGACTCCTCCCTGCTGAGTGGCCTGGGGCCCCCTGTTTGCTTGGCGCTGCCCCTCCCTTGCCTGCTCCGGGCTAACACTTGCGTAGCCCTCGAGAGCGAGCTTAGGCCTCGTCTTCTCTAGGATACGTTCCCTAACCCTGGTTGGGCACAGGGCCCTGCCTCCGCACTCGTAACCCCAGGGCTTCTCTCGCTCTTCTCACTTGCTGTGTTTAGGAACCGTATGTTTACGTGGCTCTTTCAGCCATTAGACTCTAAGCCCGTCAAGGCTAAGGCCACGTCTCATCTACTTCTTTGCAGTTCCAACGCCTAGCCCTAGTGTACGTTTGGAAGTGTTGGCATGTGTTGAGCTTAAGACAATCATAGTGGGACTTTCCTGGTGGCACAGTGGTTCAGAGTCCGCCTGCCAATGCAGGGGACACGGGTTCGAGCCCCGGTCCGGGAAGATCCCACATGCCGCGGAGCAACTAAGCCTGTGCGCCACAACTACTGAGCCTGCGCTCTAGAGCCCGCAAGCCACAACTACTGAGCCCATGTGCCACAAATACTGAAGCCCGGGCGCCTAGAGCCCGTGCTCTGCAATAAGAGAAGCCACCGCAATGAGAAGCCCACGGACTGCAACAAAGAGTAGCCCCCACTCGCCACAGCTAGAGAAAGCCCGCGGGCAGCAACGAAAACCCAAGGCAGCCAAAAATAAACAAATAAATAAATAAATTTATTTAAAAAAAAGACAATCATAGTGCCCTGGACTTGGTCACTTTTTGTGTCTATTCTAAACAAACTCATCTGTGCAGAAGCAGAGAGCATGGGAGATGTAACTGTTGATTGAGTAGACCAGGAAAATAAGCCTAAACCATTAAACGCTTGCAGCAAGTCTTGCAAGAAAAGTGACAAGTAGGATCGAAGAGATTAGAGCCAATGACTGAGGCAGCAAAGACCAGGTGTGATCCTTGGTCCTGACTGTGTGGTGGAATAACCTGGGGAACTTATAAAAAATGCAGACACCTGCCCGCCTCTGAGGGATTCTGCTATCTTTTGCCCAGAGGAGACCTGGGCCTCTGTATTTTAAAAAGTTCTTCAGGTGATTCTAAAAATATACTCATTGCATCAGACCCTGACAGCAGGGAAGAGAACCAAAGCTGGAGGAGCAATAGGTCCGAGTTTGGAACAAAGTCAGAGAGACCTTGGTATCCCTTAAAGCACATTCCTGGTGCATCTGCTGTTTGTGCGTTATTGGTAGGATGTGTCAGGAAGTCAGCGCTCTGCAGCCTCCCAGAGTGAGCTAAAGCCTCTGATAGATGTAAAATAGGCATATCCCAAAGCGTTCAGCTCCCGTTGGTGATGAAAATCAGGTTCTCTCATGTGTTAAACTCTCTGAGTGAAGTTCTGTCTACACTTGTGCAGAGCAAGCGGGATTTTCATATTTGTCTACTTCCAGAAAAGAATTCCATGCATATTCTAATTGATGATGAGCATTGACTAATATTAGAATCTTACTTTCAAGTAATCTGGGAAGTTAAACAAATAATAAAACAGAAATGTTAAAGGAAAACAGCTGGAGCTGTATACTTTGACCCACAGAGTATGACTCACAAAGAAAATAAAAACTGATTAAGAGGTAATGATTTTATAAATCCTCTGTGGCTGGCATCATTGCATTCCCTGGGGCAAGGGGTATGAAAAGAGAGAATTAGGCCATCTTGTACACCCAAAATGACATTTTGGACACGCGAAATTTGGTGGGGACCTTGTGAGACATCAGTGTACACATTATACCTATACTATTTGGGGGCGGATTTGAGATTTGACGTTGACAACATGCCAGGTCCTCGTGAAAGATGCCCGTGATTCAGTGAGTATTCTTTAGGAGCAGGAATATTCTGAGTACATACTTGAGTGTGTGTTTCCAGTTCTCCCCAGGATTTCCAGCAGGCCCTCCGTGAAATCACTTGCCCCTTCCTGTACCTCTTTCTCTTCCTGTGAAGTGGGGACATCTCTGATCATCATCTGGTAACGTTTATGAAGCTCCATCAGACTTTTGTCTGGAAGGCTCCGTTAACAGTAATGCCTGCTTGGTTTCTGACATGGTTACAGGAGAATGGAGGTGGAGGCAGGGCACCAAACATGGCCAGTGCTTTTATCTTTGACATTATAAAAAGGTCCCCTGGCTGAGGGCCAGATTGGAGTTTCCTGGAATATAAAATGCAGACGTGTGCTTTCTGTTGGTGGGGCGCCAGGGAATGCTCACGGAGCCCTCGGCCAGTACTTTACTTCCACGGCATGCACAGTTGCCAGGAAGAGCATCTGAGTCCTGGTGATTTTGTGCAGGGTCTCTCATGGGTACGAGGCGGGGCAAAAAAAGAGCTGAACCATGGAATTTGGTCACCTCCTCTCCCAGACCTTAGAAGGAGTGGTCTCCCTGACAGACCCTCAGCTTATGAGTGATGCCCTCTGGAATGACCCTTCCCCCCTACTCCCGCCAGCTTCCAGGAACAGAGCTCTGTGTGGATTAATTCACAGATGACAGAATTGTTTTAGAATAACTGGAGTAGCACCGGTGTTTCTCATCTGAGAGACAAATGCAATCCTGAGTGCTTTCTTTTTGAAAATATGACTGAGATATCAAAGATAATTCCTCCCTCAAACCGGGACATATTTCTTTTGAACTTTTTGCCCATCTGGCACATGGTCTGTGGATTTCAGTGCTTCCTTACAGGGTATTGGTAAGAACTGGTGAAGGGCTGGTGCAGGCCAGCTGTGAAAAGGTAGGGGAAGCTAGCAGAAATGGCCTTCACTGGTGTTAAGGGACAGACTCTGATGTCACATTAAATAATTTCCTTTGGTTACGCTGACGATGACCTCCTAAGAAAGCACGTCTAGACTTCTGTCCAGGACTCATTATCTGAAATCGTTAGTGTGGACCCCACCTAAACTAGTAGTCTCTCAGTTTGAGACCACAGATTAAATAATCTGATGTGCTTGCTTTAGCAGATAAGCAAATACCATATTCTCGTGTGAGTTTGGAAAGTTGCCCACTCTAATCATTATACATGCAAGCCTTCGAGGAGATGTGTGAATTAAATAATCAATTGTCAAGTTCTTTGGTTGGCAGAGTGCAGTACTGGGCTGGGTCTAGTCTTTGTTCAGTCCTCTGCATACTCTGTCTGCTCTGACTGGTGTATTTTATACATGAGAAAGATCAGCTTAAAATAGAAGGAAGGTGTTTGCAGTCTGTTGCACAACCACAGATTCCAAAGCCTCTCCCATCAGAATTTCAGGTCCGTCCTCGGGCACAACAGACACTATATACACAGGTGACTAATGGAGTGGAAGGATTCGTTTCCATCTCCATGGTAACCTTAATCAGGTTCTCACCTGGGGAAGCTGAGCCAGGAGGCATTGTTAGCCTACAGGGCGCACAGCAGGCCAGCAGCAGAGCTGGGCTTGGGGCTCCAGCCTCCTTATTTCCATTTCACGGTGCTGCCTGTCACACACTCCCGTATGCCACAAGCAGAGAACCCACATCCTGCTGTTGTTCATCCTATTTATAAATGTCTCTGCAGGAACCACGTCCAGGTCATGCTAACCGTCGCACTCAGAACACTGCCCCTTATACCTAACTTGAAACTGTTCTGCTGCGGTTCCAAGCACTTTCCTCTGTGTTTGCAGAGGAAAGTGAAAGCAGCTGTTCCCAAAGAAGGAAAGATGAGGTGGAGGTGTGACAGGCAGGAGGAGATGGGGGCTGTGGTTTGCATCTCCATTAAAACAAAACCTGCCCTGAAATTTGGGGGTATACTTTGCCTTAATGAGGGCTGCCATTAGAACAGTTTTTCCTGTAAAATATTTGCATTTTTCCCAGTCTCAAACCTTCCACCTTGTGGTGTTTACACAACAAGATCGGCAGGACTCTGCTGGGAGTTGGGACAAAGTCTCCTTAAATGTGCTTTTGCAAATAGAGCCAGTAGGCCTTCTGCTGCGTATAAGCCCATTCTGTATTCTCAGGAACATGTCTTTCTCGTGGAGGAGGGTGGTAGGAAGTGTCTGCTGCCTCAGCGTCTTCGTTTAATCTTCACCTGCCTTTGCATATCAGCCAGTCACGCTGATCCACACACTGTTGCACTAAAGGCAGATTTCCAGCAAACACCACTGACACGGGTAGGCTTTCAAACTCCGCCGAGTGTGTGGATGCCAACTGCTTTTTATTTCCTCTAAATGGACCTGATTTCATATAAGCAAATGAGCTTAATTCTCGGAGAAGGAGTTTTAGTCACTGCTTTGGGAATACCCAGCACAGAGGGAGGGGAGGTGTTGAGGTCGTAGCTGGGAAAGGCCTTTGATGGTTCTCAGTCACACTCAAGGCTTTGATCACTTTCCTAGAATCCCTGAAGGGGGCATTCCCCTTCCTGCTGGCAATTCTGTGTTCCTGGACATTTAACCTTGACCCCGCAAGTTGGTTCCAGTGTATGGCCTTGTGGCAATCTGTAGTTGCAGTAGAGTCCTGATGAATCAAGTTCGATGGGCATTGACAAATGCTGACAGCTGCAGCGGGAACAGAAAGTTCAATGGTGGTGAAGAGAAACAGCACCGCTGGGGGCCCAGGTGGTTTCGTGAACCCCCACCCCCCCACCCCCAGCATCAGCACTTGGTTGGACTGGGCTTTAGTGCTGCGAGTTGCCCAAATGCTCCTCCCCTGGATCCACGGCAGTGACAGGATGGCTGTCTGGAGAAGGCTTGCCAGCCTGAGAGGAAGACATCTAGTCTGGGGTCAGCCAGCTCGGGGGCTGCGAGGGGGCAGGAGGCTGGAGCTTCGATCGAGCTCTTGGAGACGCAGAGTTTTGAGCCCTGCTGTAGACTGTTTGTGCCCATCACTTGCAGGCATTGAGATTTCACCATTTTATGAAGCAGGTGAAAGAAAGAACCTTTGCAAGGTGATTGCCCTCCATCTGCATCTGGGTGGCGTCCCTCTGCATCAGTGTGACCCATTGCTACAGTTATCATGGAGCCCAGTGGAAGGTACACGACAGATCGTGCCTGTGAAGACTGGAGGGTTTTGGTGTGCGAGAGAAGTTTGTCTGGATGACTGGGTTGAGGAAGAGCCTTCCAGGCAGGGGGAATGAAATATGCAGAGATGCAGGGCATGGCCGAGTGGTTCTTGATTACGTTGTAATTTGCTCCTCTTCCTAATATTAGGATGAGCCTGTTTTTCTCCCTCCCACCAAACAAAGCAGACCAGTCAGACCCCTGCCCTCTAGGATGGTTATTGAAAACTCGGGCCACTATGCCGTTCATGACATTAGTGCTTCTAGAGGGTGCAAAGGTAATGGGTTAGAAAGTGCATCTATGCAGAATTATTACTGCTGAAAATCTTAGCTTCAGGGAGGTTAAATATCTGGCCAAGATCACACAGCTATGGAGCAGAGATTCATTTTAGGACTGAATCCAGTGTTCCTTTCACTAAGTTCTAATTATTGTGTGCCGCTGCTTAATTGCTAAGTAGAACATTCTGCAAGTTGTACATATGCTTCCTTGAGAGAACATTCTCCTTCCCTGTCCATAATGCCCATTGATTGGTTTGTGGTTGATATAATAGTGAATGCTCTATTTTTAACCACTGTTTTCTCCACTTTATGAAAGAGCCACTTTCCCCCTCAAGTTAAATCTGAAATGTTTTCAGAGGAGGTGGAAATTGGTTCCAGCAGAGATGTTTCCTGTGAATCATAAGGTTTTTCAATGATGTTGTATATTAATCTATTAGTTCCCAGTATATTATCCATGAACTAGAGTACCTCGGTCAAAAGCACTGCAAACTGTACTTTGTTTCCCTCATAATTTTGAATTTCAGGACTTCCCAGTCTCTCTCTGAAGTGCAGACACTATATTTGAACCTCGTTTTGCTTTAGAAACAGAACAAAACAAAACACACAAAAAAGCCTCCTCTTTTTTTAAGACACTAGAATTATTGAATTACTGGAAAAGTTTATGTGTTCAGTAATTTTATTTCCTAGCCTGTACTCATCTCTCTCCAATCCAATCTAATTAGAGTTTGCCTGAGGATTGGGTAACAGAAAGTACTGGAAAGCAGATTGCCTTTCTCCTTTTCCTCTTAATGTGAACCATCTGAAATTAACCCAGTGCAAGAGTTTCAACATCAAACACTGGTGAGCCAAGTGAACACATCTGTTTAAGTGTTCCAGATGCAAAGTAGATCTGGATGGCTGCATCTGATGTTTGAGCCTGATAGAGCCACTGGTCACTTTCCCAAGGATGTGGTCAGCCAGTCTTGCTGGATTCCAACCTTGCCCTATTGAAGAAACTCAGATTTCTAATTCTAACAATAACCACTGGCACCTGGCAGGGATGCTTCTACTTTTAAACCTAGAGGAAGCATTTGGCCAATTGAATGTAATCGTGTGGACGGACACCCTTTGACGTAGTGGAGTATCTCATATCATCTGGTACCTGTTTTTTACTCTTAAGGGAATAAAGTTAGGGTATTTATTTCGCAGCCATGTATGGGGGAACTTAGATGGCCTCACTGATCCATCCACGGGTAGTTGGGGGCAGGGACCTCTCTGCCAGGTGAGCGGCAGGAAGCTCAGGATGATGTTGGAGATAGAGCCAGGGGAGTGAACAAGAGCTCCCTCCCAGGCAGCCTTGATGCTGCTGTCCCACAGCACGGGTCCTGAGCTTGCGTGGGATTTCTTATGCTGTGGGTAGCAGTCACCTTTGGGTTCTAGACCAGTATCTGGGCATTTGGTAAATACCAACAGTTACATTGAGAACACATCATTTTCCAACGTAATCATGATATAGTAATACTAGAAACAAGTCAAGATAGGAGTATGGAGTGAAGAGAACAATCTTCTGTTTCCTTGGCTGAGATTGTCCTTGTTGTTGTGGAATTAAGGTATCTTATTCTTACAGTACTGTTACCTATGGATCGTAGATCACTCCTCTCCCTACATTCATCTGCTTTGTCCCCAAACATTCACTGGATAACTTACCATGATGGCACTGGGAATAGTTCTGATTAGGTCGTGGTCCCTCAGGGAGTTCTGAGCTAGTTGAGGAAACAGATCATTAAAGACAGCTTGGTGCGAAGAGAGAGGTTTGCAGAGTGGCTATGGTGGCTCAGGAAGGCGGATAGACAACATTTCCTGATCGAGAACATTCGACACTGTGTCCCGAAGGGACAAACGGGAAGGAAGCGGGAGAAATGATTGGAAATAGAGATCCAAGAAAAGAGTAGGAAACTGCAATCCTAGTCCTGACAGAATCCAAAGGGAAAGGATTCCACTTGGAAGAATAGGTGTATTGGCAGTAAGATGGAGCCGGGGATGGGTCAGACTCGGGCAGGGTGGGGGGCTGCGAGAGGAAAGAAAGGGGGTGAACGAGAAGGAATCAAGTATCAAGAGCAATGACAGCAGTTGTGGGGAGTTTGCACCTGGCCACGGTGGGGGGGGGGGTGCGGTGGGACAGGTAGAGGAGCTTGAGTGGTCGAAGGGAGAAGGGAGAAATTCAGGAGGCTCCTTGCTGCCAAGATTCTGAGAACAGCTGGCACAATCCTGCCTTAGATGGGCTACTTCCATGTGTTTGTTGTTTAAAATGAAGACACACTTTTTAAGGACTTTACTGGAGCTGTGCGAGGGAGTGGTCACCAGTAGCAGAGCCGAACTAGCTGTGCGCTGCTCCAGGCTCAAGTGGTCATGAGACCACCTTATTTTACCAGTGAGGAAGCTGAGGACAGACAAAGGAGGCCTTGCCACGGACACACAGGGCTCAGGACAGAGGTGCTGTTGTTGCTGCAACCAACACGTTCCTCATTCTCTTCATCGCTTCCCAGCAGAGTGAACCTTCTCAGGAACCCTTCTGTTTATAGTCCAGATTATTTTGATCGTTCGTAGAAAACTCAGCAATGGTACATTTTATTTTATATATATAATGTCCTCCCCCTACTGAAAACAAATTTCAGGACTCACCTATTCAAGCTCCTTTTACATAGTAAAGCTGCAGTTCAAAAAGGAATTCTT